>NW_022680478.1:0-565855 GCF_009764315.1 Trachypithecus francoisi | reverse complement strand
ATGCTGAGATTCCCTAGAAGCAGGGTGGAGGAGCATCTTTACTGTGTGCCCTTTTCTATGAAAAGTATACATCAGGCTGGTTTCTGTGTGGAACTCTCAAAATAACCTCTTGGTCCTTCCTATAAGGACAGAGTGGACACTGTTCACTTGAGAGATTTCTTTACTAGGGTTGATACAGCTGTTTCTCTAACTAGACTTGAGGTCTTCACCCGCCTTTTGTAGATAACAAATTAAAAACTAATACAAAACAAACACTAAATGTGGGTGATGAGTGAGTTGGACAGCTTGGGTTGAAATCCCTGTTTCACTTTTATGGGGCTATCTGATTGTGGATAAACTACTCAATTTTCCTATGCCTCCTTGGACTACTGTATCTATAAAATTTGGAGAGCATTAGCTACTTCACAGGGCTGCTATGAAGATTAAGTGCATTACTACATAGAAAGTGATGTTTTCAAAATCACTTTTGGAGACAGCATACACAAAAGTAATGTTTAAAGCACCACAATATAGGATGTACTGATAAACACTATACAATTAATCCATGTAACCAATAACCACATGGCATAAAGCTATTGAAATTTTAAAAATAAATGAATACATTTAAAAAAATTAATAAATAAAAATATTTTGAAAAGTAATGTTTAAAGCACCACAGACATAGGATGTACTGATAAACACTAGCCATTATTGCTATATCAAATATCAGACCTGGAAAAGTTGCAGAATAATTCTAATAATTCCCCAGTGTACTGATTATGACATTTTATAATAGTTCACTAAGTCTTATTTGCATGTATAATTCTGTACATAAAATTTGAAGTAGTCTTTTCAGAAATTTGACTAAGGAGGAAAAAAAATAAACCCAGGCTCAAGTGATATTCCAGGTGAATTTTGCCAAACATTAAAATGAAAATTAACATCAGTTTTACACAGTGTCTTTCAGAAAATGGAAGAACAGAAGAAGAACTTTTTTTTTTTTTTTTTTTTTTTTTTTTTTTTAGGTAGTCTCTGGCTCTCTTGCCTAGGCTGGAGTGCAATGGTCTGACATTGTCTAACTGCAACCACCACCTCCACCTCCCAACCTCTCCCAGCCTCCAGCATCCTCCCAACTCAGACTCCTGAATAGCTGGGACTATAGGCATGTGCCACCCAGCCTGGCTAATTTTATATTTTTGGTAGAGACAGTGTTTCACCATTTTGTCCAGGCTGTCTTAAAACTACTGGCCTCAAGTGATCCTTTGCCTCAGCCTCCCAAAGTGCTAAGTTTACAGGTATAAGCCACACTGCCCAGCCTTTGTATGAGGTCTGTATTTATTATGTTAATGCCAATATTAAAGACAATGGAAAATAAATAAAATATAAAATTGTAGCCAGGCACAGTGGCCCAAGCTGTAATCCCAGCACTTTGGAAGGTTGAGGCAGGAGGATTGCTTGATGCAGGTGTTTGAGACCAGCCTAGGCAACATGGTGAAATCCATCTACCAAAATACAAAAATTAGCTGGACTCCCATGGAACATGCCTGTAGTCCCAGCTACTCCAGAGACTAAGTTGGGAGGATGGTTGGAACTGGGAGGCAGAGGTGGTCTGCACTTCAGCCTGGGTGACAGAGGGGGACCCTGATAAAAGAGAGAGCGAGAGAGAGAAATAGAAAGAGAGAGAGAGGAAGGAAAAAAAGGAAGGAAGGAAGGAGGAAGGAGGAAGGAAGGAAGGAAGGAAGGAAGGAAGGAAGAAAAGAGAGAGAGAGAGAAAGAAAGAAAGCAAGAAAGAAGAAAGAAAGAAAGAAAGAAAGAAAGAGAAAGAAAACATGAAATTATAGACCAATATGACTCTTGAATTGAGCCACAAATCTCCTTAACAAAATGGTAACATAAGAATGGTTTGGACATTATAATTTTGTAGTAATCATTCTAAAATGCAAACCTCTAAGAGCTATACTACTAGCTTATTGTTATGAGGATGGCTTGCCAGTCGCTGAAGATTCAGGCCTTTAGCCCATTGTAATGAATATATACAACAAGAAAGATGGATGAACCTTTGTATTTTCAGTTACCAGATTTTGAGGATACTTGTTATCATGGAAAGATAAATCTCATCCTGACTGTAAACCTAATTGGGCATGTTTTGGGATGTTGAATTATACCTATAGGGAGCTACTGAATTTTGTATGATTTGATTGATTTGAAGATTCCTGCTTACTGTTCATTAGTGCAAACAGGTAGTTTATTTTCTTTTCAGTGTGCTCTTTTCTTCACTTTTGGTGTGCCATAAGGTCTCATTGGAAGGACTATCATGGAGTCATTTCTTAGGTCACTTGACAAATGGACTTCAATCTCTGAGATATAAGAATGAAGAGAAATTGTTAGTTTCCATCTTGCACCTTTTTTCTTTATGGATTGCCATTTTTTATTTTTCTTATTATTTTCTAGCATACTAAATTGTGATTAGAAATATACACCTTTCCTAACTTTCAAAATTAATAAAGTGCTTAAATTTATAGAATAAACATTTTTGAATATTTTAAATGCTTTCTGTGTATTTGTTTTTATTATTTAAGAGGGAGTAGGTAAAACAATACATAAAATTAATCTCTTTCCATCTTTTGTTCTTTCTTGAAAAAAAAGTATTGTTTTCACTTTTCAGTAAAATTCTTTTTAAAGTCTTAATTTTTACAGATGATTTGGATGGTCAAATAGAAAATAATGTGGTCCTGGGAATACTGGACTAAAACCACCAAAATATTCCTTATTGAACAAAGTACATACCCACTTAGAAAAAAAAAATATTTGGCTCAAAGACAATACAGACATATGTTGAGGAAAATACTATTAAAGACATTTTAAAATAAATTGACAAATCTAGGGAATAAAGAGAAAGAGATGTGTTCATCTAGTATTTGTTATACTGACTGAATTTCAGAATCTCTCCCCTTCCTTTTCTACCTTTTTTTTTAAAATTACTCAGTCATCAAACACAAACACCTGCATGCATCAAAATAGTTGAAGTAGATTCAAATGACTGAGTGAACATTTTCTACTATTATTGATAATATATTTTCTTATATTGAAAAATTGCAATAACAGTTTAAAAGTAAGTAAAAACTTACACAACACTAAACTAACTAGTTAGAAAACAGCTGAGTGGAGAGTTTTGAATAATACTTTTATGTAATTATGATCTATCTATCCATATTGACATGAATGAGATTTTAGCCTTAGTGTGACATAAAGACTGCTTTACATATTTCAATTTACCCTTCTTTAATACCTTTAATGTCTTTCCAATCTTAACTGAAAATTAAATTTACAAATCTGAACTTGTGCTCATACTTTAAAATATAAATAAATAAATAATAAATAAATAAATAAATAAATAAATAAATAAAAGCCCTGCTCTTATTAAATGGCAACTATTAGTCATCCATGACATTCTATTTTTAACTTGGTCATGGAAGATGTGTTATTGGAGCAAGAAACTAGTCAACATTATTAAATTCAGATAATCTTCATGGGGAAGTCTGTGAATACACTTTACAGTAAGAAAGCTCCTTATTGGAATATTGGGACACATTTTTGTTCATACGTGTGTAGGTGAAGTAATAATGAGTAGCTTCATGTAGAACCAAATGAGGAAATGTGAATTTCATATATTTTGTCTCAGTCTTCCTCTTTTCCTCCCTCTCTCTGCATCTGTGTGGGTGTGTGGGTGGTGTGTGTGTGTGTGTGTGAGAGAGAGAGAGAGAGAGAGAGGGACAGAGAGAAAGAGAAAGAGAGAGAGAGAGAGAGAGAGAGAGAGAAAGAGTCTGTTTTCATCTCTAGTGAATGCATAGAAAATGTATACAAATTATAATTTGAGTTTTAAATTCCATGAAAAATGCATTTAATTAAAAAATGAGAATTATGTGAGTTATCTGATTTGCTTTCTAGGAAACTGATTTGCTTTCTAGGAAGCTGATTTGCGTTCCAGGAAACCGATTTGCTTTCTAGGAAGCTAATTTGCTTTCCAGGAAACCTATTTGCTTTCCAGGCTCACCAGGGTGAGTATTAAAGGACCAGCGAGTAGGCAAGGCTAGGAGCAAAACTGCAAATTTATTATTATTATTATTATTTTTTGATCACCTGGCTTCAGGGAAGAAGGTGTGGAGGGCAAGGTCTGTCAGCCTCCGGCAAAGGAGGCTGAGAGAGTCCGCCCAGTGGAGCTCTCGGCAGAGTTCCTGGAGTCCCAACTGGAGTGGGGGCTGAGGAAGTGCGCGCAGTGCGCCCGTCAGGAGCGGCTTTTATGTCCTGGGCCTGGGAGTGGGAGGGCAGTGGGTGGGGTATAGGCTGGTTGGGGGCCAGGCAGTAGGCATGGCTAGGCAGGTTCCAGTTTTTCTCCATCGTAGGTCGGGTTGCGCCTGCGCAGTCAACTCGTGTCTTTCCCGGGCGTCGGAAAGTTGATGGTGAAGAACCCGGAACTGCACCATCTTGCCTCCATTCATCCGAACAGTCCAATCTTTTATTGATAATAGTGATAAGGGGCGCCGTGGTCTGTCTGGCTACTTGCTGTTGTTAGGGACGTCGTAAGGTTGGGGTCTATGGTTGGTATTTGGACGTATGGATGAAGAAGCATCTGGTTGAAGGTGATACACGTGATCTCTTGAACTTTGGCTCAGAGAAATTTGATTAAAACAGGAGCGAGACATAAGACAAAACAGAGGATTAGTATGGGAATTAGGAATGGGAGCATCTGCTGTATTATAAACAGCAGCCATATGGTGGTCCGGGGGTGAAGGGGTATTGTAGGTTTTTAATTCTGCTTTAATCCTGTTTAGGGTTTGAATGTTAGTGTCTACTAGGTCTGACTCATTTACATAATAGCAGCATTCTTCTCCTAAGGAGAGACATGTTCCTCCTTTTTCGGCAGTAAGTAAATCTAATGCTCATCTATTTTGTGCTGCTACTTGGGCCACTGAGGTAATTTGACGCTGCAGAGAGGCCAGGATTTCAGCGGAGGCCTCTATGGCCTCTCAGATTTGAGCTGTTAGAGATCAGGTAGACTGTACTGAGTGGGCAAGTGCCCCAGTTCCAAGCCCTGATGCCACTAAGGAGGAGGCCAGGGAGGCTCTGATGACTAGGGGAAGGAAGACAGCCCGTTTTTGGAGGTCATTAGGAGGAGGGTTAAATTGTATGACAAGTTCAGCTATTTCTGCTTTGCTATATAAGGTTAAACTAGGTACTAGGGACACTGGGACACAGAGGGATTGACCAATGGATGTGTGATTAAGGACCTTGAAGGGGATTTTGTTGCACCAGAAATAACCTCTGATGGGAGCCGTCTGGGTCTTAGTGGGTGGCTGGGTATAATTACACCAGGAGGTGTTTGGAGTAGAGTAGCAGAAAGGAAGGATTGGACTTTCTGGGTTTTGGTATAGTGGGACTTGGAGTAAGAACGGTTTTTGGGAGGCACCTGCAAAGTTGCTTGTAGCCTTGAAAGCAGTAGGTAAGGGGACTGCCACTAAGGGGGCTCTTTCAAGGGCCACAGAGAGGAAACAGTGGGAGAGATTTGTTATGTTGGCTGCCTGTGTTAGGTTTAACCCTTGATGGACTAGTTTTAACCATGAGAAGTGGTCTTTATTGGAGGAGTGTAATTGATCTTGTAAGGCCTGTTCTTGTGATTGTATGGCTAAGGTTAAATTCTGTAGGACTTGTATGTTTTGAGGAAGGGATTTTTGCTGGACAAGTGTTCTTTTTATCAGGAGAGTAGCCATGGGAAATGAAATAAAAATTGTGTAGTATGTGTAGAGTCCACCTTTGACTCTGACTGCCCATCAGGGGTTCCATAGGTCTTTGATATTTAATTGGTGTTGAAGGGGGATTCGTGGATTCACAACGGTGAAGAGAGCAGTGGGTTTCTCCTGTCTCAAGGTTGCATAATGGATCTTACAATAAATATAAGGGCACCCTAGGTTCTTTTGTTTCCAGTAAGTCTTACAATTGTAATGTGTCTGATTGTGCAGGAAACATGGAGCCTTAGCTCTGGCCCCACTGCAACATGATAGGGTGAAATTTATAGTAAGATGGGGTTGGCAGCCTGAAGAGGGGCAGTCAGCAGTGCTTGTAGCTGTGATTGCTGTTTATTTTCACTTGACCAGGTCTCAATTATAGAGAATCTCCATATGAAAGTTGGGTTAGTAATAGAGATTGAAATGCAAGAAAAAGATAGTAATATAAGTATGAAATAGGACTTCGTCTTCAGTGTAATCACCGAGTACACCTTGCCACTGAAGATGTTCTATAGAGGTAAGCAGGAAAACCACTGTGATGGGCCATTATCTGGAGGCAAGTAGGGATCTGGGGTAATATATCAGAATTCTGTTATGTTTATATAGAGTATGGTGAGAAATTGGGATAATTGTAAGAGGTTAGGGAACATGTGGTGGTTGGGAGAGTTTGGTGAATTTTAGACGGGTAGGAGTAAGTCTAGTAGATGTCCACTGATTGTCTTCTGTGGGGGCCTTTTTAAATTGTGATATATGGACCCAGTACCTGTGTCCTAGAAGTTTGGCTGCTGTGTATGTGGATAGGAGGACAGTATAGGGACCTTTCCACCTGGGTTGAAGATCTTTGGCTTGGATATATTTTAAGTATACTTGGTCTCCTGGGCTGAGAGAGAGATGTGGGATCTAGGTGTCTGTTGGAGGGGGGTGTGCTAGTTCTGCATGTCGTCTCAGGAGTTGTCTCAAGAGGGTGAGGTATGGAAGATAAGTTGCCAGAATGGAAGAAAGGGTGGGTAACTGCTGGAGGGTGAGGGGCCAGCCATAAAGTAATTCAAATGGACTGAGGTCTGTTGGACTCCATGGGGCTGCTCGCAGCTGGGTTAGGGCTAAATGAAGGAGAGTTACCCACGATTGTCGAGTCTCGAGGGAGAGTTTGGTGAGCTGTTCTTTGATGAGTCCGTTAGCCTTTTCTACCTTACCAGAAGACTGAGGTCTATAAGAGATGTAGAATTTCCAGGTGATGTGTAGGAGGGCTGCCACCTGTTGGACTACCTTGGAGATGAATGTTGGACCATTGTCAGACTGAAGCATGACCGGGAGGCCAAACCTAGGGATAATATGTTCAGTGAGTATTGAAGCAACAATGTTAGCGGTGTCTCCCGTGGTGGGATAGGCGTCTATCCACCCTGAAAAGGTGTCCATAAGGGTTAAAAGGTATTTGAATTTTTATGTTTTGGCATATGTGTGAAATTAATTTACCAGTCTTCACCTGGTTGGTGTCCTCTGAGTTGGTGGCTGGGATGGGGATTACACAATGCACCTTGAGGATTTGTCTTTAGGCAGACAGAGCACTTCTGGTTGATTATAAGTAAGGTTTTTGTAGTGTTGGACAGTGGAGGAGGGGATTCAGTAAATTATGTAAGGCTTTGGGTCCTATATGTAAAGAATTAGGTACATCAGTTAGAATGGTATGGAGTTGTGTTTCAGAAATAACTAATTTGTTATCAATATATATCCAGTCATCTGTAGTTAGTTTGGCTGTTGGATGTTGTAATAGTTTGGCCTTTTCCTCTTGGGTGTAAATAGGGGTATATTGAGGAGACAGAAAACAAATAGAGGGAAGCGTGGGGGTGGAGAATCCGGCTGACGATTTGGCAGTGGTGTCGGCAAAACTATTGTCAGCTGCTACCGGGTTAGATGGAGTTTGGTGGCCTTTACAATGTATAATGGCTACCTTGGAAGGTGTCGACAGTGCATCCAGTAGTTTGAGTATTTGGTTTTTGTTGATAATAGGGGTACTGCAGCTTGTTAAAAACCCTCTCTCTTTCCAGATGACTGAATGGGTGTGTGCCATTAGGAAAGCATATTTAGAATCTGTGTATATGTTTACTGTTTTTCCTTTTGATAGGAGGAGTGCCTTGGTTAGTGCAGTGAGTTCTGCCTGCTGTGATGTGGTCCCTTGTGGTAGGGGTTTTGCCTCCAAAACTGTGGAGCAGGTAACTCCTGTATATCCTGCCTGTCTGTTTCCTTGAGGGTTGATAAAGGAGTTGCCATCCACAAATAAGGTTAGTTGTGTATTCTGAAGGGGCCGGTCATGCAACTGTAGGTGGCTGGGGGATTGAGCCTCCAGGACTTCAGAACAAGAATGTTCAGTATGCAGTGGTTTAAGAGGGTCTGGCAGTAAAGTGGCTGGATTTAGAGAGGAACAAACTTCTAAAGTAACAGTGAGGCCTTCTATGAATAAGAGATGGAAAAGTTGGAACTGAGATGGAGTTAAGTGTCTAATACTTTTATGAGAGATGAGTTCCTGAAGATGGTGTGTGGAGAGGACTGCTAAATTACTGCCTCTAATGAGTTTTTTCACTTCCTGGGTCAGGCAGGCTGCCGCTGCCAACGCACGCAGACAGGGTTGCCAGCTTTGTACAGTTGGATCTAGTTCTTTGGATAGATAGGCCACAGCACTGTGGGTGTTGCTGACAGGCTGGGCTAAGATACCAACTGCCACTTTCTGCCTTTCATCTGTAAAGAGTTGGAAGGGATGCTGGAAATCAGGCAGTGAGAGAGTGGGTTGTGAGAGAAGGCAAGCTTTTAAGTGGGTGAAATGGGTCGAGATTAACTTGGGGTTGGACAAAGGCCCCTGTGGGGTTTCTTTAACTGCGGCATATAAAGGTTTGACTAAGATTCCAAAGTTGGGGATCCAATGTCTGAAGAAGCCTATTAGACCTAGGAAGGATTGAACTTCTTTTGCATCTTGAGGGGGAAGAAGGTTTCGTATTAGGGCCACACGGTTGGTAGTTAGTGACCGGGTTGTTGGGGTGATTTCAATTCCCAAGTATGTGACAGTTTGGCAAGAAATTTGGGCCTTGTGTTTAGATATCCTATAACCTAGTGAGCCTGAATGGTTGAGGAGAGTTGCAGTGTCTAGAAGAGAGTCTTGTTTGGTAAGGCTACAGATTAGGAGATCATCTACATATTGCCAAACTTTGCTATTAGTGAGGGGGCAGGAGGCCAGGTCTTTTGCTAAGGCCTGACCGAAGAATTGGGGGCTGTCCTGGAACCCTTGTGGGAGGACTGTCCACATCAGTTGAGTGGAGGTGTGTGTGTCTGGGTCTTCCATGTGAAAGCAAAAAGGAACTGGCAATCTGTGTGTAGGGGTATGGTAAAGAAAGCATCCTTAAGGTCTAACAGAGTAAAATAAGTAGAATTGGTTGGCATATGGGACAGAGGGTGTAAAGGTTGGTAACTACAGGGTGCGTTGGATGGATAGCCTCATTGACTAGCCGAAGATCCTCTACTAACCTACACGTTCCATCCACCTTTTTGACTGGAAGTACTGGAGTATAAAGGGGACTGGGTGCGGACAAGAATATGCTGGCTAAGTAACTGCTTGATAATTGGCTTTAAACCTTGTAGATATGTCAGCGTGAGAGAGAATTGGGGGTGGTTTGGGAAATGAGTGGGGTCTTTGAGCTTGACAAGTACTGGTGGGTGCTGGGCCACTATGACTGGGATGGAAGTCTCCCACACTTGAGGGTATATGAAAATAGGGAAGATGGGGAGTGGGGGTGGAATAGGAGGAACATGTGCGCATACACAAAGCATGAACAACAGGTCGTGAGGGGATTTAAGGGGAGTAGATGAGTTGGTGGGAATGGATATGGAGGCCTTTAAGGTGCTCAAGATGTCTCGGCCTAATAAGGGGTTAGGGAATGAGGGTATAATGAGGAACGAGTGCACAAAGTGGTTGTTGGCCAGGCAGCAATTAAGGAGGGGAGTTTTTGTGGAGTGGATGGCCTTCCGTTTACTCCTACTATGGAGATATTGGATGGAAGGCTACATCCGGAGAATGATGGCAAAACAGAATATGTAGCCCCACTGTCAATCAAAAAATTAATTGTCTTACCCCCTACCAGGAGAGTTACCCACAGCTCGGCGAGGGTGATGGGGTTCCCCAAGTCTCAGCACCTTCAGTTATCATCGTCCAGATGTAGGAGCTGGAAGGAGCTCCCAGGATCCTGGGAAAGGGGGTCACGTTGAGACATGGCACCTGTTCTCAGGGTGGGGCAATCAGACTTCCAGTGTCCTTCCTGTTGGCAAGCAGGGCAGGGGGTTGCTGGTGGACGAGGGTTAGGACATTTGCTGGCCCAATGTCCTGACGCCTTGTACTTATAGCAAGGCTGTGTTGGGGCTTGGGGGCCTTGTGGACACCTGTTGGCATAGTGTCCTGCCTTGCCTCATTTGTTGCAGGCTCCTTTTTTAGCCTTGGAGTCTGCAGGGTGTGTGCTGTCTGGTTTGGGGTTGCGACTGGGCTGTGAAGCCGCCGCTAGGAGCTGCACCTTCTGTTTGAGGCGAGCCTGCCACTGCGCCTCAGCCGTTTCCTCTCTGGAGTTATAGACCTTAAAGGCTAGTTTAACTAGATCTTGTATTAGTGTCTTGGGACCATTTTCCACCTTTTGGAGTTTTTTGCGAATATCAGGAGCTGATTGGGAAATGAAATGAGATGCCAAAATGGTGGCCCCTGTGGGGGAGGCCAGATCTAGCTGGGTATATTGGGTTAGAGTCTCAGTTAGCCTATTTAGGAATGCAGCTGGATTTTCTTGTGGATTTTGATAATTTTTTTTTAATTTGTTAAAATATATGGCTTTGTTTGAAGCCATTTGCATACCAGCCAACAGGCACTGGACCATGTCTCGCCTACAGCGCCCAGGCGGGCCTACTTGGTAGTCCCAGTCTGGGTCTGCCGAGGGGACTGCTTGCTCCCCTAGTGGAATGCTGGCATCAGTTAAATGTTGTTGGTTGGCATGCTGCCTGGCAGCCACAAGGATGTGCTCTTGCTCCTCGGGGTTTAGGGTAGAGGTTAGGATAACCTGGAGGTCATGCCAAGTTAAGTCATAGGCATGACAAAGGTATGTAAATTCCTTTATGTATACAGTGGGATTAGCTGAGAAATCCCCTAAATGCTTCTCAATGTTGGAAAGGTCAGCCAGTGAAAAAGGGACATGTACTCTGACTACCCACTCCACCCCAGCTACCTCTCGCAAAGGTGCTAACACTGTAGGAGGGTGTGGGGCAGGATTGGGGGTGTCAGCAGGGCACTTAGAGTGGGTGTGAACAGAGATAGGGGACCCAAGGCAGCCGGTTGAGGACGTGGAAGGGGGCACGGAAGCGAGCGGGCCACCAGTTGATGAGGAGGAAGGAAGAGGAGTCTGGGCAGGAAGGGAGGGTTTGGAGAGAGTGGGGAGAGAAGGAGGAGTATAGGGTGGGAGTGACGGTGCGGGGGTGGAAGGAAACCCTAGATCCTCTGGCTGAACAGAAAGGAATGGGGACTCCTCTTTTTTGGGTTTCTGTGAGCCAGTGTCCTTGGCTAGCATAACTTGGGCCAAAGAGCACCTGCTACACAGATCGGGGTGAGAGCATAGGTCCCAAAATCCTTGTATGTAATTGTTTTCAGAGCACTTGCCTAGTCACTGGCAGAAATTGCTGAGGTCGGTTAAGACATTGTGGTCTAGGGTGCCCTCTTGTGGCCATTGAGACTGATTATCTAGTTTGTATTGGGGTCACGCCACAGTGAAGAGGAAAATTAACCACTTTCTTTTGAGGTTTGTTCCGGTTGTAGAGTTTTTAGATTGGCTAGGAGGCACCCTAAAGGGGTACTCTTTGGAAATTTGGACTGGGGGTTTCCCATTTGTATCCTCTTTACTTGCACAATGGACACAATGGAATGGAAGTGGATCTCTACCTGGCTTCAAAGCGTCCTTTGGAACCAGCAGAGACAGACTGGAGGCTCTTGGAACCAAGGTGGAGATTACCTTCAGGCGGACGTCTCCATCCTGAACGGGTCTCCCGAGCCACTTGGTGGCTCAAAAGTGGGCCTTGGACCTGTGCAGGATTTTTGGCCAAGGGAGATAAAGAGGAGACAGGGGCACTTACCCCAGAGAGGCCATGAGAGTGAGTGAAGCGGGTCTCAGTCCTGGTCCGTCCGCCGCGTGGAAGCGGGAGGAGGTTCCTCAATCCATAGAGGCCTGAGGAGGGGTCTTCTCCCAGGTTTAGGCACCAACTGATTTGCTTTCTAGGAAACTGATTTGCTTTCTAGGAAGCTGATTTGCTTTCTAGGAAACCGATTTGTTTCTAGGAAGCTGATTTGATTTCCAGGAAACCAATTTGCTTTCCAGGCTCACCAGGTGAGTATTAAAGGACCAGCGAGTAGGCAAGGCTAGGAGCAAAACTGCAAATTTGTTTTTTATTTTTTGGTCAGCTAGCTTCAGGGAAGAAGGTGTGGAGGGCGAGGTCTGTCGGCCTCCGGCAAAGGAGGCTGAGAGAGTAGCCCAGTGGAGCTCTCCTGTGGAGTTCCTCAGTCCCGACCGGAGTGGGGGCTGAGGAAGTGCGCACAGCATTCCCATCAGGAGCGGCTTTTATGTCTTGGGCCTGGGAGTGGGAGGGCAGTGGGTGAACATAGGCTGGTCGGGGGCTCGGTGGTAGGTATGGCTAGGCGGGTTCGGTTTTTCTCTGTGGGAGGTCGGGTTGCACCTGCGCAGTCCACCTGTGTCTTTCCCAGGTGCGGGAAAGTTGACGGTGAAGAACCCGGAACTGCGCCTTCTTGCCTCCGTTTGTTCAAACATTATCTAATGTTTCTAGTTAATTTTATGAGCAAGTTACTCATTACATTTTTTAAAACAGTCATTAAAATAATCTAGGAAGATCCAAATTTAAAACAAGGCTTTCAGTTTTCAGTTTGTTTTCTTCTTAAGATTAGTATGTATATATGAGTTCAGAGGAGAGAGAAAGCACTATATCAGTGCCTATTATGACTCAGTGGGGAAACAAGTTAAACAGAGCATTGAAATAAATGTAGTATTTGGAGAATATTATTTTTGCCAGAGGAAGAGCTTTAATGTGGAATGCTCTTGGTGGGGTGTAAGAAACCTGGCTAGAATCACTTCTGATAAGCAGACATGGACTTTATGAAATTATAGAAAATAGCACTGTGAAAAATTTTAGGTAATTAGATGAGTAGACATTGGAGAAATTTTACACCCAAAATTTCTCCCTTCCATATTAATAATGTGACTTCATTCACTAAAAACAGAAATATATCCAGCTGGAGCATATGCTGTTGTAATAAAAAATTACTTTGGAACCAGTGATGAATGTCCTATACCATCTCCAATTTTAGCTGTACTTCACAATTATCTGTGCACTTTAATTACTAATAAAACTGGGTAAGTTCTAGAATTTTGTTACTTTGATGTGATGATCTCACTATTTCTGTTATCCTTAGTAATAACATCAATATAATAGTATACTTAACTTTACAAAAATGTTTTCTTGAAGTGTTACAAAATTTTTTTTATGTTGTTATAAAATTGATTTAATGTTAAAAAATGTTTGCATAAGACTGGCTTACATGCACTCACATTGCACTTGTGAGCATTTTTACACTGTTATGACAGAAAAATGAGATTTAGAGAGATTAAAACCTTAGTAACGTCAAAAAATCTTCCTCCATGACATAATCTGACACCCTCACTAGCACACACAAGTAAAAAGTACTTCCAAAATCAAAGCTAAAAAATTATTACTGTGAATCTTATTATGGGTAAATGAATGATAAGATTAAAAAATGGTAATAAAAACAATATAAAATTTATGCCTGCTTAAACTGAGCTGCAAAAAGAGGAAATCCTCGCAACCAAATGCAATGGAAATGGAAATTAAATGATTTAGTTGAGGAAAGGGTTAGGGAAGCCAACACTGTCTCCACACAGGTAGATTTTGTCAACATTTGGCATCCAAGAAACTTCTATCTACTATCATCCAAAGCTTTGGGAAGCACCACTTGAAAACCACTGTGTCCGATTACTCGTTATCAACAGAGGGAAGATAGGTGTGAAATAACAGCTCTGCAATTCATTCTTCCCTTTTATGGAGGAAGATAGAAGCACTTGGGAAAGGAAGAAGAGAAAGAAACTGGTCAAATCCCCTTGAAAGCATGCCAGGGAGAAACCTCCTGGACACTTACGATTAAGTAATAAAATGATTACTGTTCTGTGCTATGTAGTTCTGGAGTAGTTTGTTATATGGTGATAGAGAACTCATCAGTTGTTTGATATTCAAAGTCTGCCATTATAGACAAATATGCATGGACATGCCATGATAGTGCAGGGGTGTCAATGGAAAATGGCCTATTTTAATCATACAGGACAGTAAAATGTCTACATCCCAGTAGATTCATTTTTTTTTAAGTTTACATGTAAGCATTTTCCAAAGAATATAAAACACCCTACAGATTCACCAGGAAAATCACCAAGATGAAAGGAACTCTAGCAGTCTTTGACCAAAGCTATGTTTAACTTGGTTAAACACATATTCATCTTGCCAAATCATTTTCCAGATACTCAGCCTCCAAAATACCTCACAATTCTAAGACAGTGAAACAAGGTGATTCTAAGTTGTTGAGACCAGTAGCTTTAGGTAAAAGGGCATCTTAAACCATAGTAACAGCAACCTTCCCACAGAACCCATAATGAGACCCCGTGTTCCTATCATTAATATAAAAGACACTTTCTCTTGCTCCAATTATGTATCCAAAATATCATCCAGTGGCTTCACAAATACCTTTATTCACCTCTTTAATACCACGTATTCTCTCGTATTCTTTGTGCTTTTTCTTTTCCTTTTTAAATGTTTAAAAATCACAAATGTACACAGCTCATATTAGTTCAGAGTTTACATATCATTTATTATTCAGGATACTCACACTTTTTTTATTAGTGTTTTCCACTCCTTTTCTTTTTTTCACACTCTCAATCTGAGCTCTATTAAAAAAAAAAATTAGTCATTTTCTGATATTTCGTTTGAAGCTACAATTTCATTTTCCAATTCTTATTTGCTAGGATTTCATTTTCTGCTGGTTGAGCTTCCCTCAAACCACAGAATAAAGTTTAATTTCTAAAACGTGATGTGTTTTTATGATTTCTTTCACCTCAGTTGCTTAGTTGCATGCTATCTCAGAATAAAATACTTTGAGTTGGGTGTTGCAAAAGAAAAAAAAAATCTACTGGCTGGATAATTAGTAAGTAGAGTCCTTTCTATTAAAAATCAAAATTTAAAGGAAGTGATTCATTTGTGGAAAGAATTGCAATGTTCATATGTATTTCAGGAGAAAGAAACAAACAGAAATAAAACCACTACCTATTTATTCATAGACAGTCTGCTGTACATTGTTTTGTCCACAGTTATGAAAAACTTCAGAATGGGCAATGAAATGCTGCTTAGTCAGGAAGCATTTGAAACACAGTAAAACATTTGAAAATGTGTCTAATGTATATCTCAGGCGCATTTTCCCAATGCATATAAATGAGTTTAGATACCAGACTCCACTTAAGTTTCTTTTTTAATGATTATCCTCCTTGGTTCTGGTGAACATTGAACCAACTTACCTGAAAGATAAAGATCTTACCTGGATTAGTTGTTGAAGATGCTTCAGCATTATTAACCTGGTTTTCAGCAACAGGTGATGCTCTTTTTCATGAACTTCATTCCCTGATGGCATGTATTCTGCTGCATTTATTTTCTTGTCAGGCTGTGTTACTATATTTTAAAAATTTATTTTAATTTATTATTTATTTATTTATTTATTTCATTAGCCTTTACAGAACACATGGTTTTGGTTAGATGGATGGATGGCATAGCAGTGAAGTCAGAGACTTTAGTGTGCCTGTCACCTAAATAGTGTACATTGTATCTAATATGTACTTTTTAATCCTTCACTCCCCTCATTTTTTTAGTTATGGTCTTCATTTTGTCAGTCGAGTCTGGCAACTGGATCCACGTCACACACACCTTCATTTGAAACTCTAAACTCTCTCATCTCCCAGGCAGTGAAGTAATTCACCATGTTGATGGAAAGGGATGATGATGTTTAATTATTATCCACAAGAATAACTTAACTGACCGCACATTCTCCAATACACTTTCTATTTTGTGTTTTTTTCAGGGTGGAGTGATATGTTCTTTTTATCTGTTTATTTTCTTTCAGCTTTTATTTTAGGTTCAGGGTACATGTGCAGGTTTGCTATATGAGTAAACTGACTGTCAGAGGAATCTGGTGTACAAATTATTTCTCCAGGCAGATAATTAGCACAGTATTCAGTGGGTGGTTTATCATTCTTCTCCCTCATCCCACCTCCCACCCTCAAGTATACTCCAAAACCTATTATTCCCTTTTTTGTTTCCATGTGTGCTCAACGTTTAGCCCCCACTTATAAATAAAAATGTGGCATTTCATTTTCTCTTTCCATGTTAATTTGCTTAGGATAATGGTCTCCAGTTGTATCTGTTGCTGCAAAGGACATGGTTTCATTCTTTTTTATGGTTGCATAGTATTCCATGATTCATATGTACCACATTTTCTTTATCTAGTCTCCCATTGATGGACATCTAAGTTGATTCCATGTCCTTTGTATGGTGAGTTGTACTTCAATGAATGAAAATATTCATATATCTTTTTCATATGATTTATTTTACTTTGGGTATATACCCAGTAATGGAATTGCTGGGTCAAATGATAATTCTTTTCTAAGTCCTCCGAAAAATCTCCAAACTGCTTTCCACAGTGGCTTCTGGTGGGAATATAAACTATTCAGCTATTATATTCTTCACAACTTTTTATATTTTGTCTGCAAATTACTCATAACTCTTTAAATTAATTGTTTATTGTCTCCCTTTCCAATTCATCTGTAATTTCCATGAAAGGGAAAAAATAAATAAGTTTCTTCTTTATTTCACTACTTTAAGTTAGACTAATTCTGCCCCTGCCTCTGAGAGCAGGATTCGGGTCCCTGCCTCTGAGAGCAGGAGGTGAATGGCAAGTAAATAATCAAAGCTTCCTCTGTATTTATAGCAACTCCCTATGCTGGCATTACTGCCTGAACTCCATCTTCTGTCAGATCATCAGCAGCATTAGATTCTCATAGGAAAACAAACCCTATTGCAAACTGTGCATGTGATGGATCTAGGTTGCAAGCTGCTTGTATGAATATAATGCCTGATGATCTTTCACTGTCTCCCATCACCCCAGAAGTGGTCTGTCTAGTTGTAGGAAACCAAGCTCAGGGCTTCCACTGGTTCTACATTATGGTGAGTTGTATAATTATTTCATTATATACTACAATGTAGAATAATATAAATAAAGTGCACAATAAATGCAATGTGCTTGAATCATTCCCAAACCATTGCTAACCCAGCCCTGGCCCATTGAAAAATTGTCTTCTATAAAACCAGTCTCTGGTGCTAAAATGGCTGGGGACTACTGATCTAGATGAAACAATTAAATTCCTTTGAAAGACATAATCAACCAAAATTCAGTCAAGGAGGAATAGATACTTAATAGCCGACATCTACTGAATAAATTACATCAATAATTAATGCCTTCCAAAAGTTAAAAGCAGATTTCCTGACTTCGGGCATACTCCTACTGGATTTCAATTTGGGAGGAGTTTATAGTGCTTAACAAATGAACACACATAACAGAATGCAAAAATGTGTTTGTGGAAGCATGAAAGGAACTGTATAGCAGCAGCAAAAACAGAGTTATGGAGGTTTGAAATGGTGCAGAGAGGGAAACAGAATAAAGTGAAGACACAGCATAAACAGGGAAACTGAAAACAAAAATGGGGCAGGAAATAGAATAGGAATTTCTGCAAATGCAAAAACAGGACATCCAGTTAGATTTTAATTTCATTAAACAAGTTTATGGATAGTTTTTGTATAGTGTCATATGTTCTAAATAATGCACGGGAGTTATTCTTGCTAATAATACGTTTGTTCTTTGTCTGAAATTCAAACTTATTTCAGTGACCTCTGCTTTTTCTGGAGGTGGTTGATATAGTTTTCTTTATGAGAAATTGAAGCAAAGGTGAGACAAATTTTAATCTGAAGTTTAGTGTCTGAGAAGAGAACTGAGGGTGGAAGGAAAGAGACAAGAGAGGTAGGGGAGAAACATGATGTTTGTTGTATCCTTCATTAGTTTAGTGGAAAGTTGTTTCAGTAAGTTGGGGACACTCAGAAAAGTAAAACAGCAAATAATAGTCCCAGCATACACAAATGAAATTCAAAATGATTCCCCAAATCACAGGGAGCTGGATTATGAAATCCATAGATTAACCTGCCTATGTGAATGTCTCACAGAATCTAACTTCAATCCAACAAATATTTATAAAGATCTTTCTGTTACTTTCTACATGCTTTTAAGAGAGAGGATAAAGGTACATTTCTTACTCTTTAAAAATAAGAAAAGTAAAAAATAAATGAGAGAAAAACTGACAAGCTAGTGGGAAGAAAGCTGCAAAATCAGAGAAACTCAGTAGAATGTGGTGATGTTTCTTTGTAGGTACTGGCAGCAGGAGGCTGTCATATAGAAAAGCTGTTTGTTTTGAAGACTGAATATGGAAGTGGAATGTGTCTCCCTTCTCTGCCTTCAGATATGCTCTCTTGAAGTTCTCTGCCCAGGCTCTGAATAATCAGATGAGGCCAAGTCCTCAGCTTTCTGGTCACCCTCATGAACAATAATGAAAATATCCAGCCCTGTTTGCCTATTTTACGAAGTTCAACCTCATATCCAATTAAACATCCCCTAATTTTCATTCCTAATTCTGAGCTAACTTGATGTGTTGGGGGGGATTAAAAAGAGAAGATAAATATGTGGAATCATTCACTGATCCACAATGCTGTCACCTTCCCTTGGCTAGCAGAGGTTATTGAGGCACCCAATATGGTGACTGTTGCATGGGGCACCTTAAGGAGTTTTTTACAAGGCTAAGACCACTCATTTCTCTGGTGATCATGGACAAATAGAATACCCAGACTTTCCTGTCTCTTGAAATAGCCAGAGAGCAGCTTGCTCTATTGCTGCCTGGTTTCACCCCTTCTGTGTCTGGTAACTCTCCTGAGTTTCATAACTTTCAGCTTGATTTAGAAGGAATGCTCCAGAGAAATACAGACATGTAACCACTGTTTACATATACACACATATACACACATACACACACACACACACATGGATTTATTTATATGGACATATACATGGGTTTATGCATACATATGGGTTTATATATGGGTGTATGTATAATACATATGGATTTATATATAAGCACATGAGTTTATGTACAATAAATATATGTGTGAGTATACATATGAGTGTGTATATGTAGGGTTGTATATATATGAGTGTGTATATATATATATATAATGAGTATGGGAGTGTATATATATGAGTATGTGTATGTAATGTTTGAATTCCTATTGGTGAATGATCATGGGTCATATATATATAGAGGGAGATGATAGCATATCTGTATCACATATACACATATGTACAATTTTTCATATATAAAAAAATCTATATATATGCTTTTATATCTCTTACTGGTTCTATGATACAGATATAGGCATATATCCTATAAAGGGAGTTGTACCTTGGTGTCTGTGGGAAATTGGTTTCAGGATATTTAAAGGATACCAAAATCAATGACTACAAAAATCCTTCCTATAAAATGGTGTCATATTTGCATGTAACCTACACATTCTCCTACATAGTTTAAATCATCTCTATATTACTTGTAATATTTAATATAATGCCAATGCTGTGAAAGCATTATACTCCAATTTTAAAATATATTATTATTGTTATACTGCAATTATTTATTTTTTGAAAATAGCTTAAAAATTTTGATTGAACCCATGAATGTGGAACCTACAGATATAGAAGTCCTACTATATTTGTTTTGTTTGTTTTTTGTAACAGAGTCTCACTCTGTTGCTTGGGCTGGAGTGCAGTGCCTTGATCTCAGCTCATGGAAACCTCCACCTCCAAAGATTCAAGTTATTCTCATGCCTCAGCCTCCCGAGTAGCTGGGATTGTAGCCAGGCATCACTAGGCCCAGCTATTTTTTTTTTTTTTTTTTTTCTTAGTAGAGATGAGGTTTCACCATCGTCGCCAGGCTAGTCTTGAACTCCTGGTCTCAAATGATACTCCTGTCTCGGACTCTCAAAGTGTTGTGATTACAGGCATGAGCCACTGTGCCAGGCCAAGGTCCAACTGTATTTGATATATAAGTTGATTATATATCTATCTACCTATGTTTCTATCTATCTAGCTAGCTAGCTAGCTAGCTATACATTTATTATGAGAAATTGGGTCACAAAATTATGAGCTGAGAAGTCCCATGATCTACCTTCCACAAGCTAGAAAATCAAGAATATTCTCTGATATAATCTGATCCAAGACTAAAGACCAGAACATCTATGAAAACCAAATGAAAATCCTAGCCCAAGTGCAGCAGCAACCTCATGTCTCAGCTCAGGCAGGCAGTTGGGAAACAAAAGGAGAAAACTTTTCCTTCTGCCGTTTTGTTTTACTGTGAACCTCAACATATTTGCTGTTACCCACCCACGTTAGGGAAGGTCATCTACATTGTCAGTTAATACAAAAAAATTAACTGGACATGGTGGGGCCCTCCTGCAGTCCCAGTTACTTTGGAGTATGAGGCAGCAGAATTGCTTGATCCAGTTAATTTTTTTGTATTTTTAGTAGACACAGTTTTTGCCTTGTTGGGCAGGCAGGTCTGGAATTCCTGATCTCAAGCCACTCTACTACCTCAGCCTCTCAAAGTGCTGGAATTACAAGCGTGAGCCACCACTCCTGGACTTTCTTTTTCCTTTCTTTTTAGAGACAGGGTTTTCCTCTGTCGCTCAGGTTGAAGTGCAGTGGTGTGATCATAGCTTACTGCAGCCTTGATCTCCTGGGATTGAGGGATCCTGCTACATTGCCCAGGCTGTTCTTCACCTCCTAAGCTCAAGGGATGCTGTCATTTCAGCCTACCAACTAAGTAGCATTACAGGTGCACACATATCCACTTGTCCAGCTATTTTGTTGTTGTTGTTGTTTTGTTTTGTTTTGTTTTTTTTCTTTTAGAGATAGAGTCTCACCAGGCTTCCCAGGCTGGTTGTGAGCTCCTGGCCTCAATCAATCCTTCTGCCTTGGCTTCCCAAAGTGTGCTGGGATTACAGGTGTGAGCCACTGCATCTGGGTAATTATCACTTCTTAAACTGCTTCCTTTCTTTACTAGATCATAAGTCCCTCAAGGGCTGGTAGGCAACTTTTAGCAACAATGCCCTCTCAATCATTAATAGGTTTATTACAAAAGAGTGTCATACATGCTACAAAAGAGCTATTGAATAAACTAACAAATGCCCTATTTTATTCTTTACATTTCTGATTTAATATAGAGGTATAAAATCCTTTTTCTAAGGAGTTTTTTTTTTTTTTTTTTCTTGTGATATGGTAGGCTATTCCAGATGTGTTTGCATACCCTGGATAAAATCTCCATGTGTTTGTTCTGCATTTTTAAAAAACCTTTGCTCTTTCTCATCTTGAACAAGGTGATGGTTGTCACCAGGCAGGTGGAGGGAAGTTCCCAAAACCTCAATACTTGACAACTGCCCCAACCTGGGCTGCTGGGCAGCTTGACATGACAACTTTGGGTCCTCTCTGTTCCAAGTTGCAGTTGCCTCATAGTTTTTAACAGTGTTAGTTTCCTCCTACATTGTCAGTCTATTTCCCCACTTTTCTGAGCAGATCTAAAATAAATTTAAAAACAAATTACTCTCAGATGCATGGTTACCAGGGCTCATTTTCTTAGATCCCACCTACAGCCTTATAGTTAGGGTCAAACTGTCTCTCATGATACATAGCTCTGCTGGAAGCTTAGCAACTGATCCTGGAAACTGAACCTTCTCACTGGATGTAGAAAAACAGAATCAGATGTGCAGAAATATGCGAGGGATACTGTGGGCTGAGGACAGACCAGTATAATGCTCTGGAGAATTGGAGAATTTTCATACATTTTATTTATTTTGGGATTTATTTGTTGATCTTTGAGTTTAACTTAGGAATTGGCACTGTGTAAATGGTGAGGAGAATATATTTGCTCTCTTTAGGTGGAATTCTAAGGTAGAGTGCTGATAGACTACAGTCTGCCATAGGCCTTCTGGTCTGTTTTTTAAAAGTCAAATTGTATTAGTGCACAGTCAGGCACTTGCATCTACATATTGTCTGTAGGTGCTTTTGCTTTACCATGTCAGAGTGGACAACCTGGATCTCTGTCCCTTATGGTAAATTGTGTTCATCTTTGTTCTATGTCATCAAATGAAGGCAGAGTTGGCTATGATACAAAACCTATGTAGGTTTTTATGTTTCTGTGTCTCCTTTGTTTTTTCTTTGTTTGTTTGGTCTAGAAAATAATTTGCTTCAGTCTCTAAATTCTTCCCAGATGCTGGCATTAACATCTTCATCATATTTGTCACTGCTATTGGCACTTTCCTCTCTCTTGCCTTTGCATTATAAAAGTGGAAAACATGATTTGTTAGGCTTATACTAAGGCTTGTGTCTTCAATATGTGGTATATGTATTAGAAACATTTCTTTCTAAATTAAAACTTATAGTTTCTGGGTAAGAGGGTTTCTTGTCTATGATACATATTCCCAGACATATTCTAAAAAAAGAAGGTAATTTTTTTTTTGCCAAAAGAAGCATTTTACCAAATTCAATGATGCTAATAATGAGACAGCCAGGCGGCAAGGGTTCCCTGGCACAACCTGCAACCAACCTATATGCTGGGAGGAGAGCAGTGTGGGATGGAGACACAAATGTTTGCACCATTTGCAGTGTGGATGAGCTAGTTCCATCCTCTTTCTGGGTGGTACTTGGAATACAAGTTGTGAGGCAAGAAGCATATTGGAGGACCTCTGCCTTGCGGAGAGTTCCTGTTTCCCTTTTTTTTTTCTTTTTATTTGATAAAACCCTGCTTTACTCACCCTTCAAATCATCTGCAAGTCTAAATTTTATGGTTCTGTGACAAGGACCTTGTTTTTAGCTGAAGTAAGGAAAAGTCACACAACATGGACTTTTGGAAGAGTTATATAAAAAAATGCAGGGATGGTAAGATATATATAAAATGAAGGTGTATTGATTGATACACATATTAAAGTTAACTCAAAAATTGTGCTGGACAGTTTATGAACGTTCTAATTAATGTCATGTAGAAGCTAGGGAAAATATGTCAATTCCAAATGACCCTAAGAACAATATAAATCATGTATCTACCAGAAAAAGTCAAAGAAGTGATGGCGAGGGCAATGAAGGATATTTTATTTTATATTAGAACATAATTTAAATGTAGAACACTTAT
The DNA here is from genome assembly GCF_009764315.1 of Trachypithecus francoisi. NCBI lineage: Eukaryota > Metazoa > Chordata > Mammalia > Primates > Cercopithecidae > Trachypithecus > Trachypithecus francoisi. The sequence goes on along the minus strand of NW_022680478.1, from coordinate 542,631 downwards.
ATTCATAAAAATGAACAAATAAAAAATCAGCATTATCTTAACACTTTATAAAGAACTAATATTAATTATTACACAATTTAACAATTTGATGACTGGACTCTTTTCTTGTTGCTAAATGTTTGATATTTTCAGTGGTATAATTGATTGACTAAAGGGAATGGGGTCATTTAAAGAAGTTCAAAGCCAATAGTAAAAATAGCCAATAGTAAAAACTGTATTTAAAACTAAAGGCCAATACAGTGTGAAAATTAACTTAATGTCCAGGTTGTGTATCTTTGTGTGTGTGTATGTGTGGAAATCTTAATAACATTATAGTAAACCAGTGTAATATTATTTGCATGAGAAATTTAAAAATAATTTGAAGAGGAAATAAAATGGGAATTCATCTTTCCTTTGAGAACATGTTTTGATGGCAAATTATGAAAGATTTGGTCCTACCAGTGTCCTTCAAGGAAATTCTGTTTGCTTTACAAGGTATTTGACATGATTTTATCCAGTCACTCTCTGAAAAGAACAATTGCTTATAAAATGATTATTTTGAAATAATCATTATTTAGAGACTGAATTTTTTAAAATAATATTTTGTTTCCCTGTAAACATATTGTCACATCAGTTTTTATATTTTTATATATTTAAGTAATCTTTTCTTGTCTAATGATTTTCTCCTTGAGAGAACTATACTACTAAAACATTGATATAATGACAAAATTCATTTTCATTTTTCAATAACAGGAATTAAAATTGAATTCCCCTAATACAACCATGGATAGGATGTTTATTTGGTATATCTGATATTCTTTCTATTTTTCATATTTAAAGGGCTCAATGGTATACTGGAGAAATTTTCTGTCAATCCAACCTTTCCTTGTTCCTGATAATACTGAAAAGTATAGAAGCTATCCCTATTATAATGTCCTCTCTAAAAATAGTAAAAAAGATATATGTTCACTTAAAATGTGTCAGGCATGATTGTAAGCTTTTAACATGTATTGTTATGTAATGCATTGGCCACACAATGAAAATAAATTCAATTATTTTCCCTATTTTATAGCTGAGGAAACTGCGGCATAGCAAAATTAAGTTGAGTGTCTATTCACGTGGGTAGTAAATGGCTGAGTAGAGATGTAAATCCAGTTTCTTGGCTATTAAATTTCTGTATTTAGACCCAAACATAATCCTCAGCACTGTACGTGAGACAGATCATGTGATAGGCATGTATTATCTTTGATAAAGATATGCATGTACAAGATGCAGATGGAGGAAGTAAAAATCACTCTATAGCCTGTCTCCAAGTTAAGAGGCCATGCTTGCACATGAATGTAATTGTCTTTGGAAGCTCATGGTCTTTCTTTGATGACACATTTTCCCCATATGAATGGATATGTAAACCACAGAGAATTTTTAGCAAGTGTCTGCAGACATTGACACAAAATATCTCACAACGGTGGTAATAGGCTTTCAGACACTAAGCTACTCATTTGCTTTTGCACAATTCCCTTTATAAGGACGAACATTCATTTGTAAAACTCATCTCTGGAGCAAAAATAATGCACACACAGCTGAAAAGAATGTATTCTTTGACTCATTTTCAAGCTCATTCTGCTCAATCTTGCAAATCTGAGCACATATGGAATGTTTGGGGTTGTAGATCTCTTTTCCTCTCACCTTTTCAAGTACCTGTCAATCTTTCATGTGGCCTTAATAATGGTTACATTTTTCTGTTATGAGGGAGAAAAGTACACCTTTGAAGAACTACATTTTATAATAACAGCCAAAAAATTGAATAGCACTTTAAAACAATACAGAGAGACTCACTTTGCTGTGTTTAGCATTAATTTTCTCTTGGAAAATGTAGATTGGTGTTATATGCCATATTTAGAAATTAGCCACTTATGCTATCATGATTGGATTCACAACATAACCAAAGAGGCGGGATTTAGTGGTAGTGGGAACCTAACATCCCACAAGAAGGTACAGAAAGCCATTGTCTAATATTTACTCTGTGTGTTAAATAGTAAATTTACACAAGAAAGTCAGTTTATAAGGTGCAATGCAAGGGCATTGTGTATCTAGCTTCTGAAACAAAAAAGTAATTACTGTAGTAAAAAAAATAAATAAACTGAGTATATGTGGCCAGATAGAGGGATCAAACATATGCAAATAAAATATTCCATAAATAAGAAGATTTCGCTGTATCGAGTCTCACCTCTAACATCTATGTTGGTTAGCAGAATTACAGAATGTCAACAGACCTGGTTGTAAAATAACAAAAATTCTAGTAAGTGATTTGGCCGCAAAGCTTTTCCATGATCTGCACTTAGAGAAAGAATACTAGAAACACTATGTTGAATAGGAGTGGTGAGAGGGCATCTCTGTCTTGTGCCCATTTTCAAAGGGAATGCTTACAGCTTTTGCCTATTCAGTATAATATTGACTGTGAGAAAGAATACTAGCGCATTGCAGAAGAGAAGAAAAAAATTACATAACCAAAAGGTTAAAGTAAAGAAGATGTAATAAATTTCTGTGTCTCCTTTCTACAAATACCATCAGGGTTCAGTTCTGTGGAGAAGAATGTCAGAAGAATCACAGATTTATAGAAAGGGCAATGATATACTCAGAGAAGCTTTTCAGAGTGCCAGGAAATACATCCTCCCTTCAAAAGGAAACCAACCATAGCTATTTATCAATACCTGGACTTAGTATGCACAGAACAGTCACAGGTGTATATAGGCACAAGTTCCTGGCTAATTTTTTCATAAAGCTTTGCCTTAAGCCTAAGAGGATATACTTTTCCTAAAATGTTTACCTCAGTAAAATAAGTCCTCATCCATTATTTTCAAACTTGTCTAAAATTATGCAAGTGTTCCATTATATTTTTATACTGAAAGTCATTTGATTCATTGAATGGTCCTCTCCACCTCTCCACCATATACATACACAAACACATATATCCAATCTGAAGCTATGAAAGTGGCCTTCTTTGATAATAGGCTTTTTGTAGATATAATTAAGTTAATACGAGGTCATCCTGGATTAGGCTGGCCCTAAATACAATGACCAGAGTGCTTTGAAAAGATAGAAGAGGAGACATAGACACAGAGGAGAAGCCCATTTGAGAGGCAGGAAGGAAACTTTCCCAGATCCTCTTATGGGAGTGCAGCCATGAGACACCTGATTTCTGACTTCTGGTCTCCAGAATGTTTTGAGCATCTTGTTTTGTAATTTCAGTTTTTAATCCCATTCAATTTGTGGTACATGTTTTTTTTTTTTTTTTTTTTTTTTTTTTTTGCAGCCCTGGGAAACAAGACAGTTTTTGATGGAACACTAGACCTATATAATAATGAGTGATTTTGAGTCTGATTAGGAAATATAAGTTCTTCAGCATGTACAAATTGGTACAGGATTTAAATTGTTTCTTTTCCTGCCTTTGTGTTCCCTTTAAAAATATATTCAGGCAAATCAGTGATTCATTTCTAGTAACTGATATTTCCTGTGGGGATGTTGTGAGCACTCACTCACATTTCATAAGTCCCTCTATGGAAAACATAGGAAACAATTAGCCAAGAGAGCTGGGTATAACATTGCAAAATCATCACTGAATCTCTAAATTCCCCCCTAGAATGTAAAACCGAAAGTGGCGTTAAAACCAGCGAAATTGGGAAAGCAGCAATCTTAAAATTATTGGTTGCTTAAGAATCACTTGTATGATGCATTAAAAGTTCAGATTCTGAAACTGCATGATGATTCTCATTCTGTAAGTCTTCAGTGGTTCCCAACACTTGCATGTGTATGAGGACTAGTGTGGTCACAAAGAAGGCGGTCCAACGGCATACAGTTCTAGAGACATTTCATGTTTATATCCCCATCCTGACACTTCATTACAGTTCCTAGGAAGTTAGTCAAACTCCCCGGACCCCAATTTCCTTATCCATAAAATGAGAAAATAATTAATATTGACACCATGCATTGATACTAAGAAAATATGAAAGTTAAAAACATGCATACATATCAATCCATATACAATATAAAATTATATCAACAGTACAATATAAATATGAAATGTAATTAACATTAATATAGTATTCATGTTGTATATAAATATACAAGTGTATATTACAATATATAAACAAATGTGTAATTACAAAGTTTTATAAACATATATGATGTATACTATATATACATTTCTGAATGCAATATTGTGTACCACTGAATTTGCTATAAGTAGCACTTTTTAATTATAATAATTAATACTATTGCTTAAAGAGAACACTCAAACATCAGAGTCTGTAATAAAAATAAGATTTTCTTATTTTAATCCTGTCATTTCAAATAACATCACCAACAAAGATACTTATAATACTTTTCATGCTTTATAATTTTAAAAGGTGCCTCATTTTCCCCCTTACAGTTTTAGAGGGGAAAAAATCCCCACAATTTTGCTTACTAAATATTTGGTCATACAGTTTAAAACAATGGTTCTTTGTTAAGCTACGTAAATTGAGTATGGTGTTTTCCTTCATACAACAGGCTTGTATGAAGGAGGCCATAGATGACAACATTATAAGTAGAAGATGTTATTATTGGTAATTTTTAAAAACAAATTACGTTCTGAAGCCAAGTCCTTTCTGAGAGATATACTCCAGCATCCTGAATTATTTCGTGCATAGAAAATCTGACTCTGAACTTTTTGTACCCTGCACATGCACCTCAAAGACACTCAATCAGTCTGCAATTGGAAACCATACTTTAAAGTGGAGAAGGTTCATAGATACTCAATATTTGTGGAGTGCCCACAGCAAACAGGATAGAGATACATTATTCATAAAATAGACAGAACTTGGTTTCCAAGGAAAATGATACCTTGTGATGAAATAATGGTAATTTGCCCAATAGCATTGATCCAAATGTGCTTTATCTTCATTAAGGCTATAATTAGAACCAGGCAGGTGGCCCATGGACTGTGGTGCCTTGGGGTCGATGGAAATACTCGATGGTGGCCTAGGTGGGGAGATTGGCCACAAGCTATGATTGTACTGCTTGCGTTAAAATGCGTAAGAATTTACTTTCATGCTGCTTGCTGTAGACACACGACTGAAGAGGCAGAATGAATCTGCCTCCATTTCCCCTTCCTGAAGATGCCTGGCCATTCATTCTGTGCAGGAGAGGAGAGAGTATCTCTAACATACATTTAATCCTGACTAAACTAATCTCAATGAAGGTATTCTAGAATTAGGTTTCTGTGAGTCAGGACTTCTGTAAAAACTGCCACAAACTCACTGGCTTCCAACAACAGCAGTTTATCATGTTTTGGTTCTGGAGGTCCGAAATCTGGCATGGATCTCACCTGGCTGAAATCAAGGTATCAGGAGGATTGTACTTCCTGTGGAAGCCCTAGGAAAAACACAAAACTCAAAACAAAGCAAAACAAAAACCCTTTCCCTCTTCAAGATCCTAGAAGCCACCAGCGTTCCTTAGATTGCTGCAAGTCCACTCCTATCTCCTCTTTTGTCATTGATTCTCCATCTTTGACTCTGACCTCCTGCCTCCCTCTTACAAGGAAACTTGTCATGACTTTGAGCTCACCTGGATATTTAATGATTATTTCCCATTTCGATATCCATAGTTTTATCCCATCTGCAAATTCCTTTAGACCAGACAATGTAACTGAACTCATAAGTCCTGAGGACTAGGACTTGAGCATCTCTTGGTAGGGGGTTCCAGGAGTTTGTTAATTTGCCTATCACAGTTCTGATCTCAGAATATATAAGCAGCAATGCAGGGTATTGAAGTTTCTCAATTTTTTCCATGCCTGACAGCAAAGTGGAAGAAATAATTCAACAATTACATGGTAAATAAGAGCAGTAAATACTGTAAGGCTGAATTTAAACACCAGTTTAGACTTCCCATTTAACTGTGTAAGGGAGATTGAACTATCAGGGGAATACAGCTCTATGATATAAGCTAGCGTTGTAAATTTTCATACACAGTGAAATTTAATTTTCTTAGATATTGGGAAAGTGATCTTTGTGTTTAAAATGGTGCATGGATGAATTAAAAAATAATGTATGAATGATGGAGATGATCATTAGAAGCAATTTTCCAAGGATGATTGTCTTTGCAAATGAAAGGCTTATTCAATAGTCCAGGCATGAAAAATTGATGACACTCTACTTATTGTGTATAACAACATTCCCACAATACAATACATTTATAAATGGTTTCCTAGTTGAGAATGGAATTTAATAGCCTGTTTTTCTAAGGTTAAAAACACCTCCAATGATTTTATAAGTGTATTAATACATCTGTTCTTGAGTCTTGAACTGTTTCAGTGCAAAATGAGAAAGTGATTACATTATTTATAAAATAACTGTTGACATAAAATGTGCTTATGAGTGAATTTCTAGACACATTTATTCATAAATGTTTAGTGGGCACCTAATAACTATCAAGTATCTATGTTAAGCATAACGTATCAAGAGATGGAAAATGCAGGAACACTGACCTTATGATCTCAGCACATACAGGATGTACCCAGAAGTAATCAGACAATGGCTATACTGTGTTCCATGCCATGAAAGCAGTAAACATGAGATGCTCTGTGGGGAACATTTCCTAGACTCTGTTAGTTTCTTGGAACCAACATCCAGGTGTAGACTTTGAACCAAGGTACAACCATGCAGGATTCAGAGCAGAAAGGTATCCTAGCTTCTTAATTGAAATACTTAAGATCTTTGCTACTCAAAATATTGCCAAGGTACCAGATATGTATTAGTTTTCAAAAGCTGCTGTAACAAATGTTCATCAACTGTGTGGCTGAAAACAACTGATCTTTATCCTCTCTCAGTTCTGGAGGCCAGAAACATGAAATCAAGGCCAGAAGTCTGAAATCACTTCCCTAGGAAGCTCTAGGGGAGGATCCTTCCTCCCTCTTCCAGATCCTGGTGGCTCCAGGTGTCCCTGGGCTGGTGGCCACATCTCTCTCCATCTTCCAACAGTCTTCCCTCTGTGCATGCCTGTATCCACCTCTCCCCTTCTTAAAAGGACAGTAGTCATTGGCTGAAGGGCTCATCCTAATCCATTATGACCTCATCCTTACTTGATACTATCTGCAAAGACCTTCTTTCCAAATAAGACTACATTTACAGACACCTGAAGGTAGGAATTCAACATGTCTTTCAAAATATTCAAACACAACTTAACCCAGGACATGTGGCATCAGCATTGCCTCCAAGACTGTTAGAATTGTAGAAGCTCCAACCCCATTCCAGACTGACAGTCAGAATCTGCATGTTATCAATTCCCCAGGAGATTCCTAGGCATAGTAATGTTAATGTAACACTTCTCTAATGGCAACAGAGAATAGGACCAGTTGTTTTCTTTGTTTGTTTGTTTGAGACCGTGTTTCACTCCATTGCCCACACTGTATGTAGTGGCATCATCTTGGCTTACTGCAGCCTCAACTACCTGTGCTCAAGTCATCCTCCTGCCTCAGTCTACCAAGTAGCTGGAACCACAAGTATGTACTACCACACCCAGATAATTTCTATATTTGTGGAGACAGGGTCTCACTACAGGCCAGTACTGTACTAATGGGTTCAACCAGTCTCCCTGTGTTGGCTTCCTAAAGTACTGGGATTAGAGGTGTCACACACTGTGCCTGGCCAGGACCAGTTTTAAGATATGAAAATAGCTCATATGCTTGTGCTAGTAACATGGAAGTGGAGATTCAAGAAAGGAAGTTAGTTAGACAGCAAGATTATGAAGCTAGGAGAGGATAAATTCTGAAAGTCATAGGGCTTGTGGCGAGAGAAAGTCCTTTATTTGGCAGAGGGGAGAACAGCAGTGGAAGACTTTACATCATGTGGGTATTAGATCACAGTTGTCTTTCCACAGTGTATGTGTGACTACCATGGGGAACCATGGTGGGGTCAAACTGGACAAGGAGACCTACCTATGTCAGCAAGATTATCCAAGGTTGTGGCAGAGTAGCAGGGACTGCTTTGAGGTAACTGAGCAGAAAGAAGCCAAGATATTCAAAATCTAGTTGTGTATGTGTGTGTATGTAGGTGTGTGTGTGTCTGTTTGTGTGTGTCAAGTGTGTGTGTGTGTGTTGGGTTTGGAAAGCTGCCTCCATGACACTTGGTGGACAACTGAATTTTGAGAACAAAGAAAAAGGTGAAAAATGACCTGTAGTGGCAATGAGCAAGTATGCATGATGAGTGTATTTGTCTGTTGTCATGCTGCTAATAAACACATACCTGAGATTGGTAATTTGTGAAGAAAAGAGGTTTAATGGACTCAGTTCCACATGGTGAGGGAGACTTCACCATCATGGTAGAAGGAATAGGAGATGCAAAGGCACGACTTACGTTGTAGCAGGAAGGAGGGCCTGTTCAGGGAAACTCCCCTTTATAAAACTATCAGATCTCATGAGACATATTCACTACCATGAGAACAGTATAAGACAAACCATCACCATGATTCAGTTATCTCAACCTGGCTCCTCCATTTACATGTGGGGATTAGTAAAATTCAATGTGAGATTGGGGTGGGGACACAGAGCTAAACCATATCAGTAAATGACTCACCAACCCAATAATGAGAACATCCAAGAAGAGGAACAACTTTTGAGAAAGTCATGGAAAATATTTACATTCCCAGGTGCCTGTGCCACTTGAAGAATATACGTTTGGAAATTTGGGGAGTGGATGTTTTTAGAGACACATTTTGAGTTTGCTTATTTGGAGTCATAGGAAAGAGTAGTATCAGGAGAGCATTTAGAGAAAGAAAACAAAAAGGCAGGACTGGATCAGAATCTTAGAATACATTTTCCAGTGTTTTTGAAAAACACCACTTGTTTGGAACAATACATGGAAGTGATAAAACCAGTAGGACACAATAAATACAACTCAGTTTAGATTTGTGACATGGTTTGGCATTGGGGTTCAGCCAGACTCGTGGGAAAAAATGTAGTTATGATAGACACAAACCCTCTTGGAAGACATGAGAGTTTGCATAAGGTCCAGTAATAAATCTGGCTAAAGGCAGCCTAATCCCCTTACTGTTAATTAAATAGAGTAGAAACAATGGAATGTGGGGAGTTTATCTAACTAACTTGTTTACTCATGTGGTCTTAAGACTAATCTTTGCTCTGCCGTGGATACTTAATAGCTTTCTACTCAGGAAGTCTGCAATGTCAATTACCCTCTAGTGGTGCTGACTCAAAATCTAGGTAGTACCATTCAGGACATAGGCATGGGCAAGGACTTCATGTCTAAAACACCAAAAGCAACGGCAGCAAAAGCCAAAATTGACACATGGGATCTCATTAAACTAAAGAGCTTTTGCACAGCTAAAGAAACTACCATCAGAGTGAACAGGCAACCTACAGAATGGGAGAAAATTTTTGCAACCTACTCATCTGACAAAGGGCTAATATCCAGAATCTACAAAGAACTCAAACAAATATACAAGAAAAAAACAAACAGCCCCATCAAAAAGTGGGCAAAGGATATGAACAAACATTTCTCAAAAGAACACATCCATACAGCCAACAGACACATGAAAAAATGCTCGTCATCACTCTCCATCAGAGAAATGCAAATCAAAACCACAATGAGATACCATCTCACAACAGTTAGAATGGCAATCATTAAGAAGTCAGGAAACAATAGATGTTGGAGAGGATGTGGAGAAATAGGAACACTTTTACACTGTTGGTGGGATTGTAAACTAGTTCAACCATTATGGAAAACAGTATGGCGATTCCTCAAGGATCTAGAACTAGATGTACCATATGACCCAGCCATCTCACTACTGGATATATACCCAAAGGATTATAAATCATGCTGCTATAAAGACACATGCACACGTATGTTTATTGCGGCACTATTCACAATAGCAAAGATTTGGAATCAACCCAAATGTCCATCTGTGACAGACTGGATTAAGAAAATGTGGCACATATACACCATGGAATACTATGCAGCCATAAAAAAGGATGAGTTTGCGTCCTTTGTAGGGACATGGATGCAGCTGGAAACCATCATTCTTAGCAAACTATCACAAGAAGAGAAAACCAAACACTGCATGTTCTCACTCATAGGTGGGAAATGAACAATGAGATCACTTGGACTCGGGAAGGGGAACATCACACACTGAGGCATATCATGGGGGGGGAGGGGGGAGGAGGGAGGGATTGCATTGGGGAGTTATACATAATATAAACGTTATGCACGTGTACCCTAGAACTTAAAGTATAATAAAAAATAAAAAAAAATAATAAAAAAAAAGTCTTTGTCAATTAAACTTTACTGAACAAATAAGAGTCTCACTGTCTGGATGGGGCCATGGTTGCAACTGTTTACAGCACACTGCCTGGGGACTGTAAGTGGCCCAGATGTTCAGTGGACTGGCAAAGTAGAATATCTATGAGTCAGTAAACTTTATTCATCTGTCACTGGGTCAGGGTCTGCAGCACACACCTCCACAGTTTGGTTCTGTGGTCCCACCCAAATCTCATCTTGTAGCTCCCCTAGTTCCCATGTATTCTGGGAGGGGCCTGGTGAGAGATAACTGAATAATGGGGGAAGGTCTTTTCTGCGCTGTTTTTGTAATAGTGAATAAGTCTTATGACATTTGATGGTTTTAAAAAAGGATGTTTTCTGGCATAAACTCTTTGCCTGTTGGCAACCACATAAGATGTGACTGACTTCCTTTTGCCTTCCTTGATGATTTTGAGTCTTCCTCAGCCATGTGGAACTGTGAGTTCTCCATTAAACCTCTTTCCTTTGTAAATTTCCCAATCCTGGGTATCTTTATCAGCAGCATGAATATGGACTAATACAGTTTGTGAGGGGATCAGGGTGAATTTATTCCTGGAGAGAGTAATACAACATATTTGTCAAACACCTAGACTTGGGCTCTGGTCTTACCGTGTTTGTTGCTGGATCTATAATCTTGGACTTGATAGTTAATGTGATTGACCTCTGCTTCACCATCTGTAAAAATTAGGAATCATGATCAAATCTAGCTCATTAGTTTGGAAAAATTGCCTAACATATATTTAAAGCTATCTGAACATTTGCTGCTTTGATCATCATCATTAATATGTTATTATTATAGTTTCTTTCTGACGGAACTCTTTCCCGTCTAGGATGTTGTGGCTAACACTGAGTGCGCTTTTTCGGAAGGTGAACTAAGGAAGTAACTTATTACCTGCTATCAATCAGTGGTCACTGTCAGCAACTTCCTCTCTGTGTCAGTTGTGGGGAGTAACCTCAAAGGGTATGCCCCTTGTATGTTGGGAACCTGCAAGCTTGGCCACCAAAGCACCCCTCCTTCAAGTCCCCCCTAGAGATGTCATACACTCTAGGTTTCACCTGGTTTTTTTGAGGTTTTGTTGCACCACCTCTGCAAGTTCTTTTATTTTCTCCAACTACTTCCTCTAACTTGGCTCAAGCACACCTACACCAACCTTCATGTCAGTGATGCATTGTCAACCTTCAACATGCAAAAATCTGTACTTCATTCATGTTGTTAGAAATGTGTGCATCATCTGACACATTTACAAATTTTTTGACAGAGAAACCAAACATTAAATCGGGGTGATTCTTTACTATTTTTTTTTTTTTTTTGATAATGCAATATGGCCCTCCTCTTTTAGAAGCAGAACAAAATGAATCACTCTTCATTTCATCTATATATATATTCATCAAATACTTAATGGACACATAGGGTCCCATCTCAGAAGAGGTCCCACTCAGGATCTTTTAAAGAAGTTATCTTTTAAAGAAGAGTATGTTTGTTTCTCCCATGGCTTCTGTTACCAATGGCCCAGCCATGCATTTGCTTAGAGTTCTGGAGGTTAGAAATCAGAGAAAGCTCTCAGGAGACTGAAATCAGGTTCTCATCTGTATTGGTTCATTCTGGAGACTTTAGAGGATAATCTGTCTCTTGATGTTTTTCACAGACAGAAAGTCAGAGAGAAAGAGAGAGAGAGAGGAAGGAGTCAAAGAGAGAGAAAGAGACGGAAAGCCAAAGAGAAATAGAGAAAGAGACAGAAGTAGTAAAGAAAAAAACAGTGTACCCTATTCCTTTAAAAGTCAGAGTAAATTTAAAATGTATGATTGGCAATTGAAGATCTTCTCTGTAACCACGTGACTCTCCAATACCACCATGTTGTCAGTGTAAACAAGGGCTTAGCTTGAAAGCGTGGAGGCCACTGACAATCCATAGCCTTCTTTTCAAAAATCCTTAAGTCAACAGATTTCCAACAGGGAATCTTAATTAATTATGATACAAAGGTCTGACTAGATCAATGAGGAACTCTCTTCAGGACAGGATGATAGATAGTTCTTCCTGGGTGATTAAAGGAAAAAAGATAAAATGGGTAGACAGTAAGTGATAAGGAAACCCTTGTAAAATCAAAGTTAGGAAAATTGCCTAATAATTGATCTGCTAAAATGTGTGAGCTGTTTGCACTCAGCCAAACCTTAAAGTACTTACAGAACCAGGAAGGAACCATCTATACCAGTTCTAAGTTAATATGGACTGAATAAGATTTTATTAACAGCAAACAAAAATTAAAATCCCAAGCTTACCAAGTTTTCAACACAAGTAAAGTTTACTAAAAGTTAGCAATGTAAATCATCTAACTCATAATCTTACGGAGATCATGCAGGAACCCTTCTTCGGCAGGGAAGCTGAATTTATTATGAGGACTTTTTTTCATGTTTGAATGAAAATTTCCAGTACTATGTGCCCTCTGTGCTCCTCAACATCTGTCTTCATCCTCCATCTGGGACAGTATTCTATGTGTAACAGTATTCTATGTCCCCTCAATCACTGTGTCATTGAAGATGGATCCCAATTTCAGTGTACCCCACACGAAACTTCACATGTCAACCATTCGACTCTTGACATACAAGAGAAAGGGGTGGAGTAGGAGAAATAAGTAATATTGGGAAGTCATTACTGCATTAGACAGAATGTCTGTACCCACTAAAACACACATGCTAAAACTGCCACCCCCATGGGGATGGTATTAGGAGGTGGGGCCTTGAAATCATGATCCTCTGGAAGGCAATGAAGTTATGAGGATGTAGTATCATGAATGAGTACCTTATAAAAGTGACCCAAAAAGCTCCTGGCCTTTTCTACTGAGTGAGGGCACAGTGAGAAGGCACTGTTTTTGAATCAGGAAGCAGGTTCTCACCAGGCATTGAATCTGCCATGACTTGATCTTAGACTTTCAGCCTCCAGAACTATGAGCAATAAAATTCTGCTATTTATAATACACCAGTCTATTTTTTTAAATAATAGCTTGAACAAACTATGATAGGTACAGACTGCAGCTCTGATGCTGGTCACATGACCCAAGTGACAATTATATCTGTCTATTTTCATCTTGGTTTTCTGTTCCTCTACCCATCTGCCAGCAGGCTAATTTGATAGCCAACCACAGGTTAACAAATTCAAACCCAATAGAATTTGGCTTTTTATTCTTTTCTTTTTCTTTTCTTTTTTTTTTTCTCTCTCTCTCTTTAATTTTTATTTTATTTTATTTTATTATTTTTATTTATTTATTTATTTTTGACAGAATCTGGCTCTATTACCCGGACTGGAGTGTAGTGGTGTGATCTTGGCTCACTGCAACCTCTGCCTCGTCAGTTCAAGTGATTCTCCTGCCTCAGACTCCCAGGTAGCTGGGATTACAGGTGCATGCCACCAAACCCAGATATTTTTTGTATTTTTGGTAGAGATGAGTTTCACCACTGTAGGTAAAGCTGGTCTTGAACTCCTGACCTCAAGTCATCTGCCTTACTTGGCCTCCCGAAGTGCTGGGATTACATACCTGAGCCAAAATGCCTGGCCACTTTTTATTATTGTCTTAGTTTTTTCATTTTCATCCTCTTGTCAATGAGATGTGAACTAATTTGCTCGTGGTTCTGCAATGCTGGCTAATATTCTGCAGAAGAAAGAACATCTGATTTTAGAGAAGCTTTACCTAATGGCTTCCATCACATTGTTTGCCTAATGAAAAGTTCTAAGTGTCTCATCCCAGTTAAAATGGCTTATACCCAAAAGACAGGCAAGGATGTGGAAAATGTGGGCAAGGATGTGGAGAAAAGATAACTTTTGTACCCTATGGATGGAAATGAATGTAAATTACTTCATTACTACATTAGAAGTTCCACAAAAACTAAAACTTTTCTCAGAAAGGTAAGATTTGAAAGCAACCAAGTGCCCATGAGCAGATAAAGGGATAAAGAAAATGTGGTACATATACACGATTTAGTATTATCCATCTGAAAAAAAGAATGAAATCTTGTCATTTTCAACAACATGGATGAGGCTGGAGATCATTATGTTAAGTGAAATAAGCCAGGAATGGAAAGACAACCATTACATGTTCTCACTTATTTGTGGAATCTAAAAATCAAAACCATTGAACTCATAGACATAGAGAGTAGAGAAATAGTTACCAGAGCCTGAGAAAGGTAGTAGGTGTGTTTGGTGTATGGAGGTGGAATAGATAACAGGTACGAATAATGGAAAGTATGAATGTGGTACTATTGACTGTTTGCAACTCAATGGAGTAATGTCTGAGTGGATGGATACTCCAATTTTGTGATGTGCTTATTTCACATTATATGACTGTATCAAAACATCTTGTGTATCCCATAAATATGTACATTACTATGTACCCATGAAAATCTAAAAAAAATTAAAACAGTTACAGATGATCCTGGGCTCTGGCAATGTCAGTGTCTGGTTCCTATGAGGAGGTGGGAAAGAACTACATAGATGCAGGTTTCATTTAATATTGATTATGCTATTCTTTTATCATATCTCAGTTAGTAAAGCAAGTATATATGAGTCCTTGTGAAAATGCCATGAAAGAGGCTCTTGAGTTCTTGGAAGAAAAGCCGTAGAAATGAAATAAATGCGGACAAGTTCAGGGTAGGCTATTAGAAAATTAAACACACAATTCACCTTTATGAACTACAATATATATTTTTTTCTTAGTAAGGTAAACTTCACATTACATGAACATTACTAGATGTTTTCAAGTGTACAGTTCAGTGACTTTTAGTATATTCACAATGTCTTGCAACTATCACGACCATATAGATATGAAAAATTTCATTATCCTCAAAGCAACACTATTCCTATTAAGTAGTCACTTCTCATTCCCACACCATCCAGACACTGTCATGTCTGTGTGTGTGTATGTGTGTGTGTGTGTGTATGTGTAATATTATATTGTCACATAAGAATAAAAAAACTGTTCCACTTATGTTGCTTTACTTTCAGATGACTGACTCTGGTAACAAGGTAGTTGTAGGTATTTTAAAATCTTATTTTATGCTGCTTCATTTTTAATTGGTAAAAACAAAACATATATATTTATGGGGTGCAATGTGATTATATGATATATGTATACACTTTGGAATGATTGAATCAAGACAATTAGCATTTCCATCACTTTATATACTTATGTCTCAATGGTAAGAATGTTTATCATCTCTCTAACAATTTGAAATATACAATGCATCATTATAAACATAGTCACAGTACTGTACAGTGGATCACTAAAAATTATTCTGTTCATGTAACTTAAACTTATATCCTTTGAGCAACCTGTACCCCTCTCCCAATTCACTCCTTCTCCCAGACCCTGGTAACCACAACTGTACTCTCTACTTCTATGCATTCAGCGTTTTTAGCCCTCACATATAAGTAAGTTCATGGAATATTTGTCTTCATTTGCCTGGCTTATTTCACTTAAAAGAATGCCCTCCAGGTTTACCCATGTTGTTGTCAAAGACATGATTCCTTCTTTAAGGCTGAATAATAACATTTTTCACAGTGTTGAAGACATGGAATCAACCTGCACTCATCAACAGATGTGCATCAACTCAGGCACGACAGAAAAGAAAATGTTGTATACATACACAATAGCAGATTGTTGTCATTTTATTATTTTATATAAACTGTTTTATTATAAATAATCCCAAGTACATACAAAAAGAAAAAATAAAAAGGTGGGAAACTTCAAAGACCTGTCATGGAGGTCTCATGATAAACATTTCCCAAGCTATTTTTTTTCCCCTTTATACCTCTGCTTCTGTTTTATTTGTTGTCTTTACAGTCAGTTCCAGAGACTATAAATTCTCACCTGTAATTCTTTCAACACTGATCTCTTACAGATATGAATTTTGTGAATGAACAATGCTACTATCACAACTATAGTGAGTCGATATATCTGTGACTATGATCTTAATTTGGAAAAGAGCCTTCAAAATGGAAGTTAAAGATCTGAAGATGAAATCATGCTGGATTATCTAGAAGGGTCCCAAATCTAATGACAGGTGTCTTTGTAAGACACAGAAGAGGAGATACAGACACAGACGAGAAGGCCACATAGAGGCAAAGGCAGAGATCAGAGTGATATGGCCACAAGGCAAGAAACACCCAGACAATAGTACCTCCCAAGAGGCAGGAGACCAAGATTTCCTCTGTATCTCCACAAGGAATCAACCTTGTTCACACCTGATTTCACACCCTAGGCCCCAGAGCTGGACCTAATACCTCCAAGTGATGAACCAGGGAAGATAAATTGCACAATGTTTTCACATCTAACATTTTAATTTTGCACTCCACACTATGTGTCTGATACTGTCATAAATAGCTTATTTAAAGGTCACTATGCACTTTTTAATGTATTAAAAGTAAAACTGTAGTTAGGACTAGGTGTTCTTAAATCCTTGTGGAAAAAAAAAAAAAACTTAAGAAAATTAGTTAAAATGTTCTTGGCTGCTCAAAATATATATCAGTACCTTTGACTTTTTGATATCAACATTTATACTGAATATACATGTCATTTTTTAAATCTATTAAAATGAGATTTCTTTAGGATACAGTGTTAAAATATATTTTAAAATCATGTCATGGAGTTTTACTATTCAATTAAATCTTCAATACTAATATACCCATATAATGTATTAATAAGAATTAAGGATAAGCATGACAATTAATTATGAGCTTTCGGAGGGTAATGCATTTTTAAGTGACATGTACTAATAATGAATATTTGAAATATTTCAACTGGATTACTTCCCTAGAACTAGAAGAAGAAGAGATAGTCATGCATTTGGGAAAATTTTAAAATGATTTTTGAGCAGAAATTCATGAACCCACACCTCCAGATTTAACAGGTTTTGATTAGATTTAGTTTAAACATAGTTTGTTCAATTTAAACAAGTTGAGATTGAGTAATGTGGAACACTTCTGTTCACTTCATCTTCCAACCTGATCCTCAATCCTGGTTTCTATCAAAAGAAACAATCATAAGGAACAATATTCTATATGCACAAAGCAAGGGATAACTGAAAGTTAGGGGTTCAATGATAATAGAAGCAAGTATCTGTACACAGTCCTTCATTTTTAACGTATTAAATATTAAGTTAAGCCTTCTTTCTTGGAATTTCCTAACTACAGTTTTAATACATTAAAAAGTGTATAGTGACCTTCTTTTTTGGGATGCTCAAATTTTTCTAGTAAAAGATGCTATGAGTCTCCAAGGGATCACTGGCTGGCTGTAGCATTTCTCTTTTTGTTCAGAACTACATTTAAAATGGGTAATTTCTAATCCATAAATCCATGTGTATATGTACCTTAGTTTTATGAAAATACCATGACGATCTGTCAACCCTAGTCCCTTTAGCTTGACTCTTTGTTACCAAGGAAAGCAACCAGCTCCATTATTATAGTTGTCTTTATTAGTTAGACTAAGGCTAACCCAATCTGAAAGGAGTCCATCAATAGCTTCACCTTGCAGTAAAGGTGTTAAGAATGTGATGTCTCTCCCTACCTGTGTGTTTCTAGGGACTTTTTACAATAACAACATAAAATTCAACAAGAGAGGGATATCTTACATTCTTAAAGGTGAACATATTTAGTATCTTAATTTATCAATTGATAAACATCCCAGTTTCCTGCAGCATCAGAGAAAACAACAACTTGAAACATTTCAAATATTCATTATTATTTCATAAGAAATATCACACCCATTGTGTTACTAATTCATTGGGTCTCGGTTCGATAAAAGAGAAAAGCAATATTGTCTCATTATTACTTTCTCCCATTCCTTCTTTTATTACCTTTGCATATTTCCATGCCTCCTGCACATATGTCATAGCACAGCATGTTTTAATTCAATAGAGTCTTCTTTACATCAATAATTTATCAAAATTTCAAATCTTACACATGACACATTTGGAAAGCAAAGTTCTAAACAAGACAAATGTTTATTCATAAATGTTTGTTGCATTCTGTAATTCTTCCAGGATCCATTGTTTGAACATAAATTTAAGAAAGCATCTGAATTCTAGAGTACCATGAAATTTTGAAATACCATAAATACTCATGCATATTATTTTCAGTGGATGTTAAAAATATTAATAATTCAGCATTTTTTAAATGCACACAATTCTGATTCAGGCAAAATAAAGTGTTTTGAACTGACATGTTTAGAGAAAACAGGAGGGAAAAACCAGCTTAAACTGAAAACCAATCTGACATTATCCCTGATTTATAATTACCAAATGCAAAGATAACTAGGGTAAACAATCTTGTGGTGTGGTGTGTGGTGTGTGTGTGTGTCACTACGCACTTATGTAATTATACAAACCAGAACTAGTAAGGCACTCACTTCATTAACGCTTTTATTAATAAGCTTAGAATTTATGGCAGTTGACTTTCCACAGTTGTTTTCTGTGGAATACAGAGAGGATGAGATACAATTCCTACCTAATGGAAAGGCTGTAAGAATTAAACAAGAGAAAATTTATGAGCCCATAGAAAAATCTGCTGTCCTGTCTTATTTTATAATTTACCCATTTTATGTTTCTGTCTGCTCACTGGAAAAACACACACACAATTATTATTCTGATGCTGGTTCATTGGCTTATCCATATTGAGTATCAGCATTGTTCCTATAATATTGCTGGAAGGCTGCCATCTCTAGGGATCTACTGATGAACATTCTGGGACTTACATATTTTCCATTGTATGTTATAGTTGCTACAAAAAGGAGCAGTGCTGTAGAAAACATACACTTTTGTACACTTCCTAAAACGTCTGGAAATATGTAATTAAAATGGTTGAATTTTAAGGTTTGCACATTATAACTTACTAAAGATGTTTAAAGAACACTGATATCTGTCCTGTTACTCTCCCTTCCCTTGTCCTCCATTCTCAACAGGCCCTAGTATGTGATGTTTCCCTCCCTGTGTCATGTGTTCTCATTTTTTAACTCTCACTTGTGAGATAAAATACTAATGCATGCTGGGCTTAAAATCTAGATAATGGGTTGATAGATGCAGCAAACTACCATGGCATGTACAACAAAAATGCACATTCTGCACATATATCCCAGATCTTAAAGTAAAATTTAGAAAAGGAAAATGTGATATTACTTTTTACCCTGCTATTTGCTTGTTTTAAAGTTTACTGTATATAAAACAATAAACCTTATAATTTTCTTACCAGAAAAGAACACTGATTTTATTATACAGAAAATGGGAGTACAGCTTTACACACACCAAGGAAGCTAAAGAATAGGTTAGACATTAAATTTTTGTTTTAAAAAATCCCCTCCTTTTTACAACTGATTAAGGGATTGGTTACCTTCTCTAAATCATTAGTAGCCAAAGAAGCAGATGGTGTCTTTGCCTTATCTACAAGAATTTCTTCTGCTATTGTTTAAAACCTGCTTAGTTTCTTTCAGATAATCTTCCTTCTCCTTGTATCGTGGTGACATGTTCTGGGATGTCATTTTTATGGAAGAGACAATTAAGACTACTTTTGTATAACTCTTCCTTTCTATACATCTTAAGTACTATGTCTTCATTAACATTGCTTCCTCAGAGCTTTGCATTCTCTAATACGTTATGTAAAATCTTGACCATTTTATCCTTATTATTGCAGGAATGAAACAATATCTCTAAGGGAAAAGAAAACGTGTGTCTCTAGAATGATATGCATAGTAAAAGTATTCTTCAGAAGGAAATTCTGAAGAATAGAGTGGGGAAATAACAAAATAGATAATTTTAAAAAAATACAGAGACTCATTGAACATGAAGTTTGGATGACTGAAAAAAAGAGTAAAGACTCTTTAGCTTTCCTGACCAAAGAAAAAGGATTAATGGGGGCATCCTCTGAGAAACAAACAACATGGTGGCTCAGAAATGAAACATGATCGAGTTAGAATATTCTATTTTGTAGTGTTTTTGTGTGCTGGGCAGTAGAGGGGAAAGTGAATCTTTCTAACAGGAAAGCTGTCAATACACGGAACATCCCAGAAAATGTGAACCCTTTTTAAAAATAGTTCTTAAGGATAAGTGGCCCAAGGGCAAGGGATATTACCTACAAATACAATCAGTGATCTCATAGTTGCATTTGCATGCTTAACCTAGAAGATTTTGTAGAATTTACGTTGCAGAGAAACACGTGGACTTAGGTAAGTGTTGGTCCATAATTTTTCAGAAGTTTTGTCAATGCATTAAGCCACCTAGTTATAGATTCTGCCCATATTTATTTGAAAATAAATTTTATCAGTATTAGGTGAAGGAATCTCTCTTATTAAATTTATAGTATCATTTAATATATCATGCCTTTGACTTCACATTGCCCTTTTCCACAATCAGAATTTTAAAGTACCATCATTTCTGAAACTAAATTGCACAGAAAGTAAGTCCAATAGACCTTAGAAAATAACACTAAAAAGTTCTGTGACCAACATAAAAACTCATTTAAAAGTAATAATACGACTATATTTGAATTCCCCAAATATTCAAAAGAGGTGGATGGGTGGATGTACTCATAATAAGGTATCTAGGTAAAGGAGAATGGGTCGAAATGAACCCCGTTCTCTTTTTCATCATAAGTTTTATGTTTTATGATTTTTTTTTTCTTTGAACAAGAAATCTATCTCAGCATAAGAAGCCATATCTCTTGCTTTTTACTAACCCTATTATACCATGCCGTGAAGATAAAATAAGTCTTAGACCAAAAGGGGGCATGTGAAGGAGAAACAGCATAGTTTATTTTTGTGCTTTATTTCTCTAGAAATGAGCTCTGCAGACATCTTTGGTTCATCTCAAAACTATAAATCCAAGGAAATACATGTCTTTAATATAACGGTTGCTTCTATTCTGAACTTTTTCATCCTAAAACTTGGGGCAAAAATCAGCAATTACATGAACTAACAAGGTTTCCCCTGTTTGTACTTTTAATTAGAAATCTTCACCTTGAATACATAGTTATAAAAAGAAAGAAGATTCCCCTGGCTCCTCCTTCCTCTTTTGTTTTTAATTATTTTAACAAAATCATATATGGCAGGTGAGTGACAGGATGGAGTTTATAAAAACCATGTAGAAGCTTTTTCCCTTCAAGTTTCTTATTAGTTCTCAGTAAAAGGTTTAGTTTTTCTTGCCTTCCTGTATTTCATTTATATTCTGTGCAGAATTATTTCTTTGTATGAAAGCTTAATTCTTTTTCCCTAAAATCATTCAGACTTTCATTTCCCATTGTACAATGTACATAGAAAAAAATGAGTCTCTCTTTAATAGAATTCTGTAACAGTAGCTTAAACCAATTTGATCCAGTTGCAAAATTTAGTTTCCAAGATTGTTTTATGTCCATGTACCATTTTTGAATTGAGAACGCATCATATTTTATAGAATTAAATATGTATGAAAATAAGTGAATTATATCGATTACTTGCTCATGATATTTATATTCATATGCTGTTTGTGCTGGCATTTAAAAATCACACTCTCTATGTGTATGTACCTGATTAAGTGAATTTATCTCAAATAATGTCCTCTTCTGACATTTAGACATTAAGTTGACACAAACTATACTATCATCTTATCTCAAGTCAATTGATAAAGTAAGCCTGCAGATAATTCACGTCTTTCTGCATCTTGTGAAAATGAGGAATGCATTAAACTTGTATATGATATTAAAGAAGTTCCACATAAAGAAGAATGTAATACTTGCAACCATTCCTGGGATACAGAATGTACTGGATATAACTTTAAAACAGCTAGTGACATGTTGCAAATGTAAATATTAGTAAGATGCTCTTTTATTAGGTGTTAACTTGAATCTTCACAACCCATATAGGGAGATTTATTACAGGATTATTTTTTCATCTTTTGAAGACAAATTCTGAACATTGTCTGTGATGCAACAATTTTGATGCTACACAAGTAAATTACACTTTTTTGTTCCTTTTGTTTGTTTGCAAATTAAATTCTCATAATTTTACTCCAACAGAAGTAAATTCATATAGGCTCAAAGCAAATGGTATTAGAGAACCACAGGCTCTGCAAGAAAATCTTGAATTTGCTTTCTAAATTCTAATTTCTCCATCATTGTTTCCTTCACTGAAATTCCAGCTGAATTGGGTACTCTTTTGCTTATATGACACATCTTTTTGGATATTTTCTTTTGCTCTGAACAGAAAAGAGAACTTCCCTATGGTATATATTAATCCATTTTTCTCCTGGATACTTTTTAAGGGCTTGTAACAAAAGGAATCCCTGATAGATATCTATTATGTGCACATAAAAATTAAAAAAAAATAAAGAAAGAAAGAAACCTGTGTTAATATTCAGTTGGTTTATTATTTTATTTATCACTATTACATTCACTTTAAACCAAAGCTGGGAACTTACACATACAAATATCAATCTGACAATATTTGATTCTCCTGAATGTAAGTTTCACTCTGTTTTCTAAATTAAAGTATAGAACCTAGAAGAAAATCAGTCTCAAATAACACAAACACACATACACAAAACCAAACAAAATAAACACACAATCTCTCAATCTTGTAAATAATTTTAGTGTGTAGAAAGAAACACTCTGAATACAGAGTGCATCTGGAAGCATGCAGAAGTTAAAATAATGACAGATTTAATATAGACTCATATATATCTACTATGTCAGAATAATAAACTATCTTATAAGGTAGTAAGCATGGATCTATTTTCAGAGCTATAGGATATTAGATATGCCAGTGTGATATTGCCATTACAGAAACTTTACTAGTAAAAGCTTCAAATACAACTCTCATTTTCTTCACTTATACAGATGTCCTTATTCAGGGCATTGTGTGGATTGAGCCTTAAAGCTGCTGACGTTGGACTGTGTTTTGTTATATTACCAAAGAAATTGGAGCAGAGAATGATACGGGAGAAAATGCACCTGGAGCCTCTCTTACACCAAAGGGGCTAAGTCATGAGCATCTTTGCATTGTAGCATCAATAACAAGAGTACCTTGTATAAATTTCTCTTTCCTGTGTCTCTATCTTTTTGCCTGCATATTGGTCTGACCTGTACCAATGGCCATATGCCTGCCGTAATCTGCACACCTCAACCTCACAAACTGTTAGGATTACAGGTGTGAGCTACTGCACCTGGTGAAGACTTGCTAATTTCTAAAGAAAATAAGTGTTAAACAAACTCAGTTTTTCATGTCTGGAGAGGCCTCAGGAAACTTAAAACCATAGCAGAAGGGGAAGACACATGTCTTACATGGCAGCAGGTGAGAGAAAAAGAGTTGTGAGGGGGAACTCTCAGACACTTATAAAACTGTCAGATCTGGTGAAAACTCACTCTCTATGAGAACAGCATGGACCACACTGTCCCGATGACTTAATCACCTCTCACCAAGTCTCCCCATCAACATGTGGGGATGATAGGATTATGATTCAATATGAGATTTGGGTAGGGACAAAAAGCCTCCCTATATCAGGCAAAAAACTACATTTTCTTTTTTTTTTGAACAAACTCAGTGGTGGGGACAGAAGGCAAAAATTAGACCCAATGAATAGCACCAGAATCTGGAAGATTTTTAGAAGACTTAAAGAAGGGAAATGTCATTATGTTTGGAAGGATATTCATTTCCTTTCAGTAATATTATAATATACAGATCAAAAGTGTTTTTTTATGTGTAATTATTATGGGTACATAATATGCATATATATACATATCTTACATGTGATTTTTTGAGACAATCACACAATGTGTCAAGATTAAATAGGGGTAATTGGGATGTCCCTGACCCCAGCACTTATTATCTCTTTGTATTAGGAATATTTTAAGTTCATTGTATTAGTAAGGGTTCTCTAGAAAAACATGTGTGTATGTGTGTGTGTGAGTATATATGTGTGTGTGTATACATGTATGCCTGCATATTTATACATATATATACACATATATACACACACATATATCTTCTTTTCTCTGTGTGTGTATATATGTGTGTGTGTGTGTGTTGTGTGTGTATATATATATATGGAGAGAGAGAGAGAGAGAGAGGAGAGAGAGAGAGAGAAGTTTATTAAGCCTTGACTCACATGATCACAATGTCCCACAATAGGCATCCCCAGACTGAGGAGTGAGGAGAGCCAGTCAGAGCTCCAAAACTGAAGAACATGGAGTCTGATGTTCAAGAAAAGAAGGTATCCACCACAAACGAAAAACATAGGCTAGTAGGTTAGGCCAGTCTCTCTTTTCATAGTTTTCTGCCTGCTTACATTCTAGCCTCACTGGCAGCTGATTAGATGGTGTCCCAGACCACTGACTCAAATGTTAATCTCCTTTGGCAACAACCTCACAGATATACCCAGGACCAATGACTTATATCCTTCAGTCTAATCAAGTTGACATTCAGAATTAACCATCACAAGTCTACTCCTTGTCAACCTGAACCCATGCACATCTCCTAAGATTACACATAATTTTTAAACAAAAACAATAATTAGGTCATAATTACACCCAACATAATACAACTATACTTCATATGACTGGAAATGCACCAATCCCCAACCCAAATGTTATTACATAAAGTTAATAATACTCAAAAGCTGACATGAACTCAGTAAATCTATGTCACAGAATAAAGGAGAAAGAAAATAAAATGAAGATATTTTATTAGTAAAAGTGTAGTAAAAGTGTATATATGCACAAACATGTTTTTAACAAAAGAAAGAAATGCTCAAATAAATTACAGTCCTCATTTCTGCAGCTAGTCACGTGGTCATGGCTGGTATTGATGAGTACTTTCTTCTACTACCAATTCTGTACTCCCCTTGCCTTCAGCAAGGACCTCAGCTGGTTGTGTTCTTTTTTCCTGGTAGAGTGACTCTAACCTTCATTCCTGAAAGGTCTGGGTGATTTGTAGTTCTGCCTGGGTTGGGCTGTTGTAGTTTCCCATTGATTTTCTTCACAGGGCATGGTAATATTACAAGACACGCTAATAGGTCTCCTGTATGCCGTGGATCCTCTTCCTTATCTACATTGTGGAGTAGTAGACTGATTTCATCTTGATAGTCTGGATCAATTGTCCCAGCCAATACAGTAAGTCCCTTCTTAGCCTATTAACTTAAAGCTTGTAGGAGCCCAAAGTGTCCAGGTGGCAATCTTACTTTCCAGTTTAATGAAATTATTGCTGTGTCCCTTTTCAGGTGGTGGCAGCAATCCTCCCCTGAAACAAATACCTTGAGGCAAGCAGAATGTAATGTCATGGGAACAGGAAGGAAAATTTTTGTTAGTAGTCACTAAGGGTGATGGAGAATGGTGCCATTTCCACTTCCACCTCTTGAGTCCTGGACCTGTGGATTCTGGCTTTGGGAGAAAGAGTACCATATGTGGGATGCTGAATCAGAGCATACACAGCCTTCTGAAGAACTTTGGCCAAGCTCTGAAAAGTGTTCTCACCTCATCGACATTGTAATTGTGGCTTCAAAAGGCCATTCCAGAATTCTATTAATCCAGCTGCTTCAGGATAATGGGAAACATGGTAAGACAAGTGAATTCTATGAGCATGAGATCACTGTCACAAGTCTATAGCCATAAAGCGAATACCTCGGTTAGAGGCAATGCTATGTAGAATGCCATGACAACAGATAAAGCATTCCTTGAGTCCATGTAAGGTAGTCTTGGCAGAAGCATTGCATGCAATATGGGCAAACCTATATCTGAGGTGAGTGTATACCTCAGTGAGGACAAACCTCTACCCCTTCTATGATGGAAGAGGTCCAAATAATTAACCTGCCACCAGAGAGTTGGCTGATCAGCCTGAGGCATGGTGCCACATCAAAGGCTCAGTGTTGGTCTATGCTGCTAGCAAATTAGGCACACAACAGTGACCATAGCCAGGTCAACCTTGGTAGTCAATGAAGTCATTTTTGCTGAGCACATGCATAACCTCCATCCCTGCCACCATGATCACTTTCTTCATGGACAATTGGCCAAGACAGGGGTGGCTGGTGAAAGAGACTAAGTGGTGTTCACAGAACAGGTCATCCTATCCACTTAATTATTAAAATCCTCATCTTTTGAGGTCACCCATTGGTGAGCTCTCACATGCGATACAAATAACTTCACAGATTTTGACCACTTAGAGAGGTCCTTCAACATACATCTTCCCCAAGTTTCTTTGACATTGATTTTCCAATCATGCTTCTTCCAAGTCCCTGTCCATTCAGTCAAACCATTGGCTATAGCCCATGAATCAGTACATAATTGCACTCGAGGCCATTTAATCCTTTTATGCTAAGTGTACAAACAGGGGCAATGATCGAGGTTCTACCCTCAGGGAAGACTTTCTTTCATCAGTGTCTTTTAGTGACGTCCTGCAGCTGTCTACTTTCAACTGTTGCCTGAATAGCATGAAGAAGCTTCTATATACCAGCTGTTAGTCTTCTCTTCCTCTGTCAACTGATCATAGGAAACTTCCCATGAGGCCATCAGTGCAGACTAGGGGAAGACAACGCAGGGTGGCAGGAGTGGAGATCATGGTGATTTGAGCCACTTCCTCATGTAACTTACTTGTGCCTTCATGACCAGCTTGAGCCTGACTATGTATATTGCACTTCCATTTGATACTAGAATGCTACTGTGCATGACTGATCCACTTTATGGCTACTTGTGTCAGAATGCACCCACTTCATGATAGGGAGTTAAGGTCACATGGTGAGTTGATGACCTATAGTCAAATGTTCAGTTTCCACCGAAGCCCAGTAATAAGCCAGAAGCTTTCTCTCAAAAGGAGAGCAGTTATCTGCAGAAAATGGCAAGCCCTTGCTCCAAAATCCGAGGAGCCTCTCTGCGATTGACCTACAAGGGCCTGCCAGAGACTCCAAGGAGCATCCCTATCTGCAACTGATATCTAAAGCACCATTGGATCTGCTGGGTCATATGATCCAAGTGGGAGAGAAGCTTGTACAGCAGCCTGCATCTATTGCAAAGTCTTCTCCGGTTCTGGACCACACTTAAAACTGGCAGCTTCTCAGGTCACTAGATAAATGGGTTAGAGTGACACACCCAAGTGAAAAACACGTTGTCTCCAAAATCCACATAGACCCTTTAGGCATTGCACATCTTGGTTGTAGAAGGGCCCAAATGCAGCAACTTGTCTTTCACCTTAGAAGGTATATCTTGAGAGTTCCCACACCACTGGACCCCTAGAATTTTACTGAAGTAGAAGGTCCCTGAATTTTAGTTAGATTTATTTTCCATTCTCTGGCACACAAATATCTCACCAATAACTCAGTATGTTTACAACTTCTTACTCCCTGGATTCAATCAGCATAATGTCATTAATGTAATAGGCAAGTGCGTTATCTTGTTGAAGTGAAAAGCAATCAAGGTCTCTCCAAATAAGATCATGACACAAAGCTGAAGAAGGAGATTTGACATACCCCAGAGGTAGGACAGTAAAGGTATATTACTGGCCTTACCAGCCAAAGGCAAATTGCTTCTAGGTGGCCTTGTGGACAGAAATGGAGAAAAAGACACTGGACAAGTCAATGATTCCATACCAGTTACCAGGAGATGTGTTAATTGCTGAAGCAATGAAACCACATCTTGTAGAGCGGATGCATTGGAGTTACCACTTGGCTAAGCTTATTATAACCCACTGTCATTATTTAAGGTCCATCTGTCATCTGCACAAATGAGGCAGTTGAACAGGGAGGTGGTTAGAGTCACCCCTTTGTCTTTCAAGTCCTTTATGGTGGAATTAATCTTTACAATTGTCCCAGGGATGCAATTTTTTTTATGTACGATTTTTCTGGGTAAAGCCAACTCTAATGGTTCCATTTGGCATTTTCCATCATGATTCATGATTCTCTTCACTCTGCCAGTCTGGAGGCCAATGTGGGAATTCTGCCATCTGCCAAATATGTTTATGCCAATTATGTATTCTGGCAATTAGGAAATGACCACAGGATGAGTCTGGAGAACCAACTAGATATAAATTGGACCTGAGATAAAACTCCATTAATAAGATACCCTGTAAATTAACTGGAGGATCACAGTGTTGCTTTGGGCCCTTGGAATCAACATCAACTTAGAGCCAGCTTCTAGTAGTCTCCAAAATGTCTGATCATTTCCTTTTCCCCAGTGGATGGTTACCCTGGTAAAAGGCCAGAGGTCTCCCTGGGGAAGGATGGGAGGAAAATTTACAGCCTAAATTGTCAGTAATGTAGTGGGGATCTTCCTCAAGGGGACCTGGCCTCCCCTTTATTCAAGGGATTCTTGGTCTGTAAACTGGATCAAGTCTGGAAATTGATGGAAGGGCTGTGATTCTCTGCTTTTATAATCCAAATGAGTCTTTTGTCCATTAGACCTGAATTTTTCTGCTTATATAAGTTAAGTAAGAATCCAGTAGGCTTCCTATCAACTTCACTTCTAGGAACACTGTGATTAATCAGCCAATGCCAGAGCTCTACATGTGTCAGACTATTCTGAATGCTGCTTTGCCTCTGCTGTCCATGACAGAAGCTTCATCCACCTTGCCTTTGATGGTTGAGTGCTGCCACTTTCCCCTTACCACCTGGGGATCCAATTATCCCCATTGTATTCAAATTTTAAATTTAATTATATTTAATTTTTAAATTTTGTGGTTGAGTGACTGTGTTTCCCACTGTCAGATCTGATATGCAGAGAAGAGCAATTACAGGGCTCTTAAAAGATGCAGGTGCTACCGTCACAAATCTATTTCTCAAATCATTGGTCAAAGGTATATCTTCTGAACTTTCCCAGCTCAGATGAGTAGGTCTAAAGTGACTAATTCACTCCACCATCCCAATTTCCATAAACATTTTGATCTCTTCCACTAGACTAAACCAAGGGAGATCAGACATTTCCAGCTCACACACACTGGGCCATCTTTTAATTCACATTTCAGCTAACCAAGCCAATACATTATTAGAAGCTTTTTTTTAACACCCTGAGCTTAAACAGTAAATGCAGTGTCTCTACTGAGTGTGCCCAAATCAATAAATTCAGCCCATTCCAACTCTACATCAGCCCCATCCACATCTATCTTCCTTCCATTATCCACATCTTTAATATCCACTCCTATGCCTGTTCTCTAGATTTCTGTTTATACAAATTAGAAAACACAAACAGTTATTTTAGATAGTAGGATCTCAACCTTACCTCTAGGTGTCTGCCAGGACTTTAGTCTAGTTACAGGTCTAGAAGCAAACAGTGGTGTGGGGGGTGGCTCTTTGGAAAATCAACATTATCTTGCCTGGCAACTACCTTGGGGAAGCCATCATTGTTGCCTTAGGCGGTGCAGGGCTTATCCCCTTAAACAAAGATGGAAAGGCTGATGGCAATATGGGCCAAGGAGGGGATGTTACCACTACTGGAGAGGGGGAAGCTGTTTCTTCTGGCAAAAAAGATTCACCAGAGTTTGCAAACTCAGTGTTCCCAACTTCATCAGATCCTCCCACATTCCAAGTTGAAGGGTCTCATTCTTTTCCAATCAATGCTCCCACTTTAACAATAGACACCTTGAAAGGCCATATGTGCACCTTTTTTTTGCAGGTCAGCCGTTTGCATAATAACAGCTTGTGTCTGTTTTTCCATGTTTTCCACTCTTTCTCTACAGGAGATAAGACTCTTACACAAGTCAACTTAGCAGACTTGAGACTCAATATCTACTTCTGAAGCTGGGAGATAGAATACCCAAGTTCATCATTTCTTTTCAGCATTTTGTACACTGAACTTAGGAACAACGAATCAGCTTCATTATGTTCCTTGATTCTCCACATATGGTCAAAAGTATTATATATAGAGTCACTAAACTCCTTGCTTCTCATGAGTGAGGAATAAGTAGTGTCAAATGAATTTATTTTGCATAACTCTCTAAATAGTTAATCCCAAGGACTATCAATGTTCTATATACAATTAAAAGTAGAATCCTTAGCATTTTGGGGTCTAATCATATTAAACAACCAACTGCAGAAACCCCCAAATCAACAAAAGAACTCCATCCTTAATATTCTGTTACTGTAGAACCATTCGTAGTACAAAAATCTGTATTAGTCAGGGTTCTCTACAGGAACAGAGCTAATGAGAAATATATATACACACATACATTTCTATAATATAATATTATATTACACAATATTATAATATATGTATACTACATTATGTTATATAATATAAATATAATACAATACAATATTATATGTATATTGTATATACACACGTATATATAGAGTTTCATTATGTGTGTGCATATATGCATATACACACATATATAGATAGAGAGATAGCTAGATATTATTAAATAGTTTATTAAGTATTAACTAATATTGGATATTAACTCACATGATCATAAGGTGCCAAAATAGGCCACCTGCAGACTGCAGAGCAAGGAAAGCCAGTCTCAGTTCCAAAACAGAAGAAGTTGGAGTCTAATGTTTGAGGGCAGGAAGTATCCTGCATGAGAGAAAGATGTAGGCTGGGAGGCTTAGGCCAGTCTCTCTTTTCAAAATTTTCTGCCTACTTATATTCTGGCCACACTGGCAGGTGATTAGATGGTGCTCACCCAGATTAAGGGTGAGTCTGCCTTTCCCAGCCCACTGAATCAAGTGTTAATCTCCTTTGAGAACACCGTCACAGACACGTCCAATATCGATACTTGTTTCCTTCAATCCAATCAAGTTAGCAATCAGCGTTACAATCACATCCACTTTTTAGCTATTGTGAAACATCCAAAAAATACTAACTATAGTAATTCTATTGTGCTACACAATACTAGATATTATTCATTCCACCTAAACATGTTTTTGTACCTGTTAACCATCCCCACTTTATGACCCATTGTTTTCTACATGTCCTAGCCTCTGGTAACCATCATTTTCCTTTATATACCTATGACTTTAATTTTTTTTAACAGTTTTAGCTCCCACAGATTAATGAGAACATGGAAAATTTGTCTTTCTAGCCTAACTTACTTCACTTCACATAATGATCTCCAGCCCTATCCTTGTTGGTGTGAAAGACAGGATTTCCATTTCTATGGGTGAATTATATTCCATTGCGTATGTATACCATATTTTCTTTATGTGTTCATCCATTGTTGGATACTCAGATTAATTCCAAATTTTAGTTATTGCAAATAGAGTTACAATAAATGTAAGAGTGCAGATACCCTTTCAATATACTAATTTTCTTTCTTTTGGAAAAATAACCAGTATTGGGATGGCTGGATCCTACGGTAGCTCTGTTTTTATGTTTATAGGGAAACTCCATACTCTTCTGTGTAATGACTATACTAATTTACATACAACCGTGGAAAGTTTTAGGGTATATTGAAACTGACATATGTTTTAGGGAGTTAATTAATTGATTAATCAATCAATTAATTTTTAAGGTTGCTGCACAGAGGCGAGTAGCTGGCATGGACAATTAGCCACAATCATCACAATCACCTCAACCTTATTATTCTCTTTCCACTCTTTCTCCGAGTTTTTAGAAAGGGGTGATGATCTAGAGATTCTGAAGCATGGTAATGTCACATAGATAATTGTTTACTTATTAGTTCTTCTGACACATGCTCTTCAATGGAATGAGATTGAGAGGGTAAAAAAGAAATATAACATAGACACATTTCCCTTTTTTAAAATGTGGCTTAGATGGTGAGGGGGCAGGGTAAACTTTTTCCTATTAAAGAAAATGTTTGCTAGAGTATTGTAACAAAGTAACACACGCTGAACGTGGTTAAGAAGTAGATTTGTATTATCTCAAATTTCTGAGGAACTTCTGGAGTTCTGACCAAAAGTCTAATATCTAGATGTCTGCAGGACTCGTTATTTCTGAGGATTTTCAGTGAGAATCCCTCCCAAGTCTCCTTTTTAACCTCAGATGTTTGGCTGACAATCTCTGGTATTGCTTTTAGACACATCACCTGCATTTTTGCCTTTATTCACATATGTTTTTCTCTCTCTGTGCGTGTTGGGGTCCAAATCTCCTCTTTTTAGAGGGACTCTAGTAATATTGAGAGTTGAGGCTAGTTAGACTTCCTGGGTTGAGAGGGGACTTGAGGAACTTTCCTATCTTACAAAAGGATTGTAAAAATACACCAATCATGAAGTTTCCTGTGTTACTAGAGGATTGTAAAATGCACCAATAAGAGCTCTGTAAAATGCACCAAACAGCACTCTGTAAAACATACCAATCAGCACTCCGTAAAATGCACCCATCAGCAGGATTCTAAAAGTAACCAATCATGGGGGGAGGGGATTGAAAGAAGGGCATTCAGATAGGATGGAAATGAAACATGGGCAGGGGCAACAAGGAAATAAAAGATGGCCACCTCAGTCAGCAGCAGCAACTTGCACAGGTCCCCTTGCATGCTGTGGAAGTCTTGACCTTTCACTTTTCATAATAAACGTTGCTACTACTCACTCTTTGGGTCTGTGCCATCTTTAGGAGCAGTAACATTCATCATGAAAGTCCGTAGCTTCATTCTTGAATTCAGCAAGACTACAAACCCACCAGCAGAAAGCAACTCTGGATACATCTTAGGGGGCTTGTCTGGGATATCACTATGTGGTGGGTACCATCAGACACCTTTAGCTTGCTATTCTGTCCACTTTTTTTTTTAGAATTTGGGGGCTAACTACCAGGCATCTGTCAGCCAGTTAAAAGTGACTAGTGCCAGGCGAGGTGGCTCAGCCCTCTAATCCCAGCACTTTGGGAGACTGAGGTGGGCGGATCGCAAACTCAGGAGATTGAGACCATCCTGGCTAACACAGTGAAACACTATTTCTACTAAAAGTACAAACAATTAGCTGGACTTGATGGTGGGCGTCTGTGGTCCCAACTACTCAGGAGGCTGAGGCAGGAGAATGGCATGAACCCAGGAGGCAGAGCTTGCAGTTAGCCGAGATAGTGCCACTGCACTCCAGCCTGGGTGACAGAGAGAGACTCAATCTCAGAAAAAAATAGAAATAAAAATAAAATAAGGTGACTAGTGCAGTCACCAGACTAAAGACATGGGTGTCAGTCTTTCTGGGGAAGGGCTGTCTAGCAATCCCTGACTCTTCAAAATCAGGGTCATTGATTTGCCTGGAACCAGCTTCTGCCTTTCCTGAACTTCTGGGCTGAGCTAAGGGTCGATAGAGAGGAAAGCCATTCAACTCTGAGTTCCTGACAAAAATTTGGTTGACCCTGCAGCCATGAGTGGAACTCTCAATGTTATGTCGCGAAAGTAAGACTCACGCTTCTATCCAAGCTATCCTAACCATTGCCTCCTGGGTCCTAATGCCTGTCAGATAAACTTCCTCTCACCTCTGCTCTCTGTGGCTAGTTCTGCTTCTAAAAACCACTCCCTGTCCCTGGTGCTCATCTAGTTTCTCCTATAAAGATGATTTCTAATATACGTTCTGGGACTCTGTTTCATTACTTAGGCACCTGAGTGCACCAATCAGAAAGACATGTTTTTTGCCTGAAGCCCCATCATGGGGGGACTATGTGGAATTTTAGGATCCCTCCCCAGACTAGCAGACCTAACAAAGTTGTTCTTGAATCTAGGATATGGAGAGCCTCAGAAATTACAGACTCCAAATTAGGAGGATATCAGGAGAAAGCTCCAAAAGTGAGCCCTGGGTTCTGAATGAAATTTGGAGGCAGTATTAACCCGGCAACCTCAGTGTTCTATAATAGGGACCAGGAGGAACAGGTCAAAAAGGAAAAGTGAGATAAAAGAAAGGCGACAGCCTTAGTCATGGCCCTCAGACAAACAAACCTTGATGTTTCAGAGAAGACAGAAAATGAAGCAGGTCAGTCACCCAGTAGGGCTTCTTATTAGTGGAATTTGCAAGGACACTTTATAAAAGATTGTCCAATGAGAAACAAGCCATGTCCTCACCTTTGTCACTATGCCAAGACAATCACTGGAAGGCACACTGCGCCAGATGACAAAGTTTTCTGGGAAATAAGCCCCAAAACAGATGATACAATAACGGGACTGAGGGTGCCCAGGAAAAGCATCAGATCATGTCATCACCCTTATTGAGCCCTAGGTAAGTTTTATTATTGAGGATCTGGAAATTGACTTCCTCCTGGACACAGGTGTGGCCTTTTCAGTGTTAATCTCCTGCCTGGGACAGCTGTCTTCAAGGTCCATTACCATCCGAGAAATCGTAGGACAGCCTAAAACCAGGTATTTCTCCCACCTCCTCATCTGTAACTGGGAGACTTTGCTCTTTTCACATGGCTTTGCTTTTATGTGTGAAAGTCCCACACCCTTCTTAGGGATGGACATATTAGCCAAACCTGGAGCTATTATCTACATGAATATGGTGAACAAGTTATCCATTTATTGCCCCCTACTCAAAGAGGAATCAACCTTGAAGTCTGGGCATTGGAAGGACAGTTTGGAAGCATAAAAAAATGCTTATCCAGTCTAAATCAGGCTAAAAGACCCCATCACTTTTGCTTATCAAAGGCAATATCCTTAAGGCCTGAAGCTCATAAAAGATTACTGGATATTGTTAGACATTTAAAAGTTCAAGGCTTAGTAAGAAAATGAACCACTCTCTGCAATGACCGCTTCTACAAGCATAGAAAACAAATAGTCAGTGGAGACTAGTGCAAGATCTTAGACACACCAATGAGGCAATAGTTCCTCTATATCCATTTGTACCAGTTGTACTCTATATCCTGCTGTCTCAAATTCCAGAGGAAGCAGAATGGTTCATTGTGCAGGAAGTCAAGAATGCCTTCTTCTACATTTCCCTGCACTCTGACTCCCAGTTTCTCTTTGCCTTTGAGAATCTCACAGACCAAATGTTCTAACTTACATGGGCAGTCTTGCCTTGAGGGTTTAGGGATAGCCCTTATCTCTTTGGCCAGGCACTGGCCCAAGATCTAGGCCACTTCTCAAGTCTGGGCACTCTAGTCCATCAGTATATGGATGATTTAGTTTTGAATGTCAGTTCAGAAGCCTTATGCCAGCAGGCTACTCTAGATCTGTTGAACTTTCTGGCTAATGAAGGGTACAACACGTCTAAATTGATGGCACAACTCTGTCTACAACAAGTCAACTATCTATACCTTATCTTACCCAGAAGAACCAGGGCCCTCATCAAAGAATGAATACAGCGTATACTGGCTTGTCCTCTCCATAATATATTAAAACAGTTGTGGGGGTTCCTTGGAATCACTGACTTTTGCAACTATAGATCACCTGATACAGTGCCAAGCACTCTATATTCTCATTAGGGAGAATTAAAGGGCAAATACTCATATAGTTCAATGGGAACCAGAGGCAGAGGCAGTCTTCAAAACCTTAAAGCAGTCATTAGTACAAGCTCCAGACTTACACCTTCCCACAGGAAAAAAAAAAAAAAAAACTTATCTTTATTCATCACAGAAAGAGCCGGAATAGTTGTTCGAGTCCTTAGTCAGACTCGTAGGACAACCCCATGACCAGTGTCTACCTAAGTAATGAAATTGATATAGTACTTATAGGCTGGTCTCACTGATTATGGGTAGTTGCAGTGGTGATAGTATCAGAGCCTATCAAACAACACAAGGAAATGTTCTCATTGTCTGGAGTACTCTTGGTATAAATGGCATACTAACGGCCAAAGAAAATTTATAGCTATCAGACAACTGCCTGCTTAGTTACCAGGTACTAGTCCTTGAGGGATTAGTGCTTCAAATATGCACATGTGCAGCCCTCAACCCAATTAGTTTTCTCCCAGAGGATGGGGAACCAATTGAGCATAACTGATAACAAATTGTAGCCCAGATTTATGCCGCCTGAGATGGTCTCTTAAATATCGCCTTAGATAATCGTGATCTTAAGCTATAAAATGATGAAAGATCATTTTGGGAGAATGGGATACGAAGGCAGGTTATGCCATAGTTAGTGATGTAACAATACTTGAAAGTAAGCCTCTTCACCCAGGGACCATTGCCCGGTTAGCAGAACTAGTGACACTTGCCCCAGACTTAGAACTGGTAAAGAAAAAAAAAAAAAAATGATTAAATGTGTATACAGATAGCAAGTATGCCTATGTAATCCTACATGCCCATGTTGCAATATGGGAAAAAAGGGAGTTCCTAACTCCTAACTTCTGTGTGAAACCTCATTAAATACCACAAGAAAATCATAAAGTTATTGCATGCAGTGCAAAAACCCAAGGGGGTGGCAGTATTATACTGCCAAAACCATCAAAAAGGCAAAGGAGAAAAGGAAGGAACAAATTTACAGGCAGACACTGAGACCAAAATTGCTGCCAGCTGGAACCTTCCATTAGAAGTATTTATGGACTTCCTGAGAAGAAAAAAAACCTTCCTACTTAGAGGAACATAAGTGAAAACATACATGATGTTTAACACCTCTCCTTGCCCATTTAATGGAAACCTTTTACTGCTTCATCACATTATTAAGCAGTATACTAATCATACTCTTTGCAGTAGGACTATATACCATAGCTCCTTCTGTATGAAAATCCTAATCACACCAACCTTTTTTTCTATCATCCTTCCTTCTGCCAGCAATTTACTCCTACCTTTAATTCAGACTAGGTAAAATGATCTCATTTTACAGAGCACGCTCTTTATCTTTCTAATCAGTCTTTGTGTATCTATCCTTCCTGCTTCCTTGGATACCACACACAGTCTCTTCTCCCCTTCCACTAGCTCCTAATTATCTCTACAAGACTCTCAACCCACTCTCTGTTAAACCAGTCCAAACTTTCCCTGGCAAATGACTATTGGCTTTGTATCTCTCTATCAACTACTGCTTATATTGCCACTCCCATCTCTGCAAAAAACTGGGTCTCTATCAACTTAACCTACCACCCTCATTACGAAGGAAAATAGCGTCTAAATCTTCAATCATTAGCTAAATTCCCTGTCTCTGATAGGACTGAAACTACCCTAACAGGACATGCAATCCAGCTTTTAAGCTCT
The DNA here is from genome assembly GCF_009764315.1 of Trachypithecus francoisi. NCBI lineage: Eukaryota > Metazoa > Chordata > Mammalia > Primates > Cercopithecidae > Trachypithecus > Trachypithecus francoisi. Next base: position 505,317 of record NW_022680478.1, on the reverse strand, counting down.
TACAGTTCCAACCTCACCTATTACATGAGCAATGAGAAACCCACACAGGGCCCTGTAACCATGAATACCGTTTTAACTTTCCAAACCTATTTATGCATCCAACAAAACCTGTTATGAGGCCTGCCTCTGGGACACCTACTAACTCATCAGTGTAATTACAGCCTACAGCTTCAAGTTCCAACTGATCATAGTAACGTCTGAGCCACCCAAACTGCTCCACTCAGATGGCTTGTCTGCTTCTCGGGACCCCCAGAATCCATCACCTCCTCCTTGTTTAACAGTCTGGGTTTTGTAATGGCAAACATACTCACTGCATGACCATTCACCTCCTGGAACCCCTGTAACAATGCCCCCTCCACCGATGAATGCTTTCTTATCCTCTCTTTCAATGATTCTCTTAAGTGGTTCCTAGTAGATATAAAAGAGTTTTTTCTCCATGGGGAAAACAGAACACAGTGAGCCACTCAGTTTGCTCCCAATACTCCTTTCAAACCACTCACTGGAGCTACCTTGGCAAGTACTCTAGTAGTATGGGAAAATGAAAACAACAAACCCACACATCTGTTTAACACACATAGCCAATTCTTTCTACCTAGCTAAGGCATATTGTTATGTGGAACTTCAAAATATATGTGCATGCTCACCAATTGGACAGGCACCACCTGCACCTTAGTCTTCCTAAGTCCCAACACTGACATTGCCCCAGGAGATCAGAACCTATTAGTGCCCCTAAAATCTCAAGTCCATCAGCACAGAACTATACAACTAATACCCCTACTTACAGTGTTGGAAATGGCCACTGCTACAGGAACTGGAATAGTCAGTTTATCTCCTTCATTATCCTACTACCACATGCTCTCAAACGATTTCAAAGACAGTTTGCAAGAAATAACATTATCTATCCTTACTCTACAATCCCAAACAGACACTTTGGCAGCAGTGTCTCTCCAAAACTGCTGAGGCCTAGACCTCATTACTGCTGATGAAGGACTCTGCACTTTTTTTAGGGGAAGAGTATTGTTTTTACACTAGCAAGTCGATGATAGTACAAGACGCTTCCTGGCCTTTACAGAAAAAGGCTTCTGGAATCAGAAAATGTCTTTCAAACACTAATACCAACCTCTGTAGTTGTACAACATGGCTTCTCCCTTTCTAGGTCCCATGTCAGCCATCTTGGTATTACTCCCCTCTGGGGCCTGTATTTTTAACCTCCTTGTCAAATTTGTTATCCTCAGGATCCAGGCCATCAACCTATAGATGGTCTTACAAATGAAAATACAAATGAGCTAAACTCACAACTTCTACTGAGGACCCCTGGAGTGACCCACTGACCTGTTGACTGGCCCCGAGAGTTTCCCTCTGGAGGACAGAAAAACTGCAGGGCCCCTTCTTTGGTCCTATGCAACATGAAGTAGCTAGAGCAATCATCACCCAGTTTCCAACAGCAGTTGGAGTGTCCTGTTTAGAGGGGAGATTAAGAGGTGAGGCAACTAGACTTCCTGGGTCAAGTGGGGACTTGGGGAACTTTCTTGTCTCACAAGAGGATTGTAAAATGTACCAAACAGTGTTCTGTAAAATGCACCAGTCAGTGCTATTTAAAACACACCAATAAGCAGGATTTTAAGAGTAGCCAATAGCAAGGAGGATTGAAAAAAAGGTCACTCTGATAGGACAGAAATAGAACATGGGAGGTAACAATGAGGGCATAAATGCTCGCCACCCCAGCCTGCGGCAGCAACCTGCTAGAGTCCCCTTCCATGTGGTGAAAGCTTTGTCCTTTCACTCTTCACAATAAGCCTTGCAACTGCTCACTCTGGTTCTGTGCCATCTTTTAGAGCTGTAACACTCACTGCAAAGGTCCAAGGCTCCATTCTTGAAGTCAGTGAGACCATGAATTCACTGGCAGGAACACACTATGGACACAATATTGTAGTTAGGGCCCATTCTACTTCAATGTGACCTCATATTAATGAATTATTCTTGCAATAGTCATATTTTCAAATCAAATCACATTCTGAGGCAGTTAGAATCAGGATTTTCACATATGGATTTGGTGCCAGGAGACAGAATTCAACCTAGAACAGAAATCATGAAAAAAAATTGAAAATTTTTGGCCGGGCGCGGTGGCTCAAGCCTGTAATCCCAGCACTTAGGGAGGCCGAGACGGGCGGATCACGAGGTCAGGAGATCGAAACCATCCTGGCTAACACGGTGAAACCCCGTCTCTACTAAAAAAAATACAAAAAACTAGCCGGCGAGGTGGCGGGCGCCTGTAGTCCCAGCTACTCCGGAGGCTGAGGCAAGAGAATGGCGGGAACCCAGGAGGCGGAGCTTACAGTGAGCTGAGATCCGGCCACTGCACTCCAGCCCGGGTAACAGAGCCAGACTCCGTCTCAAAAAAAAAAAAAAAAAAAAAAAAAAAAAGAAAAAATTGAAAATTTTGAACTGTAAGTGATTATGACTAATGTAGAAAATTCTTCTGTAATCATTTTGCCACATTGATCATAGCCTGCTGCTGTTTATGGTTTGATGTTTTTGACTAATGTCTATTTTTATTAAATCTACATGAGGAATGAAGTTTCGGTTTTCATATTAGGAAACCTGAGAATAGCACAAGACAGGAATGCCCTCTCTCATCATTCCTATTCAACATAGTGTTGGAAGTTCTGGCCACGGCAACCAGGAAGAGAAAGAAATAAAGGGTATTCAATTAGGAAAAGAGGAAGTCAAACTGTCCCTATTTGCAGATGACATTATTATATATTTAGAAAACCCCATTGTTTCAGCCCAAAATCTCTTTAAGCAACTTCAGCAAAGTCTCAGGATAAAAAATCAATGTTGCAAAAGTCACTAGCATTCTTATACACAAATAACAGATAAATAGAGAGCCAAATCATCAGTGAACTCCCATTTGCAATTGCTTCAAAGAGAATAAAATACCTAGGAATCCAGCATAAAAGAGATGTGAAGGAACTCTTCAAGGAGAACTACAAACCACTGCTCAGTGAAATAAAAAAAGACACAAACCTCATAAAATGAGTTAGGGAGGATTCCCTCTTTTTCTATTGATTGGAATAGTTTCTGAAGGAATGGTACCAGCTCCTCCTTGTACTTCTGGTAGAATTCAGCTGTGAATCCATCTGGTCCTGGACTTTTTTTGGTGGGTAGGCTATTAATTGTTGCCTCAATTTCAGAGCCTGCTATTGGTCTATTCAGAGATTCACTTCTTCCTGGTTTAGTCTTGGACAGTGTAAGTGTCCAGAAATACCCATTTCTTCTAGATTTTCTAGTTGATTTTCATAGAGGCATTTATAGTATTCTCTGATGGTTGTTTGTATTTCTGTGGGGTCAGTGGTGATATCCCCTTTATCTTTTTATTGCGTCTATTTGATTCCTCTGTCTTTTCTTCTTTCTTAGTCTTGCTAGCGTCTGTCAATTTTGTTGATCTTTTCAAAAAACCAGCTCCTGGATTGATTGATTTTTTGGAGGTTTTTTGTGTCTCTATCTCCTTCAGTTCTGCTCTGATCTTAGTTATTTCTTGCCTTCTGCTAGCTTTTAAATGTGTTTGCTCTTGCCTCTCTAGTTCTTTTAATTGTGATGTTAGAGTGTCAATTTTAGATCTATTGTAAACTAGTTCAACCGTTATGGAAAACGGTATGGCAATTCCTCAAGGATCTAGAATTAGATGTACCATAGACCCAGCCATCCCACTACTGGGTATATACCCAAGGATTATAAATTATTCTACTACAAAGACACATGCATACGTATGTTTATTGCAGCACTATTCACAATAGCAAAGACTTGGAATCAACCCAAATGTCCATCTGTGACAGACTGGATAAGAAAATGTGGCACATATACACCATGGAATACTATGCAGCCATAAAAAGGATGAGTTTGCGTCCTTTGTAGGGACATGGATGCATCTGGAAACCATCATTCTTAGCAAACTATCACAAGAGAGAAACCAAACACCGCATGTTCTCACTCATAGGTGGGAACTGAACAATGAGATCACTTGGACTCGGGAAGGGGAACGTCACACACTGGGCCTATCATGGGGAGGGGAAGGAGGGAGGGATTGCATTGGGGAGTTATACATGATATAAATGATGACTTGATGGGTGCTAACGAGTTGATGGGTGCAGTACACCAACATGGCATAAGTATACATATGTAACAAACCTGCACGTTATGCACATGTACCCTAGAACTTAAAGTATAATTAAAAATTTTTTTTAAAAAAAGACACAAACAAATGAAAGAACACTCCATGCTCATGGGTAGGAAGAATCAATATCGTGAAAATGACCATACTGCCTAAGATAATTTGTAGATTCAATGCCATCCCCATTAAGCTACCAACGGCGTTCTTCACAGAATTGGAAAAAAAAAAAAAAAATACTGTAAAGTTCATATAGAACCAAAAAGAGCACACATTGCTAAGATAGTCCTAAGCCAAAAGAGCAAATCTAGAGGCATCATGCTACCAGACTTCAAACTATACTACAAAGCTACAGTAACCAAAACAGAATGGTGCTTGTAATAAAACAGGGCTATAGACCAATGGAGCAGAACAGAGCCCTCAGAAATAATACCAGACATCTACAATCATCTGATCTTTGACAAACCTGACAAAAACAAGAAATGAGAAAAGGATTCCCTATTTAATAAATGGTGCTGGGAAAACTGGCTAGCCATAAGTAGAAAGCTGAAACTGGATCCTTTCCTCACTCCTTATACGAAATTAATTCAAGATGAATTGGAGACTTAAATATTAGACCCATACCATAAAAACCCTAGAAGAAAACCTAGGTAATACCATTCAGGACATAGGCATGGGTAAAGACTTCACGTCTAAAACACCAAAAGCAATGGCAACAAAAGCCAAAATTGACAAACGGGATCTAATTTAACTAAACATCTTATGCACAGCAAAAGAAGCTACCATCAGAGTGAACAGACAACCTACAGAATGGGAGAAAATTTTTGCAATCTACTCATCTGACAAAGGGCTAATATCCACAACCTACAAAGAACTCAAATGAATTTACAAGGAAAATAACATCCCCATCTAAAAGTGGGCAAAGGATATGAACAGACATTTCTCAAAAGAAGACATTCATACAGCCAACAGACACATGAAAAAATACTCATCATCACTGGCCATCAGAGAAATGCAAATCAAAACCACAATTAGGTACCATCTCACACCAGTTAGAAAGGCAATCATTAAAAAGTCAGGAAACAACAGTTGCTGGAGAGGATGTGGAGACATAGGAACACTTTCACACTGTTAGTGGGACTGTAAACTAGTTCAACCGTTGTGGAAAACAGTGGAGATTCCTCATGGATCTAGGACTAGAAATATCATTTGACTCAGCTATCCCATTACTGGGTATATACTCAAAGGATTATAAATCATGCTGCTGTAAAGACACGTACCCCATTGTTTTAGATAGGAATCAATCTTTCCTTCCTTCCTTCCTTCCCTCTTTCCTTCTTTTCTTCCCTCTTTCCTTCCTTCCTTCCTTCCTTCCTTCCTTCCTTCCTTCCTTCCTTCCTTCCTTCCTTCCTTCTTCCTTCCTTCCTTCCTTCCTCCTTCCTTCTTCCTTCCTTCTTCCTTCCTTATTCCCTACTTATGTGGCTCAGTGGAGCACATATGCTTTTTCATAGGTGGATATAGATTCTGATCTCCCCTGTTCTTGTCAGATGATTATTACTTTATTTATTTTTTATTCAATTCATTCCTCAAATGGACTATTTCCACATGCTAATTATGTTCTTTTCAGGTTTTTGAATGTTGAAGCATCAATACTACCATATTACTTAAAGTAATGGAAAATTATTCCGTCAAATAGAAGACCTTAGAGAGTCAATGATTCCCTTATCATTTCAGGAAACATCTTCCATACATGTGTATATATGGATTTTTTCTCAATGTATATTTTTTCTAGGAGAATGTATATAGATTTCATCAGATTTTTAATGGAGAACAAATTAAATCCCACAATACAAGATAATTGTGTGTATGTGTTTGTATGTGTGTATATGTCGCATTATTAATTTTTAATTGTGGTAAACAATTAATTAATTGTGGTAAACACATTTTACAATTTTAACCATTTTTAAGTATACATTTAATGATATAAAGAACATCCACATTGTTGTACATCTATCGCCATCATCCATCCCCACAATTCTGTCTTGCAAAACTGAAACTATATACTCATTAAAAAACTTCCCATTACGTACTCTCCAGCCCCTGGCAATCACTATTCTACTTTCTGTCGCTATGATTTTGTCTACTCTGGGTAGTTCATATGAATGGAATATTGGACTCTTTGTTCTTTTGTAACTAGTTTATTTCATTTCGTGTAGTGTCTTCAAGATTCATTCATGTTGCAAAATGTCTTTCCATTTTAAGGCTGAATGATATTCCCTGTATTGCACATCACAACTTGTTAGTCAATATTTACAAGATTCTAGGTAAGAATTGACCATGTAGATGACACATTTCCAGAGATGTACTCTTGTTAGAAAGGGAACCACCTTAATAGAACATTGGATGTTATATCCAGGCTTATTCAAACATCACTGAATATATTGACATTTGAATATGGGTGATATAAATTTTCAGTGTTAACCAGAAATTTTAAGAAAATGTATTGACAATTAAGACTCACACACAGGTCGTCCTGACACACACACACACCACACACACACACACACACACACACACACACACAGACACCATTTAATCTATAGCCCTATTTTGTAAGAACTTACATCTTTACAGATTCCACTCCATTAACTTGGTACACCCCACTATTGCTCAATATGTTCTTTAGATGGCTCTTTAGATGTTCAGCACTTTTTTGATTAGACTGGGTCCTGGAAATGTGATGTTATTTATGCTATGGGAAACATCATCATAAAGGTAAATGTACTTTATTTTTTTACTATCATATAAAAATGGAATGGATATTTTGGTGTTCTGCTTTTATTAACTGCTAAATTCACTAATTCTCCTAGCAGGGTTATAGATTAAACTTACACTATAATGTTTTAAAACAAGCTTAATCTGTCCTTTTCACACATTTTATTTTCAATTTTACTTTACTAATTGTGCTACTACAATTACAATAGCTAATTACAAGTACCTACCAATACATCATGTAAAGACTTGCCCACACAAGATATCTTTGCTTCATTCTGATGTTCAGGGAATTTTCAGCATTTCATATGCTCCTTGCTGTGTTTTTGTTTATTTGTTTTTTTTGTTTTCATTTCTTGTTGACTTTTTCATGTAAAAATCATTCATATGTTTACAGAAATTTTGTTCTATTCCAGATAGTATACTTTATTAATTAACACTTACCATCCTTTGAAAATGTACTTTTTTGCGTTTATTGGGATGCCATATTTATATTCTTTTTTTCCTTTTAATATAATAATTCCCTCAAGTGACTTGTAGTTCCTCACTGGGCATGATGGCTCACTCCTGAGAGTGAGCACTTTGAGAAACCTGGGCAGGAAGACTGACTGAGGCTAGAAGTTCAAGACTGTCGAGGGCAAAGCAGCAATACCTCATCTGCATTTTTAAGACATTTTAAGTTAAAAATAATTCACAAGTCTACAATATCCTCTTACTCTGAATTACTAAAATAAATCCCACTTGAATTATAACACATTATGTAAAATTGCTTCCTTTGGTTAATCACTGGAATATGTGGCATTTTTTGTCACTGTGTATAGATGTAATTTTGTAAATTTAACATTACTTAGAATGATTATTTAAAAACATTATATCTAATTTCATTTTTTATTATTGTTTTTATTTTTGAGACCCAGTCTCTTTTTGTTACCCAGGCTCTAGTCCAATGGTGTGATCTTGGCTCACTGCGATCTCTGCCTCCCTAGTTCAAGTCATTCTGCTGTCTCAGCTGGGACTATAAGCACATGCTATACATTCCCAGCTAATTTTTGTATTTTTCATAGAGACAGAGTTCCACCTTGTTGGCCAGGCTCGTCTCAAACTTCTGACCTCAAGGGATCTGCCCACCTTGCCCTCCCAAAGTGCTTAATTTCCTTTTATGTATGTATGTATGTATGTATTTATGTATGTATGTATGTATGTATGTATGTATTTTTTTAGGGAGGTCAGTTTTTAGTATTAAGCGTATGCTGATCTCAGGAATATTTTGGAGTAGATTCAGTTGTCTTGATAGTTCTGGTCAAATTTTTTGCTACCATAAATTCTGCCATTCTTCTTTTATATATTCTTAGTCTTTTAAATATGTATATAAAATATATGCCTTACTTATAAGTTACTTGCCTTATTTGTGTTATTTATGTTGATAACCTTGGATTTTCTATTTGTATAATAAAAAATCTACAAATAATAATCAACATTACTTTCTTTCTTCCAAAGTATATACTTTTCATTTTCTTACCTATTTAGTCATGTTAGCCAGTACTTACAGGAAAAGTTAACAGAGTAGAATATTCTTATTTATTTACCACTGTGGTAGATGCCTTTTGATTGATGTTTCTATATATTTATATATGGTAACAGTTAATATTTGTGCATTATATAAGTAATTTATATTTTATACCTACATAATAATGTAACATAAAACATATCTTCACATCATGTATATATAAGCATTTTACATATGAAGAAAAGACTGTTACCTCTGCATTTTGTTGAAATAAAGAATGAGAATGAAATTTTATTGAATGAATTACATCACTTATTGTCATAACCTATATTTTCCATGATTATATTATTATTTTAAACACATTTCCTAATATTGAGATTGGCATGTATTGAAATAAATCTCAAGCTATCACCACAAATTTTTCTTCAAACAACAGGTGTGGTCTACCAGCAAATTGTTAAAAAAAAAAAAAAATTCCTATCAATTATTTTATGCTTGTGCTATGTTTTTAAAATTTATGTTGATATTTTGCAAACTTTATAATAACATTTTAGAATGATTTTTTTTATTTTCTAAATCAATTGAAATATCAAGGAATTAATGTTGTTTTCAAAGAAAATACAGTTAAAGCATTTGGAACTGATGAGGTGACGTCTTCGATGGGGAGAGTGTTTGAGGTGAAGAATGAGGTTTGGTCAATTTGGGATGATATATTTAGTCTGAGTTTCTATTTCTTCTAGAAAAAATATGTATAGTTCTGGAAAATTATCCATTACATCTAAATTTGCAAATACATTTGTATGGGATGGACCAAAGTAATTGGTTTTCATTTTTTAATCTCTCCCCATAGCTAGGATTTCCTCTGATCATTTATTTTATGCATTTTGGCATCCCCCATTTTATTTGATGATCATTATATTGAACAGTTTTTCTGTCATTTTTTTTTTCCTTACCAATGAACTAATGATAAGAATCTCATTTGCATTTATATCCTTCTTGGCTTTGAATCTTTACTAATTCCTTTCCAATTCCTGCTGTATCCTTTCACTTTTGCTGTTATTGTTGTGCTTCGTTTTTTCTTGAGAAAATACAACTTACAGTGAGAACCCTTCCTCGGAAATGGCACCACCGTGTAGTTTCTGAAAAAATAATTACTAAGCAAGTTATACTATGTGGTTCTTCATGGCCCCAGTACTCTTGGCTGTGACAGTCTGAAATGCTAGTATTGAAAATTTCATCACCACTTATGCATAGGGCATTCTGCAAGCATATTCAAATGAGGGTAAGAAAATAGCAAGGATTTCAGCCAGCCTATGTAAGACTGCAATTTATATACACTCCGGAATGTAAATCCAGTATCATCCAAAACTCAAGCAAGGCAGAAATATTTAGCTGAACACATTATGAAGAGTTTAAAGTTGCCCTGGCAACAGAACTCTATTTAATAAATAAAAGTTCTATTCTGTGTTGAGCAATCCTCCAATTTTTTATCCCCCATTGTCAGAAGTTTCCTTTCCCTTTTTCTTCTACTAGATTCAAATACTCTATATTTGACATAAGTATGAGTTTCCCATTGTATGCAAAATTATAAGAACTCCTGGATATTTCCAATATGGTTTTTGTTGTTGAATCAGAAACATAATTCATTTCATGAACCCAGTTCCCACCTAAGTTAGCCAACTTTTGTAATGCTACTAAGAATATTTTCCCAGCTTTTTTTTTTTTTTTCTACTGTCAGACCCAATATTCAGTTTTACCACTTATGTGATGGTGTTCTACTGTGATAGTAACCTTCAACTATTTTACAATGTCTGTAAAAAATACATTATACTGAAAAACAATGTGTTTGCCTGTATTGGCCTGAATGAAAAATATCTCAAAGCAAACCTTTTTCAATACATGTGCATTAGGAAAATTTGAACTGTGCTATTGGTGATGAAGGTGCTGCCCAAAGAAACTGTGGTTTTTGAAATTTTAGTGCAATTTTTCTTTGTTATTTAACAAAAAATCTTGTGAAACTAACAGATTAGAAGCAAACTTCTACTTTATCTCTCCTTTAAAAGAAGACCTCTTAAGGTATATCTCAATCTATTTATTAACCACTTGAGGACTTTATACTTTGGATTACAAATAAATTTAAGGCAGGATAGTAGGGATATTAGATGTGCATATATGTTTCTATTGCCATAATTCTTGGTAAACTACATGTGAGAATTTCTTTAGTAATTTATCTCTGTTGAAATGGCTGTAAAATAAACACAAGTTATCTAAAGGGAGAAATATTTTTTTCTGGTTTACATGAATTCTTTTAGAACTTTTGAATTATATCAGCCCCCAAACAGAAAATTACCACAAGATGGTTTGTTGTCAATTCAAAGTAATTTGAAATAAATCTGTGTGTTCATTATTTTCTTAAGGCAATTTTCATGTTGGCAAATAATTGTTTCTAATACCTTTATTTCTAACACACCTGGGATCATTGCATAGTAGCCTTGATTTGAGGGAAGAGAATAATGCAATGATCAGAGAGTTAAGTCAGAAAGATGGGGTATGTGTATTAGAGATCTCTACTGTTTTGTGGGGACACAGATTTTGTATGACTGGCAGTTAATGCTTTCAATGACACAGAAGTTTCTGTGTCTCAAATTGACATGATTTAGATTCATAATTTTTTCCATGTTTCTTATGGAAACACTAATAAGTAGAAGAATGGCCTAGAGACTGTGAAAGCAAAAGAATAGATGGTTAGAATGTGACTGGTTATTTGAAACATCAAGGAATGACATCCTGTTCTTATTCCTTTATTGTCTATGTTTTTAAGAAAACTATTCCTCTATTATTCTTTCAAATGAACTTCAAAGCAGTTTGCATAGATCTTGGTTAGTAAGAGAAAGGGAGACAGAGGCAGAAATAGAGAAAAAGAGAGAAAAGGAAATGCAGGGAGGGAGAGACAGAGCAGAAAAGAGTAAGAGGGTCACAGGGAGAAAGATAAAAGGAGGGAGAGAGGGGGCAGGAAGAAGTGACAGAAACAGAGATAGAGAGAAAAGGCAGAGACAGACAGTGAAGGAGGAGAGATACACACACACACACACACACACACACACACACACACACAGAGGGAGATAGAAAGAAACTGGTTGAGTAATACTTTCAAGATCATAATTTACAGGCCTGGACAAGAGAATACCTGTTTTGTGGTCAAGGAGTATTACCAATTCACAAAAGTCATACAAATAAAGAAATGGCTCTAAATCAAAAACAATTCATAACAACACATGGAAAAGAAAGAAAAGGGAAAAAACAACTCCTCCCTTCTAAAGTCAACACATCATGTACTTCAGGCCCTCTCCTACTCAATGGAGGCTCACCTGTATTTCCTCCTCTTTATTTGGTATTCAGATATTACCACATTGCTCCCTATTTTGCACCCCCAAACGATATGCCCAAATCCTCTTTACCTTGAATGACTTCCTGTTTTATTTGTTTCTTGTTTTTCAACACTGTAGCCTAAAGTCTGTTCCACATTTCCCCCAAATGTCTTCATAGAATCTAACAATGATTTCTTTCTTTGCTCAAATTTTGTGATCTTTCTATTGTATTATTTCAGTTTGACTTTTGGTATAATGATCATCTTCCTTGAAATATCATGGCTTCCCCGGTTTGGGTTCTATTAGTGACTCCTGCTTTTTCTTCATGGTTTTTGTAAGTGCTTTTAAATAGGTTTATGTCTCTCCTACCTCTGTCTCCCCAGCCACTTAATGTCCCTTGTAGTTATCAGTCCTCAAAGCTGCTGGTCAAGCTTCTATTATAGATCTCTAAACTACTTATCACTTTATGCCTAGTTTCTGTACAACATTTTAATTGATTCCAGGACAATTACACACACACACACACACACACACACACACACACACACACACACACACACGTATGCTTCATTATTATCATTCTTTTATTGTCTTTGTTTTGTGAAAATTATTTCTATATCATTCTTTCAAACACGCTTCAAAGCAGCTTGCACAGATCTTGTTGGTTAATAAGACAAGGAGACAGAGACACAAAAATGTATATGTACATATAATTGCCCTAGAATCAATTTAAAATATGATATAATATACATAATCAAATATAACATGCATTTTATGTTTTTTTATATATACACACATATAATTGTCCTGGAATCAATTTAAGGTATATATATTTGTATTTAGTGACAAGTCTTGCTTCGTTGCCCCATCTGGAATTCAGTGGTATAATCACACAGCTGATTGCAGCCTCATTCTTCTAAGCTCAAGCAATGCTCCTATGTCACTCTCCTGAGTAATTGGGACTATAGCTGTACACTACCATGACCAGCATTTTTTTTATTTTTATTTTTGTAGGGATGGGGTCTCATTATGTTTCCTAAGCTGTTCTCAAACTCCTGGCCTCAAAAAATCCTCCTGCCTTGACTTCAAACAGTACCATTTTATTCGAGGGCTCTACTCTTACCTAAATAATCATGAAACCCCTTCCCATTTCCTGAGTGTTTTGTCAATAATAAAGAAATGCTATTTCTATTAAAGTCATTGACATAAACTGAGCCATTTAAGACAAAAAAGTGGTAGAAATACCTATCTTTTATTCCTTGTATCCAATCCTTATGTAAACATTCCTTATATTTCACATTCGACTGAAGTCTATGTGAGTTTCATAAAATATGGTAAAATATTTCTCGTTACTTATTTCTAGTGTTATCTTTCAGAACACAATTTTGCTGCCTGGGGTTTGCATGACTGAATCCATCTTCCAGCCACCCTTTTAGCTTTTAATGTCTTCCACAGGTCTCTTCTGCAAGCTCCGTTCAAAGCTTCCTTATTGGAGATATTGATTCCAAAATTCATTTCCATTATGCCATTCAAATAGCTCAAACAGCTCCACAGAAATTCTATTCAATCCGACTCACATCTTCCAACTCTTTGCTGTGAGAATTCTTTCTCACTTAGAACAGACTGTCCTTGCCTGATGTTCCAATCCTGCAAATTCTGAAGGTACTTCTTAAGGTCTGAGTTCTTCAAGAGACCAGTCTGTTTGGATACTCTCTTTTTAAATAGTGTGAGTTAATGAATTAGATACTCAATCCAACGGGCTATGTTCAGAGCCTCCCTAGGCCATTTACTCCCTATGTGATCTAAGCAAGCTATTTAGAATCTCTCACACTCAAGTTTCTCCACTTTGAAAACAAAACAAAATGCCTGACTTATAGCATGTGCTTACATGGATTATTTTGAGTATTTCTGTTAGTTCATTTATCTAACCCAGATTGACATAGACAGTGAATGTTTAATGTAATGAATTTAATTATTACTAAGTATAGACAAAAAGATATTGGATAATGTTCAGACTATTTTTCACAAACCTCCACTCCACTGAAGTGCTGATCTGCTTTGTCAATCCAGACAGATTAGTCAGAAGTGCTGGAAGCTGCAGTATGTGTCCCCTGCCAAACTGAGAGGCTTCCATAGGGATATGGAATTTCACTCACACTCCCTGTGAAAGTTTATCCCTGTAAACAGAAGATTAGGAAAAGCTGTCTACTGAGGACTGTGAACTAAGGATAAGATGAACACATGCCCATATACCCGTATCATCCCAATCCTGCTTCTAGTCTTATTTGAGTTCCAGTTATAGTTACATCTTTACCAATTTGGAGTCTGTGACACAATCCTATAACTGTGCAATGCATTCTCTCCCTTGAGAACATGACTATCTCCTTCAACATGTAATTTCTTTTATACTACCTTTCTGATTCAACCTTAGAAGGGGAAAGGGGTTTGAGAAAACTTCTCAGTTGGTTATGAATCTCATCCAATAGTTTAAAGGAGCTATCTATCTCCAAGAAAGAACACTTAGGCATATCAATCCACGGTATTAATTCTTTCCAATGGAAAGTAGCTAATTCAAGTTGTTTCTCAAGCTTGTTCAGAGAAAGATAAGAAATAACGCAGTAAAAAAGAGTGGTTGATGTGAAACAGGTCACAAGTCTGGCATCTTATTCTGCTTCTTGCATACCTTGAGAAAAAAAAGGTACAGAGAGGTTAATTGATCAAACTTCTTTTGGTCAGCTGACTGGAGTGGGACAATGGATTGAAGGTATGTAATGAGAAAATAATGCATGTGTCATCTTCTTTCAGGTTTAATAAATGGTCACACCTAATTAATCTAGTAACTAAGTTAAAAAGACCTACCATGCACACCATTCCCCAAAGGCTGGATATGCCTTGGGGTAAAATCAATGCTGTGATTAAAGTATTCCACAGATTCTTCACAGGTAGTATGCATTGTTCACCTTCATTAAAGCAGCAGAGTACAGAAAACATGAACACTTTTCTTCCTTTTGGTAGAAGGACTAGAAGGAAGTCATTAAATACATGAACATTTGAGCAAAAATAATAGGTCCATTGAAAGGGATATATCAAGAGTATCAATTGAATTAAATCCATTGGCAAAAACTAGTGGTTCTTAACCCATAGAAAAAGGAAAGAGAACAAGTCATTTCACCATTTTCTTTAAATGTTTCTTCTTTTTTATTTTTTTAAATAGAGACAGGATCTCACTCTGTCAGTCAGGCTAGAATGCAATGGTGTGATCACAGCTTACTGCAATCTCAACTTTCCAAGCTCAAATGAGCCCCCCATCTCAGCATCCTGAGTAGCATGGACTACAGATATATACCACCGTGTCTGGCTAATTTTTGTAATTATTTGTAGAGACAGGATTTTGTCATGTTGCCCAGGTTTGTCTTGAACTCATGGACTCAAGTGATTCTCCTGCAGTGGCCTCCTAAATTGGGGTATTTTCTAAAAAGAATGCCTCTCTCCTTCAGCATGTAACTTCCTTTATTCTGCTCTCCTACTTCACCCTCAGAAGAGGAAAGAGAGTTTCAGAAAACTTATTAGTTGATTTGAAACTCATCCACTATTTTAAAGGTGCTATCTCCAAGTAAAAAACTTTTGGTGGGTATAATCCCAATGACGTAAAGACTTGGATAATGCTAATTATAGTTTATTGGATTTTTCCAGGTGTCTATCATGGTTAGAAAGTTGCATCTGTTATTCCTGTACTTTGAAAAGTCCTACAAAAATAACCTCACATTCACAACCCAAGACCTTTCTCAATCCATTTTGGTGGTTGTGACTTTCTCATCCTCTCCATACTGTAGTTATTTTCAGTCCACACATGTATAGGTCTTAGGCGAGCCAAGAGGCACCTATGCTTTGGGAGAGAGTAGAATGCCATGAATCAGAGTAACTTTCTCTCTAGTGATAATTCTGGGAAGCCTATCCTATTTGTAGGACTTATTTCTCTACATGTAGCATTTCAACATAGTTCCATGACAGCCATACCAAAATTTTAAATTCTTATCCATGGAAATCTTCCCCAACATCATGCAATAAGTGACAGAACAGTTCAAATGAAGATCTCTTCTGTTTACAAAGTCAGTACAAAATAAGTGGTGCACCTTAGGATCTGTCACCTTCTTCCTTCTTTCCTTCTCCCCTTCTTCATCTTTTTCTTCCTCCTCTCCTCCTCCTCCTCCCCTCCTCCTCTCCTCCTCCTCCTCCTCCTCCTCCTCCCCTCCTCCTCCTCCTCCTCCTCCTTCCTCTTCTTCTTCTTCTTCTCTTCTTCTTCTCTTCTTCTTCTTCTTCTTCTTTCGTCTTTGTCTTCTTCCTCTTCCTCTTCTTTCTTCTTCTTCTTCCTTCTCCTTCTCCTTCTCCTTTCATCTCCTTCTCCTCCTCCTCCTCTTCCTCCTCCTCCTCCCCTCCTCCCCTCCTCCTCCTCCTCCTCCTCCCCTCCTCCTCCTCCTCCTCCCCTCCTCCCCTCCTCCTCCTCCTCCTCCTCCTTCTTCTTCTTCTTCCTTCTTCTTCTTCTTCTTCTTTCTTCTTCTTCTTCTTCTTCTTCTTTTCTCTTCTTCTTCTTCTTCTTCCTCTCTTCCTCTCTCTTTCTTTCCTTATCCTTTTTGAGACAAGAGTCTTGCTCTGGTGCCCAGGCTGGAATGCAGTGCTGCAATCTCCCCTCACTGCAACCTCTGCCTCCTGGGTTCAAGCAGTTCTCTGCCTCAGCCTCCTGAGTAGCTGGGATTACAAGTGCATGCCATCACACCCAGCCAAGTTTTGTATATTTAGTAGAGATGGTGATCTTCGCCAGTCTGGTCTTGAACTCCTGACCTTATGATCCACTCACTTGGCCTCCCAAAGTGCCGGGATTACAGGTGTGAGTCACTGCACCTGGACAGGATTTGTCTTCTAATTGGAGCCACAGGATAATAGGAAAAAAAAAAAAAATAGGTTTCAATTTTATTGACTGCCTTCTGACTGGGAGATATTGCACTAGTCACGTCCTCATCCACTAGTCACATATGTCATCTAGAGCTATATTCCTGTCTATATAAAATTGAACTAATAAAGTGTATCCTCTTCACAACATTTTTTTTTTCATTGAGAGATTCAAATAAAATATTTATGGGAAAGCACTGTGTAAATTTTGACAGCATTATCAAGATGAAATGTGGTATTACTACAGTTATTTTTCTGCTTCACTTAAAAGCTCAAGGAAAACAATATATTTTTTTTTATTTTACTACAAAAAGAAGTATGGTTCTGCCTGGAATAAGTTCTACTACTAACCTCAAATTATTATTTTTTTATCCTAAATGAGAAATAAATGAGTTGGCCCCATTATTTTGCCCTCTGGCTTAAATGGAAAAGTAGAAAATGAACTTCTCTTTGAAAAGCATATTCTACAACATGAGCTGCAATACAACAGCACTTGGACAATTATCCAACTATCATGACCCTGAGATTGACCCTCATATTCATAGAATTCAGTAACACAGCAGGGTCAGAGAGGTGGACCTCCTACATGAAGGTTTACACAAGTGGAAACATATAAGAACTTGATATTCTATTGGAGAATATTCAGTCTGGTATAATTCAGTGCCCCATGATCATTTTTTGTCTCCACAGATGATTTATTTTATATTCATGGGCGAGAGATATGTCTTCTCATGCATATAATCAAGCTCACCATACCCTTGTCAAATAGGAAGAACCAGCAATACATGACTTCTTTTTGTCTTTATTTCCCTAACACCTGCATTTCTCACTGGGTCTGATTTCATTCACTATTCATTTGAGAGACTTCTTTACTAGGGCTGATGCAACTGTTTTTCTAACTAGACTTGAAGCCTTCCCCTGAATTTTGTAGATAACAAATTAAAATTGATACAAAATAAACACTAAGTATGGGTAGTGTATGAGTTGGATAGCTTAGGTTGAAATCCCTGCTTCACTTTTATATGGCTGATTGTGGATAAATTATTAATTTCCCTATGCCTTCTCAGACTCCCATGTCTATAAAATTTGGAGAGCAACAGGACCCGATTCACAGGATGCTATGAGGATTAAATGCATTACTACATAAAAATTGATGTTTAAAAAAATCACGTATTGGACACAATATATTCAACTCCATTGATGGACACACTGAGAGCCCAGACTTCAAGGCTATACAATTCATCCATGTAACCAAGAACCACATGTACCCATAATGCTATTGAAATTTTAAAAGTAAATGCATAAAAAAATAAAAATAAATGAAAATACTTTAAAAAGTAATGGTTAAAGCACCAGAAACATAGGATGTACTGATAAACATTAGCCATTATTACTATATCAAATATCAGACCTAGAGAAGTTGCACAATAATTCCAATACTTTCCCAATGTATTGATAATGATGTTTTAAAATAGGTCACTCAATCTTTTTTGCATGTCTAATTCTGCATGTAAAAGTTGAAGTAGGCTTTTCAGAAATGTGATTAAGGAGAAAAAAAAAAAAAATCCCAGGCTCAAGTGATTTTCTGGGTGCATGCTTTCAACTATTAAAAGGAAAATTAACATCAATTTTACACAGTTACTTTCAAGAAGTAGAAGAAAAGAAGACACTTTCAATTTTTTTTTTTTTTTTTTTTTTTTTTTTTTTATTGGATCTGGCTCTGACATGCAGGCTGCGGTGCAATGGTGTGATCTTGGCTAACTGCAACCTTCACCTCCCAGACTTCAACTGCCCTCTCAACTCAGCCTCCTGAGTAGCTAGGACTACAAGATTATGACACCCCAAACCCAGATAAATATTTTATTTTGGAAGAGTTTTGTTATCTTGCCCAGGCAGGTCTTAAACTCCTGACTTGAAGCAATCCTCCTGCCTTGGCCCCAAAAGTGCTAGAATTATAGGTATGTGCTACTGTGCCCCACTCAAAATCTTTTTATAAGGCCTCTATTCATTATCCTAATACCAATATCAAAGACAATGCAAAAGATATAAAAAGTAAGATTGTAGTCAGGAACAATGGTTCACGTTTGTAATCTCAGCATGTTGGGACGTTGCAGCAGGCGATTGTTTGAGACCAGGAATTTGAGAACAAGCTGGCTTCTTGCATTGCAAAGATTCTTGCATTGCTGTTCAGTAGTATATGGTGAAATCCCATCTCTACCAACAATACAAAAATTAGCTGGATGGTGGTCGCACATGTTATCATCCCAGCTACTACTCCAGGGACTAAGTTGGGGGGATGGTTGGAGCCTGGGATGTGGAGGTTGTCATGAGCCAAGATTGTGCCACTGTACTCCAATCTGGGAGACAGAGTGAGAATATGACTTAAAATAAATAAATAAAATAATGAAAATAAAGAAAGCAAGCATAAAATTGCACACCAATATGGCTCTTGAATCAAGACACAAATCTGCTCAACAAAATGGTAACGTAAGGATGATTTGGACATTATGACTTTGGAGTAATCAATTTAAAATTAAAATCTCTAAGAACCATATTATCTTCCTGCTGCAATGATGGTTAGCCAATTGCTGAAGATATGGGGCTTTAGACCATTACAATGAATACATACATCAGGAAGGAGAGATGAATCTTTATATTTTCAGTTACCAGATTTTGAGGATACTTGTTACCATGGAAAGACAAATTAACGCTGATTGATAGCCCTAACTCAGAATGTTTGGGGATGTTGAATTATAGTTAGCTACTGCATTTTTTGTATGATTTTATTTTAAGATTTTTACATTGCTGTTCAGTAGTGCAAACAGGTAGTCATTTTCTTTTCAGTGTGCTCTTTACTGGTCACTTTTAGTGTGTCTTATGGTCTCACTGGAAGGGCTATCACTAGAGTCATTTCTTAGATCACCTGGCAAATAGACTTCAATTTCTGAGATGCAAGAGTAAAGAGAAATTGTCAGTTTCCATCTTTCAGGTTTTTTTCCCTATGATTGTCATTTTCTATTTCTATTTTTAATTTCTAGCATACTGAATCGTGAATAGAAATTATGCACCTTTCCTAACCTTTCAAAATATATAAGCTACTTAAATCCATAGAATAATACATTTTAAAATATTTTTAATGCTGTGTATTTATTTTTATTGATAGAGAGAGTGGATTTATTATTTATTTATTTATTTTTTATTTTATTTTATTTATTTATTTATTTTTTTTTTATACTTTTTATTATACTTTAAGTTCTAGGGTACATGTGCATAACGTTTATATCATGTATAACTCCCCAATGCAATCCCTCCCTCCTCCCCCCTCCCCATGATAGGCCCCAGTGTGTGATGTTCCCCTTCCCGAGTCCAAGTGATCTCATTGTTCAGTTCCCACCTATGAGTGAGAACATGCGGTGTTTGGTTTTCTCTTCTTGTGATAGTTTGCTAAGAATGATGGTTTCCAGCTGCATCCATGTCCCTACAAAGGACGCAAACTCATCCTTTTTGATGGCTGCATAGTATTCCATGGTGTATATGTGCCACATTTTCTTAATCCAGTCTGTCACAGATGGACATTTGGGTTGATTCCAAGTCTTTGCTATTGTGAATAGTGCCGCAATAAACATACGTGTGCATGTGTCTTTGTAGTAGAGTAATTTATAATCCTTTGGGTATATACCCAGTAGTGGGATGGCTGGGTCATATGGTACATCTAGTTCTAGATCCTTGAGGAATCGCCATACTGTTTTCCATAATGGTTGAACTAGTTTACAATCCCACCAACAGTGTAAAAGTGTTCCTATTTCTCCACATCCTCTCCAACATCTATTGTTTCCTGACTTCTTAATGATTGCCATTCTAACTGGTGTGAGATGGTATCTCATTGTGGTTTTGATTTGCATTTCTCTGATGGCGAGTGATGATGAGCATTTTTTCATGTGTCTGTTGGCTGTATGGATGTCTTCTTTTGAGAAATGTCTGTTCATATCCTTTGCCCACTTTTTGATGGGGTTGTTTGTTTTTTTCTTGTATATTGTTTGAGTTCTTTGTAGATTCTGGATATTAGCCCTTTGTCAGATGAGTAGGTTGCAAAAATTTTCTCCCATTCTGTAGGTTGCCTGTTCACTCTGATGGTAGTTTCTTTTGCTGTGCAAAAGCTCTTTAGTTTAATGAGATCCCATGTGTCAATTTTGGCTTTTGCTGCCGTTGCTTTTGGTGTTTTAGACATGAAGTCCTTGCCCATGCCTATGTCCTGAATGGTACTACCTAGATTTTCTTCTAGGGTTTTTATGGTATTAGGTCTAACATTTAAGTCTCTAATCCATCTTGAATTAATTTTGTATAAGGAGTAAGGAAAGGATCCAGTTTCAGCTTTCTACTTATGGCTAGCCAATTTTCCCAGCACCATTTATTAAATAGGGAATCCTTTCCCCATTTCTTGTTTTTGTCAGGTTTGTCAAAGATCAGATGGCTGTAGATGTGTGGTATTATTTCTGAGGACTCTGTTCTGTTCCATTGGTCTATTTCTCTGTTGTGGTACCAGTACCATGCTGTTTTGGTTACTGTAGCCTTGTAGTATAGTTTGAAGTCAGGTAGCGTGACGCCTCCAGCTTTGTCCTTTTGACTTAGGATTGTCTTGGCAATGGGGGCTCTTTTTTGGTTCCATATGAACTTTAAAGCAGTTTTTTCCAATTCTGTGAAGAAACTCATTGGTAGCTTGATGGGGATGGCAGTGAATCTATAAATAACCTTGGGCAGTATGGCCATTTTCACGATATTGATTCTTCCTATCCATGAGCATGGTATGTTCTTCCATTTGTTTGTGTCCTCTTTGATTTCACTGAGCAGTGGTTTGTAGTTCTCCTTGAAGAGGTCCTTTACATCCCTTGTAAGCTGGATTCCTAGGTATTTTATCTCTTTGAAGCAATTGTGAATGGAAGTTCATTCCTGATTTGGCTCTCTGCTTGTCTGTTACTGGTGTATAAGAATGCTTGTGATTTTTGCACATTAATTTTGTATCCTGAGACTTTGCTGAAGTTGCTTATCAGCTTAAGGAGATTTTGGGCTGAGACGATGGGTTTTCTAAATATACAATCATGTCATCTGCAAACAGGGACAATTTGACTTCTTCTTTTCCTAACTGGATACCCTTGATTTCTTTCTCTTGCCTGATTGCCCTAGCCAGAACTTCCAACACTATGTTGAATAGGAGTGGTGAGAGAGGGCATCCCTGTCTTGTGCCAGTTTTCAAAGGGAATTTTTCCAGTTTTTGCCCATTCAGTATGATATTAGCTGTGGGTTTGTCATAAATAGCTCTTATTATTTTGAGGTACGTTCCATCAATACCGAATTTATTGAGCGTTTTTAGCATAAAGGGCTGTTGAATTTTGTCAAAAGCCTTTCTGCATCTATTGAGATAATCATGTGGTTCTTGTCTTTGGTTCTGTTTATATGCTGGATTACGTTTATTGATTTGCGAATGTTGAACCAGCCTTGCATCCCAGGGATGAAGCCCACTTGATCATGGTGGATAAGCTTTTTGATGTGCTGCTGAATCCGGTTGCCAGTATTTTATTGAGAATTTTTGCATCGATGTTCATCAGGGATATTGGTCTAAAATTCTCTTTTTTTGTTGTGTCTCTGCCAGGCTTTGGTATCAGGATGATGTTGGCCTCATAAAAAGAGTTAGGGAGGATTCCCTCTTTTTCTATTGATTGGAATAGTTTCAGAAGGAATGGTACCAGCTCCTCCTTGTACCTCTGGTAGAATTCAGCTGTGAATCCATCTGGTCCTGGACTTTTTTGGTGGGTAGGCTATTAATTGTTGCCTCAATTTCAGAGCCTGCTATTGGTCTATTCAGGGATTCAACTTCTTCCTGGTTCAGTCTTGGGAGAGTGTAAGTGTCCAGGAAATTATCCATTTCTTCTAGATTTTCTAGTCGATTTGCGTAGAGGCATTTATAGTATTCTCTGATGGTTGTTTGTATTTCTGTGGGGTCGGTGGTGATATCCCCTTTATCATTTTTTATTGCGTCTATTTGATTCCTCTCTCTTTTCTTCTTTATTAGTCTTGCTAGCGGTCTGTCAATTTTGTTGATCTTTTCAAAAAACCAACTCCTGGATTCATTGATTTTTTGGAGGGTTTTTTGTGACTCTATCTCCTTCAGTTCTGCTCTGATCTTAGTTATTTCTTGCCTTCTGCTAGCTTTTGAATGTGTTTGCTCTTGCCTCTCTAGTTCTTTTAATTGTGATGTTAAAGTGTCAATTTTAGATCTTTCCTGCTTTCTCTTGTGGGCATTTAGTGCTATAAATTTCCCTCTACACACTGCTTTAAATGTGTCCCAGAGATTCTGGTATGTTGTATCTTTGTTCTCATTGGTTTCAAAGAACATCTTTATTTCTGCTTTCATTTCGTTATGTACCCAGTAGTCATTCAGGAGCAGGTTGTTCAGTTTCCATGTAGTTGAGCGGTTTTGATTGAGTTTCTTAGTCCTGAGTTCTAGTTTGATTGCACTGTGGTCTGAGAGACAGTTTGTTATAATTTCTGTTCTTGTACATTTGCTGAGGAGTGCTTTACTTCCAATTATGTGGTCAATTTTGGAATAAGTGCGATGTGGTGCTGAGAAGAATGTATATTCTGTTGATTTGGGGTGGAGAGTTCTATAGATGTCTATTAGGTCCGCTTGGTGCAGAGATGAGTTCAATTCTGGATATCCTTGTAACTTTCTGTCTCGTTGATCTGTCTAATGTTGACAGTGGAGTGTTGAAATCTCCCATTATTATTGTATGGGAGTCTAAGTCTCTTTGTAGGTCTCTAAGGACTTGCTTATGAATCTGGGTGCTCCTGTATTGGGTGCATATATATTTAGGATAGTTAGCTCTTCCTGTTGAATTGATCCCTTTACCATTATGTAATGGCCTTCTTTGTCTCTTTTGATCTTTGATGGTTTAAAGTCTGTTTTATCAGAGACTAGGATTGCAACCCCTGCTTTTTTTGTTCTCCATTTGCTTGGTAGATCTTTCTCCATCCCTTTATTTTGAGCCTATGTATGTCTCTGCATGTGAGATGGGTCTCCTGAATACAGCAGACTGATGGGTCTTGACTCTTTATCCAGTTTGCCAGTCTGTGTCTTTTAATTGGAGCATTTAGTCCATTTACATTTAAGGTTAATATTGTTATGTGTGAACTTGATCCTGTCATTATGATATTAACTGGTTATTTTGCTCATTAGTTGATGCAGTTTCTTCCTAGCCTCGATGGTCTTTACATTTTGGCATGTTTTTGCAATGGCTGGTACCGGTTGTTCCTTTCCATGTTTAGGGCTTCCTTCAGGTCTCTTGTAAGGCAGGCATGGTGGTGACAAAATCTCTAAGCATTTGCTTATCTGTAAAGGATTTTATTTCTCCTTCACTGATGAAACTTAGTTTGGCTGGATATGAAATTCTGGGTTGAAAATTCTTTTCTTTAAGAATGTTGAATATTGGCCCCCACTCTCTTCTGGCTTGTAGAGTTTCTGCCGAGAGATCTGCTGTTAGTCTGATGGGCTTCCCTTTGTGGGTAACCCGACCTTTCTCTCTGGCTGCCCTTAAGATTTTTTCCTTCATTTCAACTTTGGTGAATCTGGCAATTATGTGTCTTGGAGTTGCTCTTCTGGAGGAGTATCTTTGTGGCGTTCTCTGTATTTCCTGAATTTGAATGTTGGCCTGCCCTACTAGGTTGGGGAAGTTCTCCTGGATGATATCCTGAAGAGTGTTTTCCAACTTGGTTCCATTTTCCCCCTCACTTTCAGGCACCCCAATCAGACGTAGATTTGGTCTTTTTACATAATCCCATACTTCTTGCAGGCTTTGTTCATTTCTTTTTCTTCTTTTTTCTTTTGGTTTCTCTTCTCGCTTCATTTCATTCATTTGATCCTCAATCGCTGATACTCTTTCTTCCAGTTGATCGAGTCGGTTACTGAAGCTTGTGCATTTGTCACGTATTTCTCGTGTCATGGTTTTCATCTCTGTCATTTCGTTTATGATCTTCTCTGCATTAATTAGTCTAGCTGTCAATTCTTCCACTTTTTTTTCAAGATTTTTAGTTTCTTTGCGCTGGGTACGTAATTCCTCCTTTAGCTCTGAGAAGTTTGATGGACTGAAGCCTTCTTCTCTCATCTCGTCAAAGTCATTCTCTGACCAGCTTTGATCCGTTGCTGGCGATGGGCTGCGCTCCTTTGCAGGGGGAGATGCGCTCTTATTTTTTGAATTTCCAGCTTTTCTGCCCTGCTTTTCCCATCTTTGTGGTTTTATCTGTCTCTGGTCTTTGATGATGGTGACGTACTGATGGGTTTTGGTATAGGTGTCCTTCCTGTTTGATAGTTTTCCATCTGACAGTCAGAAGGACTGTCTGTTGGTCTGTTGGAGATTGCTTGAGGTCCACTCCAGACCCTGTTTGCCTGGGTATCAGCAGCAGAGGTTGCCGAAGATAGAATATTGCTGAGCAGCGAGTGTACCTGTCTGATTCTTCCTTTGGAAGTTTCCTCTCAGGGATGACTCCACCCTGTGAGGTGTGGGGTGTCAGACTGCCCCTAGTGGGGGATGTCTCCCAGCTAGGCTACTCAGGGGTCAGGGACCCACCTGAGCAGGCAGTCTGTCCGTTCTCGGATCTCAACCTCCGCGTTGGGAGATCCACGGCTCTCCCCAAAGCTGTCAGACAGAGTCGTTCGCCTCTGCACCGCCCCCGCTGCTTTCCCTATTGGACCTCAGCTGTGGGCTGTCCCCAGAGGTGGAGTCTACAGAGACAGGCAGGTTTCCTTGAGCTGCTGTGAGCTCCACCCAGTTCGAGCTTCCCAGCGGCTTTGTTTACCTACTTAAGCCTCAGCAATGGCGGGCGCCCCTCCCCCAGCCTCGCTGCTGCCTTGCGGATAGATCGCCGCAGACGGCTGTGTTAGCAGTGAGGGAGGCTCCGTGGGCATGGGACCCTCCCGGCCAGGTGTGGGATATATCTCCTGGTGTGCCTGTTTCCTTAAAGCGCAGTATTGGGGTGGGAGTTACCCGATTTTCCAGGTGTTTTGTGTCTCAGTTCCCCTGGCTAGGAAAACGGATTTCCTTCCCCCTTGCGCTTCCAGGTGAGGCGATGCCTCGCCCTGCTTCAGCTCACGCTGGTCAGGCTGCAGCAGCTGACCAGCACCGATTGTCCGGCACTCCCTAGAGAGATGACCCCAGTACCTCAGTTGAAAATGCAGAAATCACCGGTCTTCTGTGTTACTCGCGCTGGGAGTTGGAGACTGGAGCTGTTCCTATTTGGCCATCTTGCTCCGCCCCCAAGAGAGAGTGGATTTAAATAATATATGAGGTGATCTCTTTCCATCCTTTGTTCTTTCTTGAACAAATTTGTTGTTTCACCTTTTAGTAAAATTCTTTTTAAAAATCTTAATTTTTACAGATGACTTGGTTAGTCAAGTTTGAAATATAATGTGGTCTTGGGAATAATAGGACAAAAATCACCAAAATATTTCTTATTGAATAAAGTATACCTACTTTGAAAAAATACGTGCCTCACAGACCAATACAGACATATGTTAAGGGAAAGATTATTAAATAATTTTAAAATAAAATGACAAATCTAAGAAGTAAAAAGAAAGACGTGTTCATCTGGTATTTGGTTTACTGGTGAATTTCAGAATTTCTCCCTTTCCTTTTCTCCTTTTTTTTTTTTTTTTTTTTTTTTTTTTTTTTTGAGACAGAATCTCACTCTATCACCAGGGTGGAGTGCAGTGGCATAATCTCAGCTCACTGCAAACTCCATCTCCCATGTTTAAGTGATTCTCCTGCCTCAGTTTCTTGAGTAATTGAGTAACTGGTATTATAAGTGACTGCCACCAAGCCCAGGTAATTTTTGTATTTTAAGTAGAGACAAGATTTTACTATGTTGGCCAGGCTGGTCTCGAACTCCTGACCTCAGGTGACTCATCTGCCTCAGCCTTCCAAAGTGCTGGGATTGCAGCTGTAGGCCACCATGCATGTCTTCTACTTTTTCCTTTATTCAATAGTCAACTACAAACACATGGATATGTCAAAATATGTGAAGCAAATTAGAATGATTGAGTGAACATTTTCTGCTATTCTTGGTAATGCATTGTCTTATAATGAGAAATTGCTATAGAAGTTTCAAAGTAAGTAAAAATTTACACAATGCCAAACTAATCACTTCGAAAACAGCTGGGTGGAGAGTTTTGCCTAACACTTTTATGTAATTATCATTCTTTCTATCCATATTGACATAAATGAGAATTAGTCTTGGTGTGATATAAAGATCACTTAACATATTTCAATTTATCCTTCTCTAGTACCTTTCATGTCCCTCCAATCTGAATTGAAAATTAAATTTACTAATCTGAACTTCGTGCTAATATTTAAAAATTCTGCTTTTATTAAATGTCAGCTATTAGTCATCCATGAAATTTTATTAATTCCTTCATGGAAGATGAGTTACTGGAGCAAGAAACTAATCAATATTATAAATTCAGATAATCTCCTTTGGCAAAAGACTGTGAATGTACTTTACTGCAATAAAGCTCCTTTTGGGTCACAGTTTTGTTTATACAAGTATATGTGAAGGTAATAATGATTATTTTCAAGTAGAACCAATAAGAAAAAGTGAACTTTACATATTCTGTCTCCATCTCTCTCTCTCTGCGTGTGTGTATGTGTGTGTGTGTGTGTGAGAGAGAGAGAGAGAGAGAGAGAGAGAGAGACAGAGAGAGAGAAAGAGAGAGAGAGAGAGAAAGTCAGGGAAAGGTTTAGAAAGAGTCTGGTTTTGTCTTCACTAAATGCATAGAAAATGTAAGCAAATTGTCATTTGAGTTTTAATTCCACGAAACATGCATTTAATTAAAAATGATAGTGGTGTGAGTCATCTAATTTTTCCAGCTAATTTTATGACTAAGTTACTCATTACATTTAAAAAAAAAAAAAACAGTCATTAAAATAATCTGTGAAATTGGAAATTTAAAACAAGGCATTCAGTTTGTCATTTGTTTTCTTGTTAGAGATTATGATGAATATATGAATTACAGGATGGTTGTCATGGGAAACTGTCTTTTATGGATAAGAAAACACATATTCTGTTAAATACAAAGACTATTCTATCACATCATTGTAGGAGGAAATCCAAATAACGTGGTACAAATCAGGGCTTAAACAACAGGTGTTATAGGACCAATAGTTCAATATGCCTGCTGTAGAGTAACTGCCTAGTTACATTGAGACACACGGTTTGCAGCAGAGAAAGAGTTTGTGATTGCAGTGAACTGAGCAGGAGATAGTAGAGTTCTAGGATGGGTTTTTTTTTTTTTTTTTTTTTTTTGAGACGGAGTCTGGCTCTGCCGCCCAGGCTGGAGTGCAGTGGCCGGATCTCAGCTCACTGCAAGCTCCGCCTCCTGGGTTCACGCCATTCTCCTGCCTCAGCCTCCCGAGTAGCTGGGACTACTGGCGCCCGCAACCTCGCCCGGCTAATTTTGTTGTATTTTTTAGTAGAGACGGGGTTTCACCGTGTTAGCCAGGATGGTCTCGATCTCCTGACCTCGTGATCCGCCCGTCTCGGCCTCCCAAAGTGCTGGGATTACAGGCTTGAGCCACCGTGCCCGGCCTAGGATGGGGTTTTTAAGGAGATCATGGAGCACAAGGGACTGGAACTTTAGGTTAAGTGATCGGTTGTGGTAATGAGGAGGAAGTCATCAGGATGTGGAAACCGCAGTCTTTGGACAGTCAGATCCTCATGGGATCCTTCAGACCAGCCGAGGCAGTAGTTTGATTGATATACAAGACCTGAAAGAATATCTCAAGGGAAAACGTACTGTTTCATAATGTCCCTTTGGTTACCTGTAGAGCAGTTAAGGGTGACTATAATCTTGTGACAGGGTCTGTGTGTTTCTGGGGCAGTAGACACTGAAACAGTATCAGGAAGAAGTTCAGAGAGGAAGCTGCAAACTTGGTTTATTTTACCTTCTCCTCCTCCTGCCTTGATTAACTTATTAAGTTAATAGGGATGGTCTCACGGGCTTAGAATTCAATCAGTCATGCAGAGCATAACATGTAAATTTCAAATAACCTTTTATTTTTCTAGCAAACTGTGGGATATGAGTCAAATTGCCTGTTTAGGAATGCCAGATTTCTTACCATGTTGTGTGCTTCAAAATCATAAGAAAATATGAGATAATTAATTGGTATTGATTACTCCTTGTCCCATAAATGCAACTACTGAGGGCTTGTTGCTGTCATTACATTTACATAGTGAGATTCCCATTGGTTGTTTTAATTATACTAACCACTATGGCTGAAATTATTAACTCATAGTCTCAATATTACCAGTTACCACACTGTTCTACTAATTACCTCTTTATTAAACAGATAGCAATGGTCGCATTACATAAAACATATGAGTTACTCTTCTGTACTATGGCACAACAGACAGTAAAAGTTGTACATTTGTTATTCATCCCGTATCACATATTTAATTATTAACACGTGCTATTTGTCATACTTGATGAGTTTTGGCTATTAATTAGTGACAATTTTATCTTGTTTAGCAGTGTTAAACATGTACAATGTAAGGATATTCAAGGGCTCAGATAATTTCTCAATAATTTTTCTCATAACTATTGAATTTCGTTATTGGCAGACATCATTTATATCAATATCTTGTTTCAGATATTTTAGTTACATCTTTAAAAGCTGCACTGGAATATCAGCAGAGAGAAGTTATCCACATAAGACAGAAATTCAGGTTCTATGAGATGCTATATTTAAGAATATATCTGAGGGGGCAGAGCAAGATGGCCGAATAGGAACAGCTCTAGTCTCCAGCTCCCAGCGTGAGCAACACAGAAAACAGGTGATTTCTACATTTTCAACTGAGGTACTGAGTTTGTCTCACTAGGGAGTGCTGCACAATTGATGCTGGTCAGCTGTTTCACCCCGACCAGCAACAGATGAAGCAGTGCAAGGCATCACCACACCTGGGAAGCACAGGGGAAAGGGAATCTCTTTTCTTAGCCAGGAGAACTGAGACACACAACACCTGGAAAATCGGGTAACTCCCACCCCAATACTGTGCTTTAAGCAAATAAGCACACCAGGAGATTATATCCCACATCTGGCCAGGAGGGTGGCACGCCACGAAGCCTTCCTCATTGCTAGCACAGCAATCTGTGATCTAACTGCAAGGTAGCAGTGAGGCTGGGAGAAGGGCGCCCACCATTGTTGATGCTTAACTAAGTAAACAAAGCCTGGGAAGATTGAACTGGATGGAGCTCACAGCAGCTCAAGGAGGCCTGCCAGTCTCTGTAGACTCCACCTCTGGGGAAAGGGTACAGCTAAACAACAGCAGTAGCAACAACAAAAAGCAGGAGAAACCTCTGCAGATGCAAATGACTCTGCCTGACAGCTTTGAAGAGAGCAGTGGATCTCCCAACACGGAAGCTGAGATCTGAGAACGAACAGACTGCCTTCTCAAGTGGGTCCCTGACCCCTAAGTAGTCTAACTGGGAGACATCCTCCAGTAGGGGCAGACCAACACCCCACACCTCACACGGTGAAGTACACCCGTGAGAGGAAGCTTCCAAAGCAAGAATCAAACAGGAACACTCACTGTTCAGCAGTATTCTATCTTCTGCAGCCTCTGCTGCAGACACCTAGGCAAACAGGGTCTGGAGTGGACTTCAAGCAATCTCCAACAGACCTATAGCTGAGGGTCCTGACTGTTAGAAGGAAATCTAACAAACAGGAAGGACACCCACACCGAAACCCCATCAGTACCTCACAATCATCAATGACCAGAGGCAGATAAAACCACAAAGATGGGGAAAATGCAGCACAGAAGAGCTGGGAATTCAAAAAATAAAAGGACATCTCCCCCTCCAAAGGAACACAGCTCATTGCCAGCAACGGATCAAAGCTGGACAGAGAATGACTTTGATGAGATGAAAGCAGAAGGCTTCAGTCCATCAGAATTCTCAGAGCTAAAGGGGGAATTACGTACTCAGCACAAAGAAACTAAAAATCTTAAAAAAAGAGTGGAAGAATTCATAACCCGAATAATTAATGCAGAGAAGGCCATAAACTAACTGACAGAGATGAAAACCGTGACACGAGAAATGCGTAACAAATGCACAAGCTTCAGTAACTGACTCGATCAACTGGAAGAAAGAGTATCAGCGATTGAAAATCAAATGAATGAAATGAAGTGAGAAGAGAAGTCTAAAGAAAAAAGAAGAAAAATGAATCAACAAAGCCTGCAAGAAGTATGGGATTATGTAAAAAGACAAATCTACGTCTGATTGGGGTGCCTGAAAGTGAGGGAGAAAATGGAACCAAGTTGGGAAGCATTCTTCAGGATATCATCCAGGAGAACTTCCCCAACCTAGTGGGGAGACCAACATTCAAATGCAGGAATTACAGAGAATGCCACAAGATACTCCTCGAGAGGAGCAACTCCAAGACACATAATTGACAAATTCACCAAAGTTGAAATGAAGGAAAAAGTCTTAAGGTTAGCCAGAGAGAAAGGTCGGGTTACCCACAACGGGAAGCCTATCAGACTAACAGCAGATCTCTCGGCAGAAACTGTAAAAGCCAGAAGAGATTGGGGGCCAATATTCAACGTTCTTAAAGAAAAGAATTTTCAATCCAAAATTTCATATCCAGCCAAACTAAGTTTCATAAGTGAAGGAGAAATGAAATGCTTTACAGATAAGCAAATGCTTAGAAATTGTGTCACCAGCAGGCCTGCCTTACAAGAGACCATTAAAGAAGCACTAAACGTGGAAAGGAGCAACTGGTACCAGCCATTGAAAAACATGCCAAAATGTAAAGACTATCAAGGCTAGGAAGAAACTGCATCAACTAACGAGCAAAATAACCAGTTAATATCATAATGGCAGGATCGAGTTCACACATAACAATATTAACCTTAAATGTAAATGGACTAAATGCTCTAATTAAAAGACACAGACTGGCAAACTAGATATAGAGTCAAGACCCATCAGTCTGCTGTATTCAGGAGACCCATCTCACATGCAGAGACATACATAGGCTCAAAATAAAGGGATGGAGGAAGATCTACCAAGCAAATGGAGAACAAAAAAGAGAGCAGGGATTGCAATACTAGTTTCTGATAAAAGAGACTTAAAACCATCAAAGATCAAAAGAGACAAAGAAGACCATTACATAATGGTAAAGGGATTAATTCAACAGGAAGAACTAACTATTCCAAATATATA
Organism: Trachypithecus francoisi; assembly: GCF_009764315.1. NCBI lineage: Eukaryota > Metazoa > Chordata > Mammalia > Primates > Cercopithecidae > Trachypithecus > Trachypithecus francoisi. The sequence goes on along the minus strand of NW_022680478.1, from coordinate 473,293 downwards.
TACACCCAATACAGGAGCACCCAGATTCATAAAGCAAGTCCTTAGAGACTTACAAAGAGACTTAGACTCCCATAAAATAATAATGGGAGACTTCAACACCCCATTGTTAACTTTAGACAGATCAAAGAGACAGAACGTTAACAAGGATATCCAGGAATTGAAATCATCTCTGCAGCAAACAAACCTAATAGACATCTACAGAACTCTCCACCCCAAATCAACAGTATATACATTCTTCTCAGCACCACATCACACTTACTCCAAAATTGACCACATACTTGGAAGTAAAGCACTCATCAGCAAATGTACAAAAACAGAAATTGTAACAAACAATCTCTCAGACCACAGTGCAATCAAACTAGAACCCAGGATTAAGAAACTCAATCAAAATGGCTCAACTACATGGAAACTGAATGACCTGCTCCTGAATGACTACTGGGTACATAACAAAATAGAGGCAGAAATAAAGATGTTCTTTGAAATCAATGAGAACAAAGATACAACGTACCAGAATCTCTGGAACACATTTAAAGCAGTGTGTAGAGGGAAATTTATAGGACTAAATGTCCACAAGAGAAAGCTGGAAGGATCTAAAATTTATACTCTAACATCACAATTAAATGAAGTAGAAAAGCAAGAGCAAACACATTCAAAAGCTAGCAGAAGGCAAGAAATAACTAAGATCAGAGCAGAACTGAAGGAGATAAAGACACAAAATACCCTCCAAAAAAAAAAAAAAAACAGTGAATACAGGAGTTGGTTTTTTGAAAAGATCAACAAAATCGATAGACCTCTAGCAAGACTAATAAAGAAGGAAAGAGAGAAGAATAAAATAGATGCAATAAAAAATGATAAAGGGGATATCACCACTGACCCCACAGAAATACAAACTACCATCAGATAATACTATAAACACTTCTACACAAATCAACTAGCAAATATAGAAGAAATGGATAATTTCCTGGACACTTACACTCTCCCAAGATTAAACCAGGAAGACGCTGAATCCCAAAATAGACCAATAGCAGGCTCTGAAATTGAGGCAATAATTAATAGCCTACCTACCAAAAAAAGTCCAGGACCAGATGGATTCACAGCTGAATTCTACCAGAGGTATAAGGAGGAGCTGGTGCCATTCTTTCTGAAACTATTCCAAAGAATAGAAAAAAAGGGAATCCCCCCTAACTCATTTTATGAGGCCAACATCATCCTGATACCAATGCCTGACAGAGACACAACAAAAAAAGAGAATTTTAGACCAATATCCCTGAGGAACATCGATGCCCTCTCTCACCACTCCTATTCAACATAGTGGTGGAAGTTCTGGCTAGGGAAACCAGGAAAGAGAAAGAAATAAAGAGTATTCAGTTAGGAAAAGAAGAAGTCAAATTGTCCTTGTTTGCAGATGACATGATTGTATATTTAGAAAATCCCATTGTCTCAGCCCAAAATCTCCTTAAGCTGATAAGCAACTTCAGCAAAGTCTCAGGATACAAAATCAATGTGCAAAAATCACAAGCATTCTTATACACCAGTAACACACAAACAGAGAGACAAATCTTGAATGAACTTCCATTCACAATTGCTTCAAAGAGAATAAAATACCTAGGAATCCAACTTACAAGGGATGTCAAGGACTTCTTCAAGGAGAACTACAAACCACTGTTCAGCGAAATAAAATAGGACACAAACAAATGCAAGAACATACCATGCTCATGGATAGGAAGAATCTATATGGTGAAAATGGCCATACTGCCCAAGGTAATTTATAGATTCAATGCCATCCCCATCAAGCTACCAATGAGTTTCTTCACAGAATTGGAAAAAAAAACTACTGTAAAGTTCATATGGAACCAAAAAAGAGTCCGCATTTCCAAGACAATACTAAGTCAAAAGAATAAAGCTGGATTCATGATGATACCTGACTTCAAACTATACTACAAGGCTACAGGAACCAAAACACCATGGTACTAGTAACAAAACAGAGATATCGACCAATGGAACAGAACAAAGTCCTCAGAAAATAATAACACACATCTACAGCCATCTGATCTTTGATAAATATGAGAAAAACAAGAAATGGGGAAAGGATTCCCCATTTAATCAATGATGCTGGGAAAATTGGCTAGCCATAAGTAGAAAGCTGAAACTGGATCCTTTCCTTACTCCTTATAGGAAAATTAATTCAAGATGGATTAGAGACTTAAATGTTAGACCTAATACCATAAAAACCCTAGAAGAAAACCTAGGGAATACCATTCAGGACATAGGCATGGGCAAGGACTTCACATCTAAAACACCAAAAGCAACAGCACCAAAAGCCAGAATTGACAATTGGGATCTAATTAAACTAAAGAGCTTCTGCACAGCAAAGGAAACTACCATCAGAGTGAACAGGCAGCCTACAGAATGGGAGAAAATGTTTGCAATCTACTCATCAGACAAAGGGCTAATATCCAGAACCTACAAAGAACTCAATCAAATTTACAAGAAAAAAGCAAACAACCCCATCAAAAAGTGGGCAGAGGATTTGAACAGACATTTCTCAAAAGAAGACATTCATACAGCCAACAGACAACATGAAAAAATGCTCATCATCACTGGCCATCAGAGAAATGCAAATCAAAATACAATGAGATACCATCTCACACCAGTTAGAATGGCAATCATTAAAAAGTCAGGAAACAACAGGTGCTGGAGAGGATGTGGAGAAACAGGAACACTTTTACACTCTTGGTAGGATTGTAAACTAGTTCAATGTCCGGAGCCATGAGGCCCGGAATTAGCCGACCTCTGTTGCTTGATCTCCGCCAAGTGGAGACAAGAGGGCACATTTCCGGGTTCTTTATTACAAACCCTTCCCGCGCGTGCCTAAACTGTTCCCGCGCGCCCAAAGCTTTTCCCGCACACGCCTAAGGTTTTCCCGGGCGCGCCTAAACTGTTCCTGCGCGCGCCAACCTTTCCCGCGCATGCGCAAAATTTTCCTGCCCAGGAAGATATGCAGCCTAGGGTGCAGGCACAATCCCGCGCCCAGGAAAAGTACAAACCCAAGGCTCATGCGCGATTGAAATTTGAAAAGACCCGGCCCCCCGTCACCGCCCTGGACCAACCTCTTCCTCTGCCAGCCTATATAAGGCATGACTCTGCATTCAATAAATGAGACTTGATCAGGCTATTTGTCTTGTCTCCATTTCTCATGTTTTCTTGTCTCCTCCATTCCCACTCCCCCTTCCAGGGCCCGTTCGACTGTCCTGCGGGTCAGGACACCTGGCACCTGAACAGGGACCTGGACACGGGGGAAGAAGTGAGGAAGAAGGCACTAAAGTCGGCTGAAAGTGAAAGTGGAAGAAATTCCTCTGGACGTCGCGGGAACCTGCCACGTTGGAACCAGAGGTGAGTAATAGTGTCTGATTATGGGACAAGAATTAAGCCAGCATCAGATTTATGTAGGGCAATTAAAAGAGACTTTAAAAGCACGAGGAGTAAAGGTTAAAAGTAATGATTTATTTAAGTTTTTTGATTTTGTAAAAGATACCTGCCCTTGGTTTCCACAAGAGGGAACCATTGACATAAAGAGGTGGCGTAGAATGGGAGATTGTTCTCAAGATTATTATAGTACTTTTGGACCAGAGAAGGTCCCATTGACAGCCTTTTCCTATTGGAACTTAATCAAAGATATAATAGATAAAAAGGAAAAAGAAAAAGATCCTGAGATAATGGCAGTGGTTACTCAGACTGAGGAAATATTAAGAGGCAGCTCCCAAACCGACCTCGAAAAATCCATACCTAATAAAGAACAAGACCTTATATCACTACAAAGTGACGAGGAAGAGGCTGGGGTCCCCTCAATAACAAATATAGAAACATTAAACAAGGAAAAGGCTAAAAAATACCCAGTTTTACCCACAACTAATGAAAACAAAAGTAAAAATAACCTTAACCCTTCAGAAGTAAACTGGGATAATTTAGAGGAAGGGGCAGCAAAATATCATCATTCTGACTGGCCACAAACTCTTACTTATCCCCCTCCCTATAATAAGGGTTCTGCCCCCACAGTTATGGCAGTAGTAGACGCAAAAGAGGAGCTTAGAGAAAAAATTGCACAACTTGAAGAGCAAATAAAGCTCGAAGCACTACATCAGTCTTTAATCACTAGATTGCAGAAATTAAGGACAGGAAGTGAGAGCGTTCAATACCCTAAAGGAATAGAGAAACACTCTCACCCTCAGAGACCCGGACAGCATGTCCCAAAAGGAAGAGTGCTTGGTAGTAGGGATAGGGAGGATTCCTCTCCTCGAGACGTTTTTCCAGTAACTGAAACTACAGATGCACAGGGACGAGCCTGGAGGCACCACAATGGGTTTGAATTTACTGTAATAAAAGAACTAAAAACTGCTCTCTCACAATACGGAGCTACTGCCCCGTACACCCTGGCCATAGTCGAATCCGTGGCCGAAAGTTGGCTCACTCCCATAGATTGGAATACCTTAGTAAGAGCAGTTCTTTCCGGAGGCGACCATCTGATTTGGAAGTCAGAATTTATGAAAATTGTAGAGATACGGCCAAGAGAAACCAACAAGCCAGAAATGGTTGGGATTTTGATATGCTAACTGGCTTGGGTAATTACACAGAAACCGATGCTCAGATGCAGTACGATCCTGGACTGTTTTCTCAATCCAAGCAGCAGCTACCAAAGCCTGGAGAAAACTTCCTGTTAAGGGGGATCCAGGAGCCTCGCTCACGGGGTCAAACAAGGACCTGATGAGCCTTTTGCAGACTTTGTACATAGACTTTTAACCATGGCCAGCAGAATATTTGGAAATGCTGAGGCAGGGGTGGATTATGTAAACATCTAGCTTACGAAAACGCTAACCCGGCTTGTCAGGCAGCAATCAGACCTTATAGAAAGAAAACAGACTTAACAGGTTACATCCACCTCTGTTCAGACATAGGGCCCTCATATCAACAGGGTTTGGCTATGGCTGCTGCCTTTAGTGGACAAACCGTAAAAGACTTCCTCGCTAGTAAGAATAAGAATAGCAGGGGGTGCTTCAAGTGTGGAAAAATGGGACACTTCGCTAGGGATTGTAAGGGAGAGCTAGCTAAGACCTTAGAGGCAAAAGCTCCAGGCCTCTGCCCTAGGGGTAAAAGAGGAAAACGTTGGTCCAACGAATGTAAATCTAAAACTGACAATCAAGGAAATCCCTTAACACCTCAACAGAGAAACGGATTGAGGGGCCGGCCCCAGGCCCCGAAACAAGCTTATGGCGCGGTCAGTTTTGTACCAACCAACAACAATCCATTTCACAACTTAGTAGAGAAACCCCAGGAAGTTCAGGATTGAACCTCTGTTCCACCTCCCAGACACTATTAACCCCTGAAATGGGACCCCAAGCCCTAAGTACGGGTATATGTGGACCCCTACCCTCAAACACGTTTGGATTAATCCTAGGGAGAAGCAGCGTCACCATGAGAGGCCTACAGGTCTTTCCGGGGATAGTTGATTGTGATTATATAGGAGAAATCAAAATCATGGCCAAGGCTATTGAAAACATCATTATTATTCCTCAAGGAGATAGAATAGCACAGTTACTCCTGTTACCATTCCTAAAAACAACTAATAAAGTCCAATCGCCCCTAAGGGGAAAGGGAGGATTCAGATCCTCAGACATCTACTGGGTACAGCCCATTACTAATCAAAAACCCTCTCTCAGCTTGTGGCTAGACGGAAAGTTATTTACAGGACTGATAGACACAGGGGCCGATGTAACAATTATTAAACAACAAGATTGACCTGCCAGTTGGCCCTCTTCAGAGACCTTAACAAATTTATGAGGAATTGGGCAAAGTAATAACCCTAGACAAAGTTCCAAATATCTCACCTGGAGAGATCAAGAAAGTAATTCCGGTCTCATTAGCCATTTGTTATCCCTGATTTGCCTGTTAACCTTTGGGGTAGAGATCTTCTTCCCAAATGAGAGTCATGATGTGTAGTCCAAATGATATAGTCACTGCACAAATGTTGGCTCAGGGCTACCACCCTGGGAAAGGGTTAGGAAAAAGAGAAGATGGTATTTTACAGCCAATCCCAGTCATAGGAAAATTGGATAAAAGGGGGCTTGGAAATTTTTAACTATGGCCATTGACATGCCTGCACCCAAAAAAATTGCTGATCCAATCACTTGGAAGTCACATGAACCCATTTGGGTTGATCAATGGCCATTAACCAATGAGAAGCTTGCCGCTGCCCAACAGTTAGTGCAGGAACAATTAGAGGCAGGACACATTATAGAAAGCACCCATGTTTGTCATAAAAAGGAACACCCCCATATTTGTCATAAAAAAGAAATCTGGAAAGTAGAGACTCTTACAAGATCTAAGAGCAGTAAATGCTACTATGGTCCCTGTGGGCGCCTTACAGCCGGGGCTACCCTCTCTGGTAGCAATCCCTCAAGGATATTTTAAAATTATCATAGACCTTAAAGATTGCTTTTTTACAATTCCCCTTCATCCTACTGACCAAAAATGATTCGCCTTTAGCTTACCATCTATAAATTTCAAAGAACCAATGAAGCGATACCAATGGAAAGTTTTACCTCAAGGTATGGCCAACAGTCCCATCTTGTGTCAAAAATATGTGGCTACAGCCATACACTCAGTTAGAGAGACATGGAAACAAATGTATATTATACACTATATGGATGACATTCGTATAGCAGGACAAGTAGGAGAACAAGTCTTACAGTGTTTTGCCCAACTCAAACAGGAACTAACCACAGCAGGATTACAAATAGCTCCAGAAAAAATACAACTACAAGACCCTTATACATATTTAGGTTTTCAAATAAATGGACCTAAAATTACAAATCAAAAAGCCGTTATCTGTAAAGATCAGTTACAAACCCTCAATGATTTCCAAAAGCTCCTTGGAGACATAAATTGGCTTCGACCCTCCTTAAAACTCACCACAGGAGACTTAAAACCTTTATTTGACACCCTGAGAGGTGACCCCAACCCTTATTCCCTTAGGTCGTTATCAAAAGAAGCTCTTTTATCACTTAATAGGGTAGAGACAGCCATTGCTGAACAATTTGTTACTAACATAGACTATTCACAGTAATTAACCTTTTTATTCTTTAACACAACACTAACACCTACCGGTTTATTCTGGCAAAATAACCCTATTATGTGGGTCCACTTGCCTTCATCACCCAAAAAGGTATTACTCCCCTGTTATGATGCCATAGCAGATTTAATCATCTTAGGGAGAGACAATAGCAAAAAATATTTTGGAATTGAACCTCTATGATCATACAATATTATCTAAGCCACAAAAATCCATTGGTTGATGCAAAACACTGAAACATGGCCGATTGCTTGTGCCTCTTATGCCGGCAACTTAGATAACCATTACCCGCCAAACAGGCTTATTCAATTTTGTAAGCTACATGCTTTTGTCTTTCCTCATGTCATCAGTAAAACACCTTTAGACAATATCTTATTAGTATTCATTGATGGGTCAACCACAGGAACTGCTGCATATACCTTTGCTGACACCACTGTTAAATTCAAAACCAGCCATACTTCAGCTCAACTAGTAGAATTGCAGGCCCTAATCGCGGTGCTGTCAGCCTTCCCTAATCAGGCTCTTAATATTTATACTGGCAGTGCATACTTAGTTCACTCAATACCTCTACTTGAGACAGTAGCACAAATTAAGCATGTGTCACATATAGCCGGGTTATTTTTACAATGCCAACAATTAATACGTAATAAAACAACACCCTTCTTTCTTGGACACATTAGAGCTCATTCAGGATTACCAGGACCTCTATCCCAGGGCAACCAACTGGCTGATATGGCAACCAAGACGGTAGCCATAGCTACAAATACAAACCTAGCCCAAGCACAGGCTACTCATGCCTTACACCATCTTAATGCTCAAACTTTGAGACTGATGTTTAAAATAACTAGAAAACAAGCAAGACAAATAGTTAAACAATGTCAGAACTGTATAACATACTGCCAGTCCCTCACTTAGGAATTAACCCAAGAGGACTAGTTCCCAACATGATCTGGCAAATGGATGTCACCCATTATTCAGAATTCGGTAACTTAAAATACATCCACGTATGTATAGATACATTTAGTGGATTTATACTAGCCACCTTACAAACAGGAGAAGCTACCAAACATGTTATAGCTCATTTACTACACTGTTTCTCCATAGTTGGAAAGCCTAGACAACTAAAAACAGACAATGGTCTTGGCTATACATCCAAAGCCTTCCGAGACTTCTGTCTTAAATTACAAATAAAACACATTACTGGAATTCCCTATAACCCTCAAGGACAAGGAATAGTTGAAAGAGCACACCTATCCTTAAAAACCACCATTGACAAAATAAAAAAGGGAGAATGGTACCCTACTAAGGACAGCCCTAGAAATATCCTTAATCACACACTTTTTATTTTAAATTTTTTAAATTTGGATAAACTGAACAGATCAGCAGCTGATCGATTTTGGCATTCCGAGTCCAAAAAACAATTTGCCATGGTTAAGTGGAAAGACCCCTTAGACAATACATGGCATGGTCCAGACCCAGTGTTAATCTGGGGAAGAGGCTCAGTTTGTGTTTTTTCTCAAACTCATGATACAGCCAGATGGCTACCAGAGCGACTGGTAAGACAGGTACCTAACAATAACCAATCCAGGGAGTAATTTTCTCCCTGAGAGTACTCTTTTCCTCTATTGCAGAGATGAACTTCAACTACAAGCCCCTCTGGACAATGGTGCTGATTTGCGAAGCACTCCAGGTATATGCCGGCTTTGGTAATCCCCATGAGGCCCATAAATATATACGACAACGATATGGTAAGCCCTGTGATTGTTTGGGGGGATATGTGACCTCCCTTCCAAATATGTACACCTCAGCTGTGTCCTGCTCCGCTTACACAGCATACCTGTCTAGTGACTCTCTTAAGTGAAGGTGTTTGTCAACCCCAAGAATATTTAGCGGAGGGGATACCACAACCTGCCCTTGTGACACATTTGAGACTGCTATGCATAGTTCCTGCTATACTACCTGTTTAGAATGTACCTCTGGTGGTAAAACATACTATACTGCTATCTTAACAAGATCTAGAACCCTCACTATAGGGGCCAGTAGTGTCCCTACAGTTGTAGGAAATACCAATAACCTTATATCAGCTGGCTGTACTGGAATTGGAGGACAGCCTGTCTGCTGGAATATTCACCCCCCTCTTCATATCTCTGATGGAGGAGGACCACAAGACAAGGTCCGAGAAATTAGGGTACACAAAAAACTTGAAGAGTTGCAAAGGTCCCTGTACCCGGAAATTCACTACCACCCCTTGGCCTTGCCCAAAGCCAGAGGGAAAGAGAAAGTTGATGTCCAGACCTTTGCTCTCCTCACGGCTACTCATAACCTGCTTAACAATTCCAACTCTAGTCTGGCTAATGACTGCTGGCTGTGTCTGCAATCAGGAGATCCCATTCCTCTTGTCATACCCAGCAACGACTTAAATGATACATCCAATGCCCCTTGCACCATAATTCCTACGCTTAAAGTACAGCCTTTAGAATTTCCTAGTTCCTCTTGCATCTACTCTCCTCCCCTTCATAACACTTACGACCTTGATGTAGGATTCAATCAATTCAATAATTGTTCCACCGTAGTAAATATTTCCCAATCGCTGTGTGCCCCAAACAGCTTGGTTTTTATATGTGGCAATAATAGGGCTTATACCTATTTACCTACTAACTGGACAGGATGCTGTGTCTTAGCCACACTTTTGCCAGACATAGACATTATCCCTGGAGATGAATCTGTACCTATCCCAGCTATAGATCACTTTTTAGGAAGAAACAAAAGGGCAATACAATTTATCCCCTTACTTGTAGGATTAGGCATAACTACTGCCGTAGCAACTGGGGCTACAGGCCTAGGGGTTTCTGTTACTCAATACCCAAATTGTCTCACCAATTGATCTCAGATATGCAGGCTATTTCAAGTACTATACAAGATTTACAAGATCAGGTAGATTCTCTGGCAGAAGTAGTGCTCCAAAATAGAAGAGGCCTAGATTTACTAACTGCAGACCAGGGAGGCATCTGCTTGGCTTTACAGGAGAAGTGCTGTTTCTATGTCAACAAATCCGGGATCGTCAGGGATAAAATCAGGCTAGGTCTACAAGAAGACCTAGAAAATCGACAAAAAGAAATAACCGATAACCCATTTTGGACTGGGTTCCATGGACTCCTTCCCTATCTTATGCCATTCCTGGACCCCCTGCTTTGCCTATTGCTCTTACTCTCTGTAGCACCTTTGGTCTTCAATAAGCTCCTAACATTCCTTAAGCAACAAGTGGAGGCTATCCAAGCAAAACCTATACAGGTCCATTATCATCGCCTAGAGCAAGAAGATGGTGGTGGTTCATACTCACACCCATTATGACCACCTTCCCTATGCGCTGAACTGGACAGCCAATGACGGGTAAGAGAGTGTCATCTCTCACTAACCTAAGACAGGAGGGCCGCCATAAGCAACTGCCTAATCCCATGACGGGTACCGGTGATGAGATGCATTACTCCAACCTAAGACAGGCGCAGTTCCCGAGGGACAATCTTCTAGCCGTAATTATACATAAAAAAGGGGGACCTGTCCGGAGCCATGAGGCCCGGAATTAGCCGACCTCTCTTGCTTGATCTCCGCCAAACGGAGACAAGACAGCACATTTCCGGGTTCTTTATTACAAACCCTTCCCGCGCGCGCCTAAACTGTTCCCGCGTGCGCCCAAAGCTTTTCCCGCGCGCGCCTAAGTTTTTCCCGGGCGCGCCTAAACTGTTCCCTCGCGCGCCAACCTTTCCCGCGCGCGCGCAAACATTTTCCCGCTCAGGAAGATATGCAGCCTAGGGCTCAGGCAGGATCCCATGCCCGGGAAAGTACAAACCCATGGCGCATGTGCGACTGTAATTTGAGAAGACCCGGCCCCCTGTCACCGCCCTGGCCCAACCTCTTCGTCTGCCAACCTATATAAGGCATGACCCTGCATTCAATAAACGAGACTTGATCAGGCTATTTGTCTTGTCTCCATTTCTCATGTTTTCTTGTCTCCTCCATTCCCATTCCCCCTTCCAGTGCCCGTTCGACTGTCCTGCGGGTCGGGACAGTTCAATCATTATGGAAAACAATATGGCAATTCCTCAAGGATTTAGAACTAGAAGTACTAAATCATCCAGCGATCCCATTACTGGGTATATACCCAAAGGATTATAATCATGCTGCTATAAAGATACATGCACACGTATATTTATTGCAGCCCTATTCGCAATAGCAAAGATTTGAAATCAACCCAAATGTCCATCAGTGACAGACTAGATTAAGAAAATGTGGCACATATACACCATGGAATACTATGCAGCCATAAAAAAGGATGAGTTTGTGTCCTTTGTAGGGACATGGATGCAGCTGGAAACCATCATTCTCAGCAAACTATCGCAAGAACAGAAAACCAAACACCACATGTTCTCACTCATAGGTGGGAACTGAACAATGAGATCACTTGGACTCGGGAAGGGGAATATCACACATGGGGGCCTATCACGGAGAGGGGGGAGGGGGGAGGGATTGCATTGGGAGTTATACCTGATGTAACTCACAAGGTGATGGGTGCTGACGAGTTGATGGGTGCAGCACACCAACATGGCGCAAGTATACATATGTAACAAACCTGCACGTTATGCACATGTACCCTAGAACTTAAAGTATAATAAAAAAATAAAAAATAAAAAATATATCTTTATTCTATGCAGAATTTCATAATGCATGTATTAAGATTTCTTATAGCCTAGTGATAATGACTTTTAAAAGAAGTCATAGAAAGAGCCATTTTAAAGGCACAAGGCATGACAAAACACATTATACCTATAATAAAACTGAAACTATGATTGTATATGTGCTAACAAAAGATCCGTCTCCTATGACTGAATCACTTTTGAAAGTATATGCTTTTCTTCACTTAAAGCATACACACACTTCTAATAAAACATTTTTGGCTGTCTACTCACTCATTTAAGCACCATGCTTTTCATTATCATTGACTGAAAATAAGTGAAATGCTCTGGTTTGATCACACACATTTTGGTTGGAGAAATTAATTTCTGTTCCCTATAAACTACTTCCACATTTTACTTTTTAACACCTACTTTAACTTTTTCAACCACATTAGCTTCTGCATTATTATCATTGGTGCACACGTGGATGAGACTCCAGAATCTGTAAATTATTTCTGGAATATGTAAAACAGCATTCACATGTCCATGTTTTTCTTTCCATTAAATATTTTAAGTTACTACAATATTTAATATTGATTTACCTTTTTCAAACCTAAGAAAAGATTTTAGATGTTGGCAATAAAATTGTTTTGTAATGTTTTCTTATTTATTTATTTATTTATTTATTTATTTATTTATTTTTCAAGACGGAATCTCGCTCCGTTGCCCAGGCTGGAGTGCAGTGGCCAGATCTCAGCTTACTGCTGAGATCACAGAGCTACACTTTCCTTTCCATGGATCTGTTTGCTAACAGTGTTTCCTTGAAATCTACATTAGGCTGAATTAAACTTTTGCAGAGCTTGAGGCTTCCTTGCATGCAACTGCCCTGTCTGCAACATGGCATTCCTTGTTCTAAGGCATCAAGATACAGCCTAGGGTTGCTCTCAATCTGAATGTACTCTTATCACTTGATCACCTTAGGCTCTTCAAGGCAGTGGGACAGAAGTAAATAAATGAGATATTATATTGATAGAAGTTTATCTTTAAGTGTTAGAAATGATGCATTATAATGGGGCAGGGAGGGCCATGTCTGGAACTTGGGACATTTACTAGGCTGTGGTCCAATGAGAAGAGGCAATGGAAGGCACATGTCTTGTCTCAGATGAGACTTTAGACCTTGGCCCTTTGAGTTAATGCTGGAATGAGCGAGTTTGGGGGACTATTTAGATGGCCTCATTGTATTTTGCAATGAGAAGAACATGAGATTTCTGAGGGTCAAGGGTAAAATTATATAGTTTGGTTGTTTCTGCCAAATCTCATGTTATATTATAATCCACAACGTTGGAGGTGAGAGGTGGGAGGTGTTTGGGTCACAGGGGATGTATCTCTCATGGCTTGGTGCTATCTTTCCAATAGTTCGTGTGTTCTCATGATATCTCATCAATTAGAAGTTTGTGGCACCTCATTCTTGATCTCTTTCTTGCTCTGTTCTTGCCATGTGCCGTGCCTGCTCCCCTCTGCCTTCTGCCATGATTAGAAGCTTCCTGAGGGCTCCCCAGAGGCAGATGCCACTATGTTTCCTGTACAGCGTGAAGAACCTTGAGTCAATTAAACTTCTTTTGTTATAAATTGTCCAGTCTCAGATATTTGTTTATAGCAGTGCAAGAATGGCCTGAAACCCTGATATTTCTGTAGAAGAGCTGTGAAGATATATATCACTGTTGTTTCTAATCCAAATACCAACTTAGATATACCTATTTCTCTATTACACAAAAATAATTATTGCCTTCTATCCACTATTTGTGTAGATATCTGGTAGTATCTTCTGATATTTAAGACTCATAACATATAGAATAGCAGCTTATAACATTATGATTTTGTAAAATTAAACTTTCCAAGCTATAAAACTACTCAGCAGTCATTTAGGAAGAAGTGGCCTTTTCATTTCATTTCATTTATTTATTTGTCTATTGATTGATTTATTATTTCCTTGGCAAAAACAAAATATAATTTTTTTAAATTTCTTTTGTAGGAATGAAACAGCCATCATCTTTGGAATTTGCACATTCTGATTCTTTGAGGCTGTTTTTGTATTTTATACCCCACAAATTCAAAGACATATTATCTTATGAAAAGTGAAACCAAGAGGAAAACATAGTGATTTTCAAAAGGTGTGAATGTAATATCTCTCTGGCTTCTCTTCTTTGTTTAATGCTTTTGTATTTGAATATTAGAGTGGATACTTTCAGGGTGGAGGATGCTTGTTTAATGATATTTACACACTGTGAAATATCTACCACTGTATTGATGTGTTTTGTTAAAATGAGCACTCTATTACAGAATTTTTTTTTCTTTAAAATTTAGACTAGTACATAGAAAACATATTAAAATGAAAATTTCAGTTTGATATTTTGTTACCATTTACTTTTTTTTTTTGAGACGGAGTCTCACAATGTTGCCCAGGCTGGAGTTCAGTGGTGTGATCACCGCTAACTGCAACCTCTGTTTCCCAGGTTTGAGTGATTCTCCTGCTTCCCAGGAGAATAATTTTTTGTATTTTTGGTAGTGATGGAGTTTCACTACATTGGCCAGGCTGGTCTGGAACTCCTGACTTCATGATCCACCTGTCTCAGACTCCCAAAGTGCTGGGATTACAGATGTAAGCCACCATACCTAGCCCCCATTTAGTTTGTTTTTGAAAACCTCTGAAATGTTTCAAAGACCCTTCTGAATTGGTTAGGATAAACCATATTAAATAAATCTAATTTCACATTCTAGACCTCTTTTCCCCATTAAGTTACTGATTTCAGGTAAACTACCCTGATTTTCTTCTCTAGCATTGATAACTCTTCTATTGCTTCCTCATCTTTATTCTTTACTTCTAACCTTGCATTTCCTGTCCCAAGATATTCAAAAAATAAAATAGCATAGCTCTAATTTTTAAGAAATGGTTATTACAAACATCAGAGACATTAAAACTGAAATATTCATTGTTTTGTCATTGTATTCACATGGGATCAGTTTTCTAAATGTTGTTTTCTTTATTTCATATCAAATCCAACTTCAATTTCTAAAGGAAGACTTGCTTTATCACTCATACAGCATTTTCCTTCTGTCTCTGCTGCATCTTATCTTTATCCCAGAACAAAACACAGAATGTGTTTTACTGAAAATTTTCACAAATTCAGAAGTTATCATGGAGAAACAGGTAAGGGTTTGAGAGAAGGGCATATGTTTTTATTTCAAGAGAGTTGACTCATCCTTCAATAGCTATTGGTTGTGTTAATGCTGGAGGCATTACTGAATCAGAATACTCAGAAATGCTAAATATGAAGACTAGTGGACTGCAACTGAGATCTGGCATTGGTTTGTGGGGTGGGATGGTGAGGGGATGCTTGACCACTCTGTTGTTGCAATAGTCAAACTTTCATTACTGGAATTGTGCGGCTAAAAAAGAACAAGGAAACAAAAACAATCTTCCAATACGTGAAGAAAAACATCTAACTTCTTGAATTTAATTTTTTCAGAAGCCAAGAGAAAAGTTCCCAGTGTTATTATCTCTCTTCAGGTTTCTTTGTGTTTGTGCTGTCTCACCATTTTCTGATCAACATTAATCAATATATGCTTTTGCATAGTTTCTCAAATCTTGAAAGAAAAATTCAGGTCTCCAACCTTTCTTTCTTTATAGCTTTTCTCATTCTTTAAATGAACAAATGTTCACCCTGATCTTAGTTAAGTCCTAATAGATTGTGTATTTTCTGCAAAATGAATTCAAAACATGCTATCCTCATAAGTGCAGAAGGGTAAAATTAAAATTTCTGCTATATTGGATATAGACCTTTTAACTTCCCCAAAATGTAAATATCACTTTAGGGTTAAATTAATAAGCTATTTAAATCACTGCAGAAACTTATTTCTGGCTATTCAATATCAAATGCACAGAATTACAGTTTGGGACAAAAGAAGCTAACACAAATGACATAGCAGGTGCCTGTGTTCTGTGTGGGGAATTTGAGATCTCAGATTAACTTTGTATATCAAGTAAGAGTCAAAAAGGGAAAGAAAAATAGTTAAAAGGAACAAATGTAATTTTAAATATTTTAGTAGAAAAAAAATTGAAGTTAACTTCATAAAGACTTTTACCATCAATAAAGAAAAGATGATGTTTCTTTTCGTTTGTTTGTTTGATGTTGTCTGCACTGGATTCCTGAATGTTTCTGCCATCCTACCAATGACAGCGTAACTTTCTACATTCTTGCTATGTGCAAAAATTTCAAATCTCAGTGTCTTCATGTTTCTTTCTTGCTATTGCTAAAGCTTTAAAATAATCATCTATGTTGTGGGATGAATTGTGTCACCCAAAAAGGTTTGTTGTCACCCTCCATCTTGGCAACTCTGGCTGTCACTTTATTTGGAAATCAGAATACTTAAAAACATTAAATATGGAAGAGTAGTGAACTCTAGCTGAGAGCTGACATGTATCATAGGGTGGGATGGTGAGGGAATGATTAGCTATCCTATGTTGTTTCAATAGGATGTTTCAAAATTTCATGACTCAGAATCGTGCTACTTAAAAAGAACAAGCAAATAAAAACATTCCTCCAATGGATGTTTGGAAATAGCATCTCTTTAAATAAGTAATTAAGATAAAAGTTAAGAGGAGATCATGCTGGAGTGAAGCACAGCCTTAATCCACCATGACGGGCATCTTTGTTAACGGAGAAAATAAAAGTGACTTTGCAAAATTGTAACTGAGACAGGTAAAGACATCTGACTTAACCAATTCCATCTTGCTTCTAACTTCCAAACTGTGCATGTATATTCCTGGGCGTAGGCTGAAATAACTTTGGGAGACATTTAATTTATAGTTTAAAAAAAAGAAGACAATAATCCTTTCCCAGAACAAACCTCCTTCTTTCCTGGGGATTACACTACCACTGTACAACTAACAAATTTGCTACAAGATTAGAAATTTTGGCGTAGGATTCATGCAACTAGAAGTTACAAGATTCTGACCCTCCCTAAACTGCTCCTAATGTCAGTGATTCTTTGTAGAACCTGCACTTGATGAATAAGCTGGAATCACCCAGATTGATAAGCTGGTTCATCTGCTCTTGGTCCCCCACCTGGGAACAGACTCAGTGCAAGAGTGCAGCTTCAATTCTTAATATATTACATTTAGTTTTAGATATTATCATGTCCAAGTACTCTGAAATTTATTTAAAAAGTTGCTTTTTATTTCAACTGATCTAATGAGAAAACAATATTCCCTTCTGTACATAAGTCAATGAAGAGGTAAATATAATATCTGCACCATATCCTCAACACTCTATTTGGTCTATGGTTCAAATGAACTAGTTCATTTTCTTCCCAGTTTTAAGTGAGGCAAACTTCTATACATTTTCAAACATTAACACAAATCTAGAAGTTTATCCCATTAAAAATATTGTTAACAACATGAAAGAGAGGGAAATACAAATTAATAAGGCATAAAATTTAGATCGAACATATAACAAAGACACATGGTGATATCAGAATTACAAATTAAGCCAAACACTTTCTAAACAGTTCTGTTGGCTTTTGAGTATAGATTGATTGTTTTCAGTCATACCGGAAAAGACTCTTGTTTCTGAAAGCCTGAGATCCTGTTGAAAGAAACTGTGAGTCTACTGAGTATAATATTCACTTTAGGAAATTCTATTTTATTTGATTTGAGAATATATGTACACCAATATTCGTGCAGAAGAGAATAATGGAAGTGTCAAGTTAAAAAAAAAAAAAAAAAAAATCCACAATACACTTGTTAACCAGAGCAACACAGAGAGACTCTGTCTAAAAAAAAAAAAAAAAAAAAAAAAAAAAAAAAAATACACAGGTTGAACATCCCAAATCTGAAAATCCAAAATCAACAATTTAAGTGTCAACATAAAACTCAAAGCAAATGACAACTGGAGTATTTTGGCTTTTGGATTATTGAGTTAGGTACGTTCAACTGGTAAGTATAATGCAAATATTCCAAAATCTGAAAAAAAAAAAAATCAAAAATCAAAAAAACCCTTCTGGTTCCAAGCATTTTGCATAATTATGCAACTCACCATAATGTAGAATCAGTGGGAACCCTGAGTTCATTTCCTGCAACTTTATTTTCCCATCTAAGGGTGATGAGAGACAGTGACAGATCAACAGGAATTAGATTCTTATAATGAGCATGCAACCTAATCCCTCACATTTACAGTTCACAATAGAGTTTGCGCTCCTATACCACTGATGATCTGACAGGAGGCAGAACTGAGTCAGTAACGCAGGTGATTGGGAGTGGCTGTAAATAGAGATGAAGCTTTACTTGCTAGCCCACTGCTCTCCTCCTGCTGTGTGGCCCAGTTCCGATATATGGATATATGTATAGGCATATATTCAGTGGTGTGATCTCCACTTAATGCAAGCTACATCTCCCAGGTTCACACCATTTTCCTGCCTTGATCTCCCAAATAACTGGGCCTACAGGCACCCGCAACCACACCCAGTTGATTGTATGTGTGTGTGTATGTGTGTATGTTTAGTGGAGACAGGGTTTCATCATGTTAGCCAGGATGGTATCGATCTCCTGACCTTGTGATCTGCCTGCCTTGGCCTCCCAAAGTGCTGGGATTACAGGCATTAGCCAAAGCTGCCAGCCATATGTTTTAAAAAAACAGTGCATTCAGAGAAATGTTAAGGCCAACATTTCTGGAGACAACTGCCAATGAAAAGATAACTTTTTCCACATGATTCCCAAGAAGACAGGGCATATCATGCCATTTGGGGTTGCATAGGAAGCACCAGATTAGTCAGGAGGCAGAGGGAGATAGGAATATTGTGGGCAAAGCCTTTATTTTGGTGTCTATGGGAGGAAGGGTGAGGCAGGATGAGTAGGCTATGATTGGCTATTTAGGGAAGTTTCAACAGACTGTGGGGCAAAAGTATTTCGCTAACTTTCTGATAACTGGTCTTCATGTCATTAAGGCAAGTGTAGAGAACCCAAATTATGAAAGCCCCATAGAGGAGGCGGTTGGAAGTATAGAGTTTTGACTAGTTGGGTTGTAGATATAAAATATGTGCTTGCAAACTAGTTATTTGCTGTCTCTAGGAATTGGCTAGCCCTGGGAATGGTTGTCACTCCAGGGACAACAGGGCTCAAGATGTCAAAACATGATATGAAAGAAAATAAAATGCATGGTTAATTTTCTGTCTCAGCACTACACCATCTTAAGCTTTGATTATACCATATTTTTGCTAGAATGGAACCACTTGGCCAGTTGTGGCAGTGTTTTATATGACTGTATTATAAATGCTGGGCTGCAATGAATAATTGAATCCTTGAGGCTTCAACTGTGAAATTCTTTCTTTTCTTCTTTCAACAGGGAGGCATTACTTTAATGTAGTTCAAAATTCTGGCAGATAGATTCTCAGATAATTATAGCAATATCAAATGAAATAACATTGACTGTTTCATTGTCCTTGATGAGTTGAACAGGACATTTGGGTCTTCCAGGAGTGATTTGACCTCTAGAGACTTTCTGGTAAGCACAGTGACTCAATATCAAGAGCAGCAGATGACTTGAGGGCTTCCATGCTGGGGTTTGAGAAAAATGTGTGCTATGGAGAAAGAGGGAAGTCTATGTATATACCCTCAAACAAGAGACCAATGGCAAATGATAGCCAGGGGTAAAGCCCAACCCAACATCTAGTTTTGTAAATAAAGTTCTGTTGGAATACAACAATGTTCAATTTTTTACATGTTGCCTTAAACATACATACAGTAACTATTTTACACAATGAACTGGCCACTATATTTTGTGTGATTTTTCATTTTTTGTTTAAAGGAGGCTATGTGAGCTCAGTGGTTATTGAACTCATTAAGTCCTTTCCATTCAGCACAGAGATTAAAGGGTAGATTTTTTTTTCCCATGCTTTCTGTAAGAGTACTCATAAATGTGTCCACTGAAGCCAGTAATTTCATCAATTAAAACTTAGGTTTGCTTTAAACATTATCATTTGAGACTTAACATAGATTAATAGGTTAAAAAATCTGCAATTACCATAAAAATTAGAGCAACTGTAATAACACATGCTTTAATCTTTCATGACATTTTCATTTAGTATATCATATCAAATAAAAGTTATTTTGTCTCATTATAGCCTTAAATGGTTTCTTCAAATATTTTATAATAAAAGTATATTCTGTCCAAAATTTTTGTGCGTGAGAGGAGAGGAAGTGACTTTCAAAATTACAACCAAATAAATCAAAAGAAAATGTCCAATATGTACATATACATTCTGGTAAAAATCCAATATGTACATACAATTCTTGCAACAATCATTGAAATCCACAAATAAGTTTTTGAAGAATGTTTACTATATTTAATTTTCATGTGGTTGTAGGAAATGTACGCTTGAAACATGTCTTCTGACTAGCTCTCCTCTGACATAAATATTGAATCTGATAATTTGTTTTTCCTACAATTTCTTTATTTTTCTTTTTTTCTTTTTTATTATACTTTATATTCTAGAATACATGTGCACAACGTGCAGGTTTGTTACATATGTATACATGTGCCATGTTGGTGTGCTGCACCCATTAACTTGTCATTTACATTAGGTATATCTCCTAATGTTATCCCTCCCACTTACCCCACACAACAAAAGGCCCTGGTGTGTGATGTTCCCTTGCTGTGTCCAAGTGATCTCATTGTTCAATTCTCACCAGTAACTCAGAACATGTGATGTTTGGTTTTTTGTTCTTGTGATACTTTGCTGAGAATAATCGTTTCCAGCTGCATCCATGTCCCTACAAAGGGCATGAACTCATCCTTTTTTATGGCTGCACAGTATTCCATGGTGTATATATGCCACATTTTCTTAATCCAGTCTCTCACTCATGGACACTTGGGTTGATTCCAAGTCTTTGCTATTGTGAATAGTGCCACAATAAATATACTTGTTCATGTGTCTTTATAGCAGCATGATTCATAATCTTTGGACATATAACCAGTAATGAGATGGTTGGGTCAAATGGTATTTCTAGTTCTAGATCCTTGAGGAATTGCCACACTGTCTTCTACAATAGTTGAATTAGTTTACAGCTGCACCAACAGTGTAAAAGTGTTCCTATTTATCCACATCCTCTCCAGCACCTGTTGTTACCTGACTTTTTAATAATTGCCATTCTAAATGGTGTGAGATGGTATCTCATTGTGGTTTTGATTTGCGTTTGTCTGATGACTAGTGATGATAAGCATTTTTTTTAATGTGTCTGTTGGCTGCACAAATGTCTTCTGTTGAGAATTGTATTTTCATATCCTTCAGCCATGTTTAGATGGGGTTTATTGTCTTGTAATTTGTTTGAGTTCTATGTAGGTTCTGGATATTAGCCCTTTGTCAGATGAGAAGATTGCAAAAAATTTATCCCATTCTGTAGGTTGCCTGTTCACTCTGATGGTAGTTTCTTTTGCTGTGCAGAATCTCTTTAGCTTAATTAGATTCCGTTTGTCAATTCTGGCTTTTGTTGCCATTGCGTTTGGTGTTTTAGGTGTGAAGTCCTTGCCCATGCCTATGTCCTGATTGGTATTGCCTAGGTTTTCTTCTAGAGTTTTTATAGCTTTAGGTCTAACATTTAAGTCTCTAATCCATCTTTAATTAATTTTTGTGTAAGGTGTAATGAAGGGATCCAGTTTCAGCTTTCTACTTATAGCTAGCCAGTTTTCCCAGCACCACTTATTAAATAGCGAATTATTTCTCCATTACTTGTTTTTGTCAGGTTTGTCAAAGGTCAGATGGTTGTAGATGTGTGGTATTATTTCCGAGGGCTCTGTTCTGTTCCATTGTTCTAGATCTCTGTTTTGGTACCAGTATTGTGCTGTTTCATTACTGTAGCCTTGTAGTATATTTTGAAGTCTGGTAGCATGATGCCTCCAGCTTTGTTCTTTTGACAGGATTGTCTTGGCAATGTGGGCTCTTTTTTGGTTCCATATGAACTTTAAAGTAGTTTATTCCAGTTCTGTAAAGAAAGTCATTGGTCGCTTAATGGGCTGGCATTGAATCTGTAAATTACCTTGGGCAGTATGGCCATTTTCATGATATTGATTCTTCCTATCCATGAGTATGGAATGTTTTTCCATTGTTTGTGTCCTCTTTTATTTCACTGAGCAGTGGTTTGTAGCTCTTCTTGAAGAACTCTTTTTATTAAATAGTGAATAGTTTTAGACTTTGGATGGTGTATGTGTCCAGCAATTTATCCATTTATCCTCAATTTTCTAGTTTATTTGTGTAGAGATATTTATATTATTAGCTTAAGGTAGTTTATATTTCTGTGGAATCTATGGTGACATCCCCTTTATCATTTTGTTGTTGTTGTTGTTGTTGTTGTTCTTGCTTCTATTGATTCTTCTCTCTTTTCTTCTGTATTAGTCTGGCTAATGGTCTATTTATTTTGTTGATGTTTTCAAAAAACCAGCTGCTGGCCTCATTAAATTTTTGAATGGTATTTCATATCTCTATCTCCTTCAGTTCAACTCTGATCTTAGTTACTTTTTGTCTTCTATTAGATTTTGAGTTTATTTGCTCTTACTTCTCTAGTTCTTTTAATTGTGAGGTTAGTGTGTGTCAATTTTAGATCTTTCCTGCTTTGTTTTGTTGGCATTTGGTGCTATAAATTTCCCTCTAAACAAATACATTTTGTCTTTGTTCGCATTGGCTTCAAATAAGTTATTTATTTCTGGCTTAATTTTGTTATTTACCCAGTAGTTATTCAGGAGCAGGTTGCTTAGTTTCCATGTAGTTGTGTGGTTTTGAGTGAGTTTCTTACCTGAGTTCTAATTTGATTGTACTGTGATCTGAGAGACTATTTGTTACAATTTGCATTATTTTGCATTTGCTGAGGAGTGTTTACTTTCAATTATGTGGTCAAATGTAGAATACATGTGATGTGGTGCTGAGAAAAATGAAAAATTATCCCTCCCTCTCTCCCTTCCTCCCTTCACTTCCTTCCTTTCTTCCTTCTTTCCTTCCTTCCTTCCTTCCTTCCTTCCCTCCCTCCCTCCCTCCTCCCTCCCTCCTCCCTCCCTCCCTCCCTCCTCCTTCCTTCCTTCCTTCCTTCCTTTCTTTCTCACATCTCTTCTCCCTTCTTTCATTCACTCTCTTCATCCTTCCTTTTTACCTTCCCTCCTCCTTCTTTGATCTTTTTCCTCTCCCTCCCTTCCGGTGTTTCATTCTTTCTTTCTCTCTCTCTCTCTATATATATAGTCATACACATATATTTTTGTTTGTGTACACCTTAGAAATTATTTCTTGTTTACGTGTATGTATGCATATATACATACATTCATAAATTGAAACAATTTAGAATTAAGATTTATGTTGATTTTAAATATAGCACAAGGATGTTAATACACTGTGACATGAGTATCTAAAGAGATGCATGTGCTTTTCTTATTTGAACAGGGTTAGAGGACATTGTCTTTCAAATTTTGATTTGGTGTGATACATATTGGCAGGCCATGACTTTGTCGTGCTGCATTAGCTGCAAAATCTAGTCCAAATTATTTGAGAAAATCTGCAACCTCAGTTGGATGTAATGTTTAATATAAATATGTCTTTCTATGGAGCCATGGAATGCAGTTAACTGGCTTTGCCACATACCTGTCAGTAGGCAACATCAATCTCATAAAGCTAATGGGATTGGACTTTTGTCCAACTCTTCATGGCTCCACTCATATGATTCCATTTAGAGATCTTGATGCTGTGAAGTAGAGGAAGTTTCATAACTGGAACTCATAAAACATTGTTTTACTTCTCATGAGGGCAAGGGAGAAGTATACTTGTTATTTTGTTTATTTTATTTCATTTCATTTTAATTTTAGAGATGGAATCTCACCCCATTGCCCAGATTGGCTTCAAACTCCTGGCCGTAAATGATCCTCCTGCATTGGCCTCCCAGTGTCCTGAGTTTGCAGGCATGAACCACGACACCTTGTGAAAAAGTTAGCTTGATTGATCATTCTGACTGACCTGATTTGATTTAACTAGAAATGAAAGGTTGCATTATGTTGTTTTTTTCTTAGCAAGAATAATGCCTAACTATATTTTCAGTTGTCTCCCAATGTTTCTCAAATTAACCAGCTCTGTCCAAAAGACACCATCAGTCCTTAGTTGTAGATTCCAGTATTTTTTCATTTCCTTTGTTTCATGGACCCAGCTTTCAACTGGACATCTTGTGGGTTTTGCTTTTGATGAGTAATACAGGGGTCTTTTCCTGTTTATTTGTAAAGTGGGTAGCCTCCATACACTTCTTATCTCTTCCTTTTGAGCAAGTGACATCAGAAAAGCTGTTGTTAGATTTTTGACCTCAAATTTGCCAGGATAATTTTCATTGCCTGTAGAGAAACCTCAATGTCCGGCCGGGCGCGGTGGCTCAAGCCTGTAATCTCAGCACTTTGGGAGGCCGAGACGGGCAGATCATGAGGTCAGGAGATCGAGACCATCCTGGCTAACACAGTGAAACCCCGTCTCTACTAAAAAATACAAAAAAACTAGCCGGGCGAGGTGGCGGGCGCCTGTAGTCCCAGCTACTCCGGAGGCTGAGGCAGGAGAATGGCGTGAACCCGGGAGACGGAGCTTGTAGTGAGCTGAGATCCGGCCACTGCACTCCAGTCTGGGCGACAGAGCGAGACTCCGTCTCAAAAAAAAAAAAAAAAAAGAGAGAGAAACCTCAATGTCCATGTAGTTTGTGCAAAAGAAAAAGAAGCATGGAACTAAATTGCATTTTAGTAGGTTATTGAAATCAGAGTAAGATTCCACCCGAGGATAAGAACCTCTGCAAAACATCCACTGTGTCACTGTTAGTCATGTTATAGTCTTTTTGGAAGGGGAAGCTTCAGTTAAATGTAAATAGTCAAAATATCAAGAGAAAAATAGCCATAACCTCCTGAGCATGTTTGTAGTGGCTAGTGACCAAAGTTGCCCATACAAAATGTGTAAAGAGCAATAAAATTTGTTAATACTTTGAATTAGAAATAGCTGGAGAGGTAGGGAGCTTTTCTATTCTTAAAAGGGTATCTATTTACACTTTACATTTATCTAATGTAATTTACAGATTGTGTTTTTGATGGTGGTGATGGAGGTGTTGGTGATGGTAGTGTTGTTTGGAATGGAGCTTAGTACAGCCATTATTTAAAATGGTATGTAAGTTTCTCAAATATTTAAAATAGGAATTACTATATAATCCAGAAATATCAATTCTGGGTATAATTTCAAAGGAAATAAAACCACTATCTGAAGGAGATATCTGCATCTTCGTGGTTATTAAAGCAGTATTCAGAGTAGGTAGCATATAGAAACAATCCAGATGTCCATGGACAGATTAATGGATAAGAAAAATGTGGTGTACATATTCAATGAGATATGATCCAGCCATAAAAGGAAGCAAATTCTGACATTTGCCCTAACATGAATGAACCTGGAGGACATGATGTGAAGTGAAATAAGCCAGGAACAGACAGGAAAATGCTGCATAATCTCATTTAAATACAGAATCTGAAACAGTTATGTTCAGCAGGGCATGGTGGCTCAAGTCTGTAATCTCAGCACTTTGAGAGGCTGAGGTGGGTAGGTCATGAGAGTCCAGGAGTTCAAGCCAAGCCAGGGCAACATAGCAAAATGTCATTTCTACTAAAAATATAAAACTTAGCCAGGCATGGTTATGCATGACTGTGGTCCCAAGCTATTTGAGAGACTGAGGTGGCGGGATCACTTGAGAGTCTGGGAGGCAGAGACTGTAGTGAGCAGTGCACTGCAGTCCAGCCTGGGCAACAGAGCAAGACACTGTCACAAAATAAAAGAAAAAGAAAAGAGAAAACAGTCAAATTCATAGAAACATAGTATAGAATGATGGTTACCAGAGGCTGAGGAGAGGGAGAAATATAGCGATGTTTGTCAAAGGGAAAAAATTTTTAGTTATAAAAAAAATACAGTTTGGAGGACTAATGCACTAATGGTGACTAAGATTTACAATACTGTATTCTATATTTGAAATTTACAAAAAGTGGAACTGAAGTATCCTCACTACAGACACATCTAAACAAAGGTAACTATGGGAGGTGATGGGTACATTAGTTGATTTAATTGTGATAATGATATCAGAATATATACATCAGAATATATCCTAGTATACTTTAAATATATACAGATAGTGCCAATTATGCCTTCATAAAGCTGAGGAAATTTTTCTTACTGGAAATTGCTTTCTAAGTGGAAATCATACACTTGTATCACATTTCTGTATTATAGCAATACTCCTTTCTTCTTCACATCTTTTCCAGAGCATCTCATCTTTTATTTACACAGTAAATAACATTCATTGAACTCTCTGAGTTCCATTTGACATGACATTAGCATTATTTGGGTACATGCTCCTTTATCAGTTCTTCTTATTTGTGATCAGTAGCTTAGACATTCTCAGTACTCAGAGTTTAGATTTAGGTGGAAAATGAAAGGGAGAGACAACAGTTTCAAAGTCTAGGCTGATAGCTGGATTCTTAAAATTCAATCTGAACAAATATATTGGGCTTCTGTCCTGGTGTATGTAATTATGAAAGTTAAACCGGGAGAAGAGTACTCACTGTATTAGTTCATTTTCACATTACTATGAAGAAATACCCAGGATTGAGTAATTTTCATAAGGAAAGACATTTAATTAACTCATGGTTCCACATAGCTAGGAGGGCCTCAGGAAACTTAATATCACAGTGCAAGGAAAAGTAGAAACAGGCACAGGGCAGCAGGATGGAGAACAAGCAGGAGAAATGCCAGACACTTATAAAACCATCAGATCTTGTGAGACTCACTCAGTATCACAAGAACAGCTTGGGGAAAACTGCTTTCATGATTGAATTACTTCCACTTGATTCTGCTCTTGACATCTGGGGCTTCTGGGAATTATGAAAATTACAATTTAACATGAGAATTTGAGAGGGGACACAGACAAACCGTATCACTGACAGTGGTATTCATTTCAAACTAGGAGAAGACAAGAGTTGGGAATCACAGATAAAAATCCCCATGTTCTACTTCAAAAGCAAAAGGAATAAAAACAAATTTTAAAAAACATGATTCATCCAACTCTAAGGAGCTAAAGGGTTGAGATTCAATTTCAAATGCAGTAAAACCTCATCATACGTTTTTCCAAAAGAACACAACTCATATGCTTCCATTAGTGTGAGAACAATTCTTTATAGGACACTAAACACTGTTCTAATGCATTGATGATAATAGTAGCAATTATTATTATTACTATTCTCATCATCAAAGCTAATTATGAGTATTTACCATGGTTATCATAGGTTTGATGTACATCAGAGTCCTCATTTGCTGGTAAGGCAATTGTGGCTGTAGGAGATGAGACATTTTTCTAAGGGTGGTAATCCTGATAGAAGAGAGTGTTTAGAGAAGGCTATCTGCCTTGAAACTGTTTAGGGTTGAATTCCAGCATGAATTCTTATTAGCTGTGTGGTTGCAGGTGAACCCCTTAATCTCTTGGAAGCTGAGGGTCATTATTTTGTAATATGGTAAATGCAAAGCATAGCAGAAGATCACATCACTTCACAACACAACTGCATTAGTCTTATAGGATTGCCATTACAAAATATCACAGACAGTGTGGCTTAAATGACAAACATGTATTTTCTCCTGGTTCGTAATGCAGACAGTTCAAGATCAAAGTGCTAGTAGGGCTGGTCTCTTCTCCTTGGCTTGCAGATGGTGACCTTCTTTCTAGGTCCTTACATGGACTATTCTCCATACATAGGAATCTCTGATGTCTCTTTTCTGTAAGGATACTTGTCAATTGAATTAGGGTCCTCCCCTAATTACCTCCATTAATCTAAATTACCTTTCTAAAGACTCTATCTCCAAAAACAATCACATTGGGGATTATGGCTTCCAATATATGATTTTAGAGAGACACAATTCAGTCCATAAAAAAATAGCACAGCAAGAGAACATAACATAACAAAGCATAGTAACACCATGCAGCATAGCACATCAATATAACTTAGCAACGACACAACATAGTGAAGCATAATATGTCAATACAACATGGCATAATGTAACATGCAAAACATAACAATATAACACAACATCACAACATAACATCATATGGTGGTAATGAGGATTGAATTAGGTAATATGCCTAAAGTACTCAGCAAGCCTTGACATTTAGCAAATATTCATTCAGTATTAGAGGTAGCCAAACCCTGACTATGGAACTTCTCTCACCAATAAAATAAAAAAATAAAATAAAATAAAATAAAATAAAATAAAATAAAAAAGTGGCACAACTGAAATTCAAGCCAAAGTCCTCCCTCTGTAGCATTCTGCAAAAAAAAGGACAAAAATTAGACAGGATAGATACATAGTAGTACATAAAATCAGAATATATATTATATTATTAATACAAATATGCATTTATATTTTCTTTTGGATGTATTTTTAGAAAAATGCCTATTCCCTATACCCAATAGTACCTCTATATGGAAGGACACCAGTTGTGTAGCAATCCTGATGATGCATCTCTTGCTTTAGTCTTCAGTGTTTTCCAGGTAAGGAGGAATGAATTTATGTTATGGATAAAACTCAGCACCAATGCTCTTCCATCCCCTCCCCTCCCCTCCTCCCTCCTCTCTTCCCCTTCTTCCGCTTTTCTCCCCTTCCCTCCTCTCTCCTCTCTTCCCCTTCTTCCCCTTTCCTTCCCATCCCATGCCCCTCCACTTTCCTCTTCATTTCCCTCATTTCCTTTTCCTATTTTTCTTTTATTTCTTTCATTTCCCTTTCCTTTCTCCTTTCCTTTCTTCCCCTCACTTTCTCTCTCCCTTCCTTTCTTCCTCTCCTCTCTTCCTCTCACTACCTTTCCCTTTCTTTCTTCCTTTCCTTCATTTATTTAACCTCAATTCATTTCTCAATTATTTCTTCCTCTACCTCTTTCTTTCCTTTCACTTCCCCATCCCTTTCTTTCTTCCTTTCTTTCTTATCAACTGCTGTCTCAATTCCTTTCTTACTCTCCTTTCTTCCTCTCTTCCTTTTTAACTTCCTTAATTCTTTCTTCTTTTATTCCTCCCTTTTTCTTCTTCCTTTTCCATCCTTTCTTCTTTCTCTCATGTTTCTCTACCTTTTTTTTTTTTTTTTTTATAAAGTTAACCAGAAGCCAGGCATTTTCCTATGCCCCTTCATCAAGTGACTTATTTTATTTGCATAGGAATTTCAGGTAGGAACACCTGTCCTCCCTCAACACTGCCCTCTGCATGTCATTAGGTGTTCTGATAATGGGGCTCAGGACTGGAAAGAACTAGGAAGCTCATTTGCTCACAGATAGACTGCCACAACCTGGCTTTAATCTTCCATAAAGGTGATTTGGGCCCCCCATCTCTCTTAGCCTATGACACCTTTTCATTTTGCTCAGATTTCATATTGGTAAGAGAAGGTTGAGTTGTTGTGGTTTCTTAAAAATTCCCAAAAGGACACTCTACTTCGCCAATGTCCAGGTACCACAGTTTATCACCAGAAAGTTAGTACTGAGAGCAATACTGGATTTTATGAAGAAAGGCTTTGACTCTCCAAAGAATTCACCTATGTTCCCTTGGGGCTCTACAGGTCCTTCTGGACAGTTTATCCTAGGACTTAACTCTAATTATCAGTCTTAACCAGATCTTCCTTAATAAGGAATACATACCTGATGGTTTTATTTATAAATCTAATCAAACCATCTCTTCCCCCTTTTTTTTGGTTATTTTTTCTGATAAAATTTATGTTGATGCTAGACAATGGCTTAATATTATATTGTAACACATGTCCTTTGATCAGTTACTTCTCAGATGTTACTACTTCTTCCCCTACTCCCACACTGAAATCTCACAACAAAGGACAATAGCTCTAACCATTTCCTACTCTCCAATTTCAGTCACCTTCTCTGGTCTTCACCCAATAAATTGCATTGAGTCATTACTGGATCACTTACTCTTAGGTACACCATCAAACAATGATAAAAAATTACAATGTTAGCTCATGTGAAAACCTAACAAAATGTCACAAAAATATTTGTGATTGTTTTGTTTTTATTCTTTTAAATAAAAAATAATAAAACAATGATTAAGTGTCTGTTCTTCATTGTAAGCTCTAATAATAATAACAACAAAAATTCACCTCCAAATGTGAGAGAAGTTTGAGAGTAGACAGGAAGAGAAGAGGATGATGGAGAAGGTTAGGCTTTTTTTTTTATTATTATTATCACCAGTAAAAGACGGAAATGTAGTTACTAAGAAAAACATGAAGGAGATACCTTTAATCTTCCTACTAATGTCATTTAACTTAAACTCATAATAATTTTATGTTCTTATTTGTATTGCATCATGTTCATAAGTCCTAATTTTTATTTCTATATTTATTTTATTTTATTTTTTTTTTAATTTTTGAGTTAGAATTTGGCTACATCACCCAGACTGGAGGGTAGTTGCACAGTCACAGATCACTGCAGCCTTCAACTCCTGGACTCAGGTGATCCACTCTCCTCAGCTCTCAGGAGGGACTATAGGTACATCACCATATTCAGCTCTTGTTTTCTTAGGTTTTGTAGAGCTGGGGTCTTCCTATGTTATCCAGTCTGGTCTGGAATTTCTGGGCTGTAGCTCCTTTCCTGTGTCATTTTCCCAAACTGTTGGGATTACAGGCATGAGCCACTGCATCCAGCACATATGTTCCATTTTAAAATGAAACTATTGTTTAATGTGATATTTTTGTTCCCATGTTGTCCTTGGAATTCAAGTTGGATTTTGCTATGCTTTCTATTGTATAATTTCTAAAATAAAACTCTCTTATCATTTACATTAAATAAATGAAGTAGCCAGATCTTCAAAACATCTGCTAATGTATCTCAAATTCTTTAAATTGCCATGGGAATAAATATTGCAGAAAATAATTCTCTAACATATAAAAAGAGATTGCATGTTGAATACACAATTCTGAACCATGAAAAAAACTGGAAGAAGTAAAATATCAAATAGTCTGAAAATGATGAAGTTTTAAGGTTAAGCAAATAGTCTGTGAATGAGATTTAATAAAACATAACTGTTGTTTCAATAGTTCTTTGCTTTTTGAGATGGTCCACACTTTCACTCTCTACCTTAGATTTGCATTAACTTATCATCTGTGCCATTTACAAAGTCTCATTCCTGTATTTTGATAAATATTTACTCATATTGATTATAACAAAAGTTATATTTATAGATAATTATCAATGACACTGCCTTCCAAACATTGAATTATTATTCAAGGGAAATGTTGACTTTTGAAAACAGAATTTCATAAAATTCTATTTTATGAAATAGAATAAAATAGACTTTTGTAATCTATGTATCCTGTTTTGGTGGTATGCTTAGAATGTACCAAATTATTTCATGATAAACTGCCAGACTCAGTCATCAAAATCTTTCTTACATATTGAGTGCTCTGCTAGAGATTATTCAGCTGGTGTTTATTCCATACTCAAATGTTTAGATTTGAAAGAGACAATGTAAAACTGTTCCATTATTTTTTAGTGATTCTATCTCTTTGAATTCATCTAGAAATTATACCTGCTTTAAATAAAAAAGTTTCTTGCTGCAGAAATCCAACCTATGAAGTCGTGGGAGTTTTGATAGATGAGATTGCTTCATGGGTCTTTTTGGATTTACATGCAATACAGAATTTTCTTAAATTAGAAAGTAAAGAAAATTATTCTGCAGCAAAGATATTTTGCTTATAATTGAAAATGACAACATGGTAGAGAAATTAGATATGTGCAAACTTTTAATACAGGGTGCTCATTTTCAATCTTGGACTAATTCAGCATATGTGCAAATGTCCCAAACCTGAGGCAATTTATTTAGCTCTGTCAACCTCAATTCTATCAAATCCAATTGTCATTGTGAAGATCTGTTTAGATAATATACATAAAGTACTACACTGACATATAATTAATGACTGGCACATATTTATACATTTCAAAAGGTAACATGATTTCATATGTCTATAGTTTCATTAATGCCGTCTTAATCAATGTCAGCTTTTCAGTATTATTTGAAATGCCATGAACAAGACAAAGAAGGAGAAGAGTCAGCAATGACCACTTTAAAACAGGGATGAAGGTAGAGATAGTGTTTTCTTGTTTGCCAGGGATAGAAGATGCTTCATGATAACTGTAGGTTAAGTACCCCCAACGTTTCAGATATGTGCTGTTGTGAGCTTGAGAACTTTTACAATTTAAAATTTAGGATGAAAAGCCTAATCTGTATGCTACCTTATCCTAATAATAAAATATTAACTGAGTTTTGATACATAGAAGGCATTTCTTAGCTTTATGACTTGTGCTGTCAGATGGTGTGTAAATACATACAAAGAACAACTTAAAGTGTTGAAAAAAAATTGCATGCCATGCAGTGGTTGTTCAAACCATCACATCACATCACTTTCTGCTTTAATCGATTGCCATGCTTTTATGGGGTCTCTCATATTTAGTTTCCAAATGAATCAGTGTATTAATACCAACACACAAAATGTCCATGTCTTTGTCCTCTTAATCCACCTGTAGATTACAAAGATTATATACATAAAAAAAGTATATTGCAGAAGACCCAGGCCTTGGGCAGAGAAAATCAAGTATTATTGGCCCAGTTTTTTCAGATTCGGAACAGTATATCTCTTTGAGACCACTTCCACTTATAGAGCTGCAGTAGCTCTATCTACAGAAGTGAACATTATGATCCAGGTAGTGACTTATCTGGAAAAGAATGTTAAAGATCTTATTCTATTTTCTCATCAAAAGGCTTCATCAAAAGAGGTTTACGCTCCTGTTAAACCATCTGCAAGCACTGAAAACAGAGAAAAATAAATTGGCTTATGAAACACTTAATCTAGAAAATGGGATACTACCTTTAGCATTCCAGAACAAATGACACATCATACACAACTCGGTGATTAATCTTCAGAAAAGAAATATGCAACCTTAATCCCAACATATTTGCCATATTTTATATGTACATTTATATTTATTTATTTATTTTTCATTTATTATGCTTTAAGTTCTGGGATACATGTGCAGAACATGCAAGTTTGTTACATAGATGCACATGTTCCATGGTGATTTGCTGCACCCATCAACCAGTCATCTACATTATGTATTTGTCACAGTGTTATCCCTCCCCTTGTCCCCAACTCCCTGACAGGCCCATTGTGTGATGTTCCTCTCCCTGCATTCAATTGTTCTCATTGTTCAATTCCCACTTAAGAGTGAGAACAAGAGTGTTTGGTTTTCTTCTCCTGTGTCAGTTGCTGAGAATGACGGTTTCCATGTCCATCCATGTCCTGCAAAGGACATGAACTCATTGATTATTATGGCTGCCTAGTATTCCATGGTGAATATGTGCCACATTTTCTTTATCCAGTCTATCATTGATGGTTATTTGGGTTGGTTCCAAGTCTTTGCTATTGTAAATAGTGATGAAATAAACATACATGTGCACGTGTCTTTATACTAGAATGAGTTATAATCCTTGGATATATATCCAGTAATGGGATTGCTAGATCAAATGGTATATCTGACTCTAGATCTTTGAGGAATCACCACACTGTCTTCCACAGTGGTTGAACTAATTTACACTCAGATCAACAATGTAAAAGCACTTCCATTTCTGCACATCCTCTCCAGCATTTGTTATTTCCTGACTTCTTAATAATCAACATTCTATCTGGTGTTAGATGGTATCTCATTGTGGTTTTTATTTGCATTTCTCCAATGACCAGCGATGGTGAGCTTATTTTTCATGTTTGTTGACTGTATAAACGTCTTCTTTTGAGAACTTTCTGTTATGTCCTTCACCCACTTTTTGATAAGATTGTTTTTTCTTGCAAATTTGTTCAAATTCCCTGTAGGTTCTGGATATTTACCCTTCATCAGATAGATAGATTGCAAAAATTTTCTCCCATTCTTAAGATTGCCTATTCACTCTGATGATAGTTTCTTTTGCTATGCATAAGCTCTTTGGTTTAATTATATCCCATTTGTCAATTTTGGCTTTCGTTGCATTGCTTTTGGTATTTTAGTCATAAAGTCTTTGACCATGTCTATGTCCTGAATGGTATTGCCTAGGTTTTCTTCTGGGGTTTTTACCATTTTAGGAATTATGTTTAAGTCTTTAATCCATATTAGTTAATTTTTGTATAAGGTATAAGAAAGGCATCCAGTTTCAGTTTTCTGCATATGGATAGCCAGTTTTTACAACATCATTTATTAAATAGGGTGTCCTTCCCTACTGCTTGTTTTCTCAAGTTTGTGAAAGACCAGATGGTTGTAGATGTATAGGGTGATTTCTGAGGCTTCTATTCTGTTTCCATGGTCTACATGTCTATTTTAGTACCAGGGATGAAGCCCATTTGAACACGGTGGAAAAGTTTTTTGATGTGCTGCCGGATTCAGTTTTCCAGTATTTTATTGAGGATTTTCACATCGATGTTCATCGGGGATATTGGCCTGAAATTTTATTTTTTTGTTGTTTCTCTTCCACGTTTTGATATCAGCGTGCTGGCCTCATAAAATGATTTAGGGAGGATTCTGTCTTTTTCCATTTTTCAGAATAGTTTCAGAAGGAATGGTACCAGATTTTCTTTGTACCTCTGGTAGAATTTGACTGTGAATCCACCTATTCCTGGGTGTTTTTTTAGTCAATGCCATCACTTTTCTACATGGTTTCATGCATTCAAGCAACTAAAACCCTGCCACATGCATACCAAGCTTTCCAATAATTCTTACTTGAAATCATTGGTTCCTTGTGTCTTCAAATCCATACATGGAAGGAATCACTCATTGTATTCAGAAGTTGCACCCACACTCAAAGAGTGAGCCATTGGAGGTCATTCTTAGGGTACATTAGTACATTTTGAGGCCACCAGAAATATAACTTTTGAGAGTAGCACTAACAATTTTGCAATTATTTTGTTCCATAGTTAACAAGATTCAACATACCCATATCTGTTTTTCCTCTATGATTAGAGCAAGTACAAAATTATCACAATAAAAAAATCATAGTATTGGGGTTCCCTGACACTCATTTTCTGGAGTTGGAGAAAGAGGGGAGCTTCCAAATAATGTTGGAAATAAGCCTTAAGTTCTATATCTCAGTTGAAGCTGGTACTAAAAAGCTATTCTTAAAAGTCTTCATTATTGGGATAATGATTTTCTTTATTTAATTCTTCCAAAAATGTTCTGCACCTTGTAAAAGGTGTACTTGGTTCTGATGCAAATTTCTTTCCTGGCCATTTTTAAGAAATCCAACTGTGGTCCATTTATCTAGCACAATAAGACCAGCTATACACACAAAGACTTTGCAGCAGGAAAAAGAAGGGTGTTTATTTGCAGGGCACCAAGAATGGAGAATCAGGTTGCTCATGCTTAAGACTCAACCTCTGCAATGGCCTGCAGGTAAAGGTTTTTAAAGGCAGATCTAAACTTCTGGAATGCAGAAACTACAGGCAAAATAGTAAATCAATACTCAAATGTTACACATGGGTTTTGGTGTGACATATAGGAATATAGGAATATTCTGAAGTGGGGGCAGAAGTAGATTAGAACATTTTATGATTTGGAGTTGTTTAAGGAGACAAGGTTTTCTTTAAAAAATATGGGGTCATGCTGGATGGGGTAACTCACTACTGTAACCCGAGCACTTAGGGAGGCCAAGATGAGCAGATCACTTGAAGCCAGGAATTTGAGATCATACCGTACAACACAGTGAAACCCTGTCTCTACCAAAAATACAAAAATTAGCTGAGTGTCATGGTGCATGTCTGCAGTACCAGTTACTCGGGAGACTGACACAGGATAATTGCTTGAAGTTAGGAGGCATAGGTTGTGGTGAGCTGTGATCATGCCTGGACAACAGAATGAGATTAATAAAAAATAAAATATTGGGGTCAGCAGGAAATAATTTTAGCTGTGGAATATAGGAATGACCTCCTCCAGGTCCCTACAAAAAATAATTATAAAACAGAATAGGCAGTCAGAGTTGTCTTCAGTTCCCCTCACTTGACATCTACCTGTCAGGAGTTCTGTTTGGTGAGGGTACAGATTTCTGAAAAAAAGTCAGGGTTATATGCTAAGATATTATCTTTAGTTTCTTTCAAGAAACAAATATTATGTGATCCTAACTTCCTTGGCTATTGTTTTAGGCTACTATTGAAATGGGAGAATTCCTCTGACTCCTTTGCAGAACTTGCAAGAGGGGTGCAGCTCACTTATTCAGCTGCTTCTGCATTCAAACCCATTGAAAAAGGAAAATCATGGAGGTGAGTGCATGGAAAGTCTGGGGCAAGAACTTTAGGGCTGTGGTCCCACAGCATCATCTAAGAGTGTCTTACTGTGAGTACTCTGTTAGTACTTGCCATCCATGAGTGCCATCCATGAGTGGCTAAGTTTAATCAGCTCAGTGGTTAGCGTGACAGCCTTTTAAACCCTGCACTTTTGGTACCCAGGTTCTTGGATTCTTATCCAGTGTCCAGGAAGAATCAGGTCATACAGATTTGATGGATAGTGAATGCAGAGATTTTATTGAGTGACAGAGGTAGCTGTCAGTAGGATGAGGACTTGTAAAAGGGATGAAGTGGGAATATAATTTTTGCCTAGCTTTTGGCTCCTCTCCAATCATCCCAAGCTGAACTCTCGAAGTTCAGATGTTTCTTCTCTTCTCACCGTATCTGCCCTGCTGCTCTGAAAGTTTGTAGCTCTTCTGCTCATGGAGCCTGAGGTTTCAGGTTCTGTGGCATGGAATAGCAGGTGAGGTAGGCCAGAGTTGTGTTGGAAAAGTCATTAGGGGGTAAAACAAGGAATTCTTGTTCTCATTTAAGGCTATGGGTTCAGACTTGAGAGTGGAGCTCTTGCCAGGATCGCTATCTTCCTGCCTTCTGTCTCTATCACTATCACCTTCTTTCTTATTGAGTTATTTAATTGTTTCTCAGGGCTACATAGGCACCTGAAAGTGAAGGAACAGCATATTTTCCTTTATTTCCATGCTTGGTGGGGCCACCTAGGGCATAAAGGAGCTTACTAAGATGGGATTTCTGCTCTGTCTCACCATTGGGTGCTTTTGGAAGTATTGGGGATAACTGCTATTGGTCACCATTGCATACCCACATACCAGTCATCCTCCTAGGGACTCTGGTGCTATCTTTCTATTACTGTGCATAAACGCACCTTAAAACACACACAGATGCACACATACACATATCTCAGTTTCAGAGGCATGTGACCCACAGCAACTCCATCTTGAATAGGAACTAGATAAAATGAGGCTGAGACTAACTAGACTGCATTTCCATATGGTCAAGGCATTCCAAGTCACAGGAGAAGAGAAGGGAAGGGAAGAGAAGAGGAGAGAAGAGGAGAGGAGAGGAGAGGAGAGGAGAGGAGAGGAGAGGAGAGGAGAGGAGAGAGAGGAGAGGAGAGGAGAGGAGAGGATCCCCTCACAAGATACAAGTTGTAAAAACCTTGCTGATAAAACAGGTTGCAGAATAGAAGCCGCCCAAATTCCACCAAAATGAATATGGCAATGAGAGTGACTTCTGGGCATCCTCACTGCTATACTCCCACCAGTACCATGACAGTTTATAAATGCCATTGCAATATCTGGAAGTCAACCTATATCATATAAAAAGAGGAGGCGTATGAATAATCCATCTCTTGTTTAGCCTATAGCCAAGAAATTACCATAAAAATGGACAATCGGCAGCCCCTGGGGCTGCTGTGTCTATGGGGTAGCCATTCTTTTAATCCTTCACTTTCTGAATAAACTTGATTTCACCTTACTCCATGGACTCACCCAGAATTATTTCTTGCATGAAATTCGAGAAATCTCTCTTGGTGTCCGAATATGAACCCTTTTTTTGTAATACAAGTGCAAAATTTCTAATAATCTCTAAATCCGTAGGTTAATTTGTATCACTCAATGGCAACAGCCTGTGGAATAAACTATAGAATGATTTGGAAAGGAAGCTCAGGTACCACACTGTTCAGATGAAAGCTCTGAGTCAACTATAGAAAACCAGTACTCAATATTTGTAAGGTTCTGTTCATTTTATTGTGCCAATCTCCTTCAAATAAAGGCATCCAGGGCAGAAACCAGTAAATGGTCAAATAGGAACAGCTCCAGTCTGCAGCTCCCAGTGAGATGAATGTGGAAGGCCTGTGATTTCTGCATTTCCAATTCAGTATCAAGGAGCTCAAGAACAAGAGGCATCAGGTTGTTAGATGACAAATTCTAGAAGACAGTTCACAGAATCAGAATTTCTAAAATTGCTGTTCCTGTTTTCTTTTTCTTGGGAATCATGAGGACAATCTGTCAATTACTAAAACCTCTGCCTCATTTTTTTTCCTAATATATTGCAGGCAGCCTGCCAGATAACATTTATGTTTTTTTCTTCCTCACCAATACTGGTAGTGTTTTGTAGTCAGCCATGGACATAAACAGAGTAGTCAGCAATTTGAGTCTTTTGATATGAAGTTTCCCATCTGAAGTTAAACAAGGCACTGTGCTGTCTTCTTTCAGCTTTTGCACTGTAAGCAAGTGCACTTCTTAAATTCTACTCAGTGCTACATCCATTTTTTTTAATGTTCATGCTTTTGATTGGTGATTTTACTGTGTAAAATGGCACTGAAATGGAAGTGTCAGTGTTTTTGTGTGTCCCTAGGTACAAAAAGGTGTTACTGAAACATCACAGGTTCAGTGTAGGTCAGTTTCTTACAGCACAGAAAGTATAGACATTGAGACAATGTGTGTTGCCCAGGAAGAAGGCTTTATTTGGCTGATCTCAGCTGGAAAGATGGGGGAAAGTCTCAAAATCATCTCCTCAACTAACTAAAATTCGGGGTTCATAAAGCAAATAATACAGCTACAAATGAAAAAGAAGTATTAGGGAAAGGTAAGGAAAGGGATTTTGTTAACAGGAAGCAGATGGTCAGTTAGGCAATCAGGAGTGTAACATTTCATTGTCTTGATGTAGTTACATGGTGAGCTTCAGTTCCTTGATGCAATCTGTGAGGAGTGATGGTGAGTTTCCTGAGAAAGAATCTCAATTAAGGCAAATGTAAGTTTTAAGCCTTATGACCAAGAGGATCAAGTTCCATGTTTATTCATAAAGACTATTAACATCAGTTCTATGGGAAAATTCTGGTTTCAAATGCTATAATGTCTTGCAAAGATAATACATGTACCAAGTAAGCTTTGTTCAGGCACGAGTTAGAGTGCTGCTGGCCATGAGTTTAATGTGAATGAATCAGCAATATATTGTACATTAATAAGGTGGAGAAAGACAGATAAAACAATGTTGTGTATTGCTCCACTGATGAAAGTGTTGTGACTAGAGTCACAGAAGCCCAACTCTATTTCCCCAGGAAAAACAATTCAGCACTAGTTAATTAATTATCCTTGGTGAATTTCTATAACATTAACATTGTGAATGATGATAAATTGTCTGCTAATGCGTGGAGGTTTACAATCTTTTCTCATTTAAAAAAAAAAAAAAAAAAAAAACTCGCCGGGTGCGGTGGCTCAAGCCTGTAATCCCAGCACTTTGGGAGGCCGAGACGGGCGGATCACGAGGTCAGAAGATCGAGACTATCCTGGCTAACATGGTGAAACCCCGTCTCTACTAAAAAATACAAAAAACTAGCCGGGCGAGGTGGCGGGCGCCTGTAGTCCCAGCTACTCGGGAGGCTGAGGCAGGAGAATGGCGTGAACACGGGAGGTGGAGCTTGCAGTGAGCTGAGATCGGCCACTGCACTCCAGCCCGGGCGACAGAGCGAGACTCCGTCTCAAAAAAAAAAAAAAAAAACTCATCTAATGAAGTAATGAGTACCGATGTCACATGCACCACCCTTCAGTCTTCAGGTGTTGCTGAACCTAAACAGTAAATACAGTAATGAAGAACTCCTAGTAGCACGTGGCAACAGTGAACTGCTAACATCCATACCAAAGAGGAGGTTACCAGTTTTTGAGTTCTCTCACCTCTTACACCAAATCCCTACACCGTTCCCTGTGATGGTTGGACTTTAAATATCACCCCTGATGAGTTCACCTTCCTGGCATCAGTAGTCTTTTTGCAATTGAAATGGGAGAGTTCCCTGATCTCCCTTGCAAGATGTGCTACAAGAGTGTGGCTTACCTGTTTAGTAGCCAGTTTCTTAAACCCCTGAGAGGAAGCAGAGCTCCTGATAGACAGATGCAGGAGCTGGGGTGAGTGCTTTGGGCTCTGGCCCAGTGGTAGTGTCTAGGGATGAGTGCCTTCAGGTCCAGTGTTACTATGCTCTTTTAGCCTTGCTCTCTGTAGATGGTGTGTTAACCAGATCAATGGATCCTCTGTCTTTTCACCAGGATAGATGTCCAATGTGACAGCTTTCTGCATCCCAAGCTCTTGCTCAGCATCCCAGAAGAATCAGGTCACACACAAGCTTGGTGGATGGATATGGGATTTTATTGACTAGAGGTGAGCCTTTGGGATGGATAAGGAGCTGGAAGGGGGACGGAGTGGAACAATGATCTTTCCCTGGAGTTTGGTTGCCCAGCAGCTAAACTACCATCCAAAAACTACCATCCAATCATTCCCATCCAAAGTCCTCTCAGCATTCAGACATTCCTTCCCTTCTCTCTTTCTCTGATACACGATTATGCTGTTTTTCTGCTTGTTTCCTCCTTTTCTCATCTGCTGCTTGAGCGTGGGGTTTGTTGTTTATGTGGGTATAGGATAGAGGTCATGGCAGGACAAAATGCAACTTTTGGATATGAAAATAGAAATGACTGTTCCCACTTAGGTCTCTAGGCTTGGGGGTGGGGCCTTGGACAAGGAAATGGCCTCTTCTACCCAGTATTGTCCTGTGTCCTGCACCTATCACAATAATCTTTAATAGATATCTATGATGTCACATCAATGCTTAAGTTGTCCAACATGGTGACATGGATACTATAATAAAAGACTAACACGATTTCTTACTGTGTGACTGCTATTAGCTTTTATTTTTATTTTTATTTTTATTTTTATTTTTTTTTGAGAGGGAGTCTCGCTCTGTTGCCTGGGCTGGAGTGCAGTGGCCGGATCTCAGCTCACTGCAAGCTCTGCCTCCCGGGGTTTATGCCATTCTCCTGCCTCAGCCTCCCGAGTAGCTGGGACTACAGGTGCATGCCACCTCGCCCTGCTAGTTTTTTGTATTTTTTAGTAGAGACGGGGTTTCACCATGTTAGCCAGGATAGTCTCGATCTCCTGACCTCGTGAGCCACCCGTCTCAGCCTCCCAAAGTGCTGGGATTACAGGCTTGAGCCACCACTCCTGGCCTGCTATTAGCTTTTAAGGCTCACTCCTCCCTCTTTCTTTCTGTCACTCATCTGAAGAAGCTAAAACATCATCAGTATAGAAGCTTTCATATTTACATTCATGATGCCCTGCATCACAATAAGTATTTTAGTAAATTCCATTGTGTTAATGTTGAAAGCAATTCTTACTGAATTTCCATTTTCAGTATGACTGTCACCAGTTGCCTGGTCACAACCTTCTCACTCGTCTTTGCTGCTTCTACCCTAGCCTACAACAATTGATTCTTCACACATCTAAGGATCTTTTCCTCTTTTAAACCACTCAAATTTTTTTTTATTAGTGTTATAACAAGCTTCAGACTCTTATGTATGGCCTCCAAGGAATAGTTAAATGACAACTCACTTGTACCTCTCTTACCTGAAATCGATTTAGACTTTTGTTCATGCACTGAACCACAGTCTGTCAGCCCCCCTAGGTGACCCATTCTTCTACTTTCTCATGTTGTTCACACACGTTTTACACCTGTGTGTGAAACAGCCTCCAGAACCAACCACTGTGTTGATCGCCATCTCTGTCTTAATACATTTGGGATTTTATAACAAAATATATTAGGCTCGGTCATTTGTAGACAATGGACATTTATCTCTCACAGTGATGGAGGTGGGAAGTCCAACCTCAAGGCACAGTGGACTTTGTGTTTGCAAGGATCTGCCTCTTGGAACACAGATTTCACCCTCTTGCTGTGTCCTAACATTGTGGAAGGGGCAAGGGATTTCTCTGAGGTCTTCTTTATAAGGTCACTAATCCCATTCATGACCTCCTTTATGACCTCACCTCCCAAAGACCACACCTTCTAATCACCTTTGAGATTGGAATTTCAATGTAAGAATTTGGGGGGCCAACCAAATTCAGACCAGAGCACTCTCCTACACACACACACACACACACACACCACACACACACACACACACACACACGTGCATGAATGCAAACTTTCTTTACATGACTGGTACCTGCTCTATCTAGGAGCCTCAGCATTATAGGGAATTCTCTCTTGACCATCAAAGATTAGGGTAATGTTGTCAATTTCCCTCTCTTTCCCTCCAATCATAGGCATAAATAGCATCTTACATTAATTTATAAATCACTATTTTTTTGCAATTAATAAAACACTCTAGCTTTCTAAAGTGATAATCAAATGTGCTTACTCTCACCACTCTGTGTCTGTCCCTGGAATATGATATTGTGTAGCAGGAAGCAAACTCTCGATTGCTAATTGAATGAATACAACGTTAAAACTTTTACAAAAAAAAAAGAAAAGAAAAAACTGGTTCTTCTGCTTATATTAATGCATTCATATTAACAGAAGTAAGACCTTTTGTGTTTATTAAATTTTATATAAAATTACAAAATTATAAGAATATTCATTACTATTAAAATACTATTTGCTACCCACATAGAACACTTTTCTTATGTAATCAAAATGTCTACATGCTGAACATCTAATTTATTAGCAGTTTCAATGAGCCTCTAAGTGGAATTTTGGTAACCATATGTTTTTTTTTAGACAAATACAAAAGCACAATGCCTTATTTTAAATATAACATATGCAGTATTAATACCAATTGATTCTTAAGTCCTTCCTGCATTGTTTTGAGATGCACAGAGCAGCTGCTTTAAATTCGTATGTAATTCATTGTGGCCAAAATACAGATTATCATGTCTTGAGATGTTCAAAGAAATGGACACCTGCGTTTTCTATATCTACTTAAAAATAATCCCAGCTTTCTCAATATTTCCAAAAGTAATACTTCCTGACAGTGTTTCAAAGTGAACTGGGCTTGTGGAAATCAGACTTGGTTTATGTCAGATACCTGCAGTTTCTCAGTACTAAAGAAAGCACCTTCATTAAGAGAATTCTGAACTTCACAGTGAACTTTACTGAATAACGGTTTATGGTAGGATCACAGTTTGTCAATACTAAAAACATCTTTTGTCCCTCTGTTTATAGTCCTCAACTTCCATACCACAATGCTATTAAGAGTCGTGTATGTTATTATCATGCTTAGAATAAATAGAATAAAATTGGTTTTACCCATGGATATCTTCAAATAAAATTCTATATATCATAATCATTTACTTAAGTTTATAATTGAATTCTTTAAACCTTCTATACTTTTTCATAAAAACACTTATCAACTTATCAACAAACTGAAAATAATATGTGGCTTAATCAGAAAGCAGAGGACACTTTCTAATATTTAGGATTCTTTGAGGTTCAGCCTTGTTTAATGTTATGACATCATATCAGTTTGGAAAGATATTTCCTCCTGTACATTAAGTCACAATATTGTGTCTGGAATTGGTTCTTTCTGTGGGTTCTTGGTCTCGCTGACTTCAAGAATGACGACCCTCATGGTGAGCGTTACAATTCTTAAAGATGGTGTGTTTTGAGTTTGTTCCTTCAGATGTTTAGATGTGTCCAGAGTTTCTTCCTTCCAGTGGGTTCACAGTCTCGTGACTTAAGGAGTGAAGCCTCAGACCTTCTCAGTGAGTGTTAGAGCTCTTAAAGATAGCGCATCTTGGCCGGGCGCGGTGGCTCAAGCCTGTAATCCCAGCACTTTGGGAGGCCGAGACGGGTGGATCACGAGGTCAGGAGATCGAGACCATCCTGGCTAACACGGTGAAACCCCGTCTCTACTAAAAATACAAAAACTAGCTGGGCGAGGTGGCGGGCGCCTGTAGTCCCAGCTACTCGGGAGGCTGAGGCAGGAGAATGGCGTAAACCCGGGAGGCGGAGCTTGCAGTGAGCTGAGATCCGGCCACTGCACTCC
This sequence comes from Trachypithecus francoisi, assembly GCF_009764315.1. Taxonomy (NCBI): domain Eukaryota; kingdom Metazoa; phylum Chordata; class Mammalia; order Primates; family Cercopithecidae; genus Trachypithecus; species Trachypithecus francoisi. The sequence continues at coordinate 429,251 of NW_022680478.1, read as the reverse complement.
AGTCCGGGAGAGAGAGCGAGACTCCGCCTCAAAAAAAAAAAAAAAAAAAAAAAAAAAAAAAAAAAAAAAAAAAAGATAGCGCATCTAGAGTTGTTTATTCCTACCACCTTGGTCTCACTGACTTCAGGAAGGAAGCTGCAGACCTTCTCAGTGAGTGTTATAGCTCTTAAAAATAGTGTGTACAGAGTTATTTATTTCTCCTGGTGGGTTTGTGGTCTTGCTTCAGGAGTGAAGTCACAGATGTTTGCAGTGAGCATTACAGCTCATAAAGGTAGTGTGGACCAAAAGAGTGAGCAACAGCAAGATTTATTGTGAAGAGTAAAAAAACACAGCTTCCACAGCATGTAAGGAGACCCAAGCTGGTATGGGGGTTGACATAAATGGAAAAGACTCCCTAGGTATTTTTAAAATATGCATTTTTCCCCTATCTCCCCCTTCTTCAGTAGCCTCACTTCTAGATCCCACACTGATTGCTCCTACATCTAATCATAAAACTAGGCTGTATCTTGTGAAAATGTAAGATCTAAGACAGATCTTACATATCAAGACAATATCTACATGCAAATGCCTAGCTGGAATGGATTAAATATCTCATTTGAACTTTAAATAAAAGAAATTGTTAACACTTGTATGCACAGTAGGCCAGAGGTCCATATTATCACCTTTCTACTCATATAGTCTCCTTGTCAACCAGATATGGACTGTGTGATGGCTCTCTTTCAGAATCCTACAGCTTGGGATAATCTATCATGCCAAGCTCTCTCTCTGATATTTCCTGAAGTTCAACACTCTGTGGGTCAGCCACCAAGCACAACCCGGCTTCCACCTCTAAATGCCAAGTTTATTTTGTGCCTCTCCTGGTAAGGGGAAAATTTGATGCTCCTTGGAATTATAAAAGGATGCAAAGAACTCAAGCCTTTCCAAGAGCCTGCCCATCAGTCTGCGCTTAGCCATCCCCAAGCAGATGAGTGGTGGTACAATGGAGGACCTTTAATGGATATTCTGCCAGATAATTGGAGTGATACTTGTGCTCCAATCCAGTTGGTTATCCCCTTTACCCTGACATTTCCTCATTCTAAGAAAGTAAAAACATAATGCCACAGACCAAGGGAAACTCCCTTATGAGTCCTTTAATCCTCAAGTTTACATAGATGCTATTGAGGTCCCACTAGAAGTGCCAGATAAATTTAAAGCATAGAATCAAATAGCTGCAGGATTTGAATCCACATTGTTCTGGTAGATAACTGTAAATAAAAATGTAGACTAAATAAACTATATCTATTACAATCAGTCATGATTCATAAATTATACTGGGTATGCGGTCAAAGCGAGAGCTAAGCAATTAGCACCTACCAGTCAAATATGCTATTTAAAAAAGCCTAAAATATAATATCAGTGGAAAAAGAAGGTGTTTGAGTGATGATTGAAACTCAATGTTTTACTTATCTTCCTAATAATACTGCCCCTGATGGAACTATAACAACACTATTACAAGGATTAAAGGCTCTATCCAATAAATATACCAAAAATTCTAGAATAGCTAACCCTTTTCTAAAATGATAAAACATTGGTTCAGTGGATAGAAAGCAATTTTGACTGCAATTCTCACCTTGTTCGCTCTTGTTACTGGTGTACTTACTCTTGTAAGGTGTTGTATTATTCCCTGCCTTTGAAGTTTTATACAAATTTGTGTCTGCCACTCTTACAGAGTTAACTCAAAAGTCTCCTCTACCCTATTCAGAAGGATTACTTATTTTACAAGGACAAACAGAGCAATTATGTCAAAACATGTTAAACAAGTTTGAGGAAGAATTATGAATTAAAAAGAGGGGGGAGTGGTAAAAAGTGAAGTAGAGTTTCCTCTTCAAAGAGATTTTTCTCCCCATCTAATGAAGAATAAATAGTAACTTATCTTAGAAGCAGAATTTATAAGAATTTATACAAAGCTCTGTGCTAACATTCTTAAATATCTTCCAGCCATAATAAAGAAATCAATGTACTTTATGTTCTTGGCTCCCACATTTTAAGCTAAATATTTTCCTGGATTGCTTATACTGGTCCAAGAAAGCATTAGGTCACAGCCTGTTCATCTTCCTTATTTGGATCTGTTTTTACTTTTCTCAGCACTCCAAAAGTTACTTCCTCCTTCCTTTGTTCTCCTGTGTCTTTGTTTCTTTTGACAAGTTCTAAGTTGCCAGCCAACTGGGACAAATGTAGAATGTGAGGTCCTGTTCCAGCCAATGGAAACCAGACACAACAGTAGCGTGAATGCATCAGGTTATAAATGACCCTGTCTCCTTTGTTTGGTGTACTGTCTTGGCAATCTGCTTGTAAGTATACCCTTTTCTGCAGAAAGTAAACAAGTCTTGCTGAGACATCCTTTGTCTTAGTGTTGATTTTTGCAACACCAAGCACCCATTCCCAACACTTTGTTTTCCAAAATAAAGATGGCATTTAATTTTGGATGTAGAATTGGCACCTTTAAAATTTACAAGGTATGTCATGTTAATTTCATCATACCACTAAACATTCTTCTATTACATGATTTAATCGTGCCAATTAGTTAATTGAGGATAAAAAACAAATTGGAGGAATTTAGTTAGTATATGAGGCAAGATGCAATCAAAAAAGCAGACAAGGGGTCTAATCTTATGCAGTGTTGAGAGTTCATTAACAAACTCTATAAGCCTATCATTTTTACATCAGATGTTGGCTCTCCAAGTTTACAGAACTAGCAACTGATAAAAACAAAGAAACATGAAATGTGTGAGAGCAAGAACAAGGAGCAAACGACAAACACAAGTCTACAAAATAGAGCACCACCCAACTCATTCAAAATATTGGAACAGTAATAAGACCTAATGCATAGGACGCTTACAAAAATGAAATGGGTTATTACAAATGAAACCATTAGAAAAAGAATTGATAGACACGATAAACTTAGTAAAAGGTATTTCTACTTCACTACAAGTAGTTGTAGTGTAACCAAATTGTGTTTGCAAAAATTCTATCAGTGAGAAAAATTTTAATGGTAAGTTGAGCTAACCCACCCCACTTTTTGCCCTTCCCTTAATTATTCCTGAGCTATAGGGCCAAGTTAACTTTCAAAGACATTAAGGCTATGGTTTGAATGATAATAGGCCTTGAGCCCAAACACAACTTCTTTTATAAATCTAATGGAGGTCACCAGCCTGAGTAGAGGAGAGGAGTCTTTCAAAGGCACAGACATAGATGTCAGCCATTATTTCCGAATTAAACCTACAAATAAGACCACTATTGTAGACTGGCATTTTGAGATATCTTTCCATGTCTTTTGTATGTCTGACACCCATGGGTCCACCTAGACTGCAAACTTTGCTCTTGTAGCCCCATACAGAAGAAATTGAACCCACAGTAGGACAGTTTGGACACCCTATGATTTCATCTCTTCTTCAATCAGTCAGGAGCAAGCACTTATTACCTGGACACTTTCATCCATTTCCCAAAAATACTTTTGAAAAACCCCTAATCTAAAAAGTGTGGATGAAATGATTTAACTTGGAAATCCATCTTCCACTTGGTGTGGCTGGCCTCATGTCTGTTAAAACTCTTTCTCCACTATAATGCAGTGATCTTTATGCATTGGGCAGATGGTGACAGTAGTTCTTGCAGTAATGCTGGTTCTGCTACCGATAAGGTTAGTACTAGTAATCTTCCTAAACCAACTTAGCATATTCCTGCAAATGACACTAATAGGACATTTGGGATTCACTCATATTTTTCCAAAGAATATATAAAATGTCTGCTTCATTTTCTCTCCACCTAAAATAATTATCTTCTCTGAAAAGTCATTTCTAAAGTTGTGTTTAAACATCAGCCTATATTTCAAAGACTTGCATTCACTTTTGGTCTCTTACCCACACAAAAGAAGGACTTTGAGTCAGTTCTAAGAAAGGTATGGAAATTAATAACTATTTATTATTAGAAAATAGGTAAGATATTTAAATATGTTGAACAAGAAACATATCTAAAAAGTATGCATTCAGCACTTTTAAATGTTCTAATGTATATATAATTTTTTATTTGATATTTTGGAGGGTGTTTTGAACATAAAAATATGGTCAAATTTTATCCCCAATTAGTTAAAAAAAGTTTGGAAGCAATAATGGTAACAAGAGATGATCATCTGAGCTAACATTTGAATATACCACCTGAACAAAGGAGAGGAAAGTCAGATAATCCTGGGTAGCCCATGAAGGGATAATGTTAAATTTCAAATAAAGGTCTAAAAATATTCATCAATATTTGACAGCATTAACCTTATATGCATCAAAGACCACAGCTCACCTTGAGCCTAGCACCTGCAGTTTCATATCGAGACACCCATTGTGAACTAGAGCCTCTGGGGATTGTGTTTATAGAAACTCCTGTAGAGCATTTATGAAACCACCTCTCTTCTACATATAATAAACGATGCTTTTATATTGATGGGTTGCTAATTTTGTCAATATTTTATCTATGTCCAGCAATTCTATGGAGAATACAAGACAAATGCAGCTCTTTTGCAAAACTAGATGACCTGATATTAATTTCAGTATTTTCTTTCTTAGGAAGAGTCAGTCAAACAATTTTGGCCACTTGAGTCATTCAGGTTATTTTCAATTTACCTCTTTAATAGTACAGACCTTTATTATAGAGTATTTAAGCTTCCAATTGACAGGGAAATGTCACAAATAGAAAAAGCATAGAAGCCTCAGATAATGTGGAAAGGAATTTAGACTGGAGTAAAGTGGAGCTCAGATTCCAATGTAACATGCATTTGTTTCCTCTTCAAGGCTAGAGATCTCAAGGGAAATGTAAATTTACAAGATGACTGCCTTATCATGCATTCCAATAAATCCTTTCAGAGTAAGTGGTGCCACATATCATAGAGATCTTGATTTCTAAGTTCACTTCCATGCTAAAATATTCAAATATCTTAGAAGGAGTGGCCTGAAATCACTTATTAATTTAACTGGGGTCCAGAACTAGTCCACAGTGACCATATAATTGCCGTAACTTTATTTTTTTTAATGGTAGGGTGGGATATATGTAGCTTCAATTTGAAAGCTCCCCAATTCATCTCTAGGAGATATATATATTGATGCAGGCATAACAGATTTGCTGTAACAACATCTCTGTTGTCATTGTAGTCACTTCTATTTCTTAATCTCAAAATCTAGAATAATTCTTGTTAAATATAATTTATTGACTAGTGCATTTTGTCTTTGTGTGTGCTAGGGACATATATGCATGTACCTGCAGATAGATAGATGAAAGGATAAAGAGATAGACTAGATAGATAGATAGATAGATAGATAGATAGATAGATAATAGATTGATAGCTAGATAGAGGAATGGATAGCTTGTTAAAAACAGGTCCCCTTTGGGAGGCTGAGGCAGGCGGATCACCTGAGGTTAGGAGTTCGAGATCAGACTGGCCAACATGGGGAAACCCCATCTCTACTAAAAGTACAAAAATTATCAGGGCATGATGGTAGCACTTGTAATCCCACCTGCTTGGGAAGTTGAGGCAGGATAATCACTGGAACCCAGGTAGCAGAAGTTGCAGTAAGCCACGATCATGCCACTGCATTCCAGACTGAGCGAGGCTCCATCTCCAAAAACAAAACAGCAAACAAACAAACAAAATCAGGTCCTACTCTAGCCTGCAGAACCAGCATCTGCATTTTAACTAGATGCCCTGCCAATCAGTGTGAATATTAAATTAAGGAATCACAGATAACCCATACTGTAATCACCTATTGGTCACAAACATTCAGGGAAGTCACAACGCAAATTTTTAAAAAGTGAATGAAATAAAACAGTTCAACGACATAGTCATAAAATTAAAACATTGTCCTGAGGGGAGTTAATCTAACACAAGAGGAAACTTGTGTTTATTACAACTGATTTGGATGAGAGGATGGCACAGGAGGTCTGCAAATACTGTGTATCTTCCCTGCCTGGTTTTGAGTCCATAGTTTGTTACATATGCCACAATTTTCACACTGAAGTTTACTGCCATGGTTGTATATTTGCCTCCCATTATGGGGTAGGAGTTTTTTAAGTTTGAGAACTGTATTTGAGACTGTGTGTCTGTGTAATTGCTCAATATATCGAATTGAAATAAATGTCACATTTTATTCAATCATAAAAAAGATAACAGCTGATGTCATCATGGCTTCTGCATGATCTATGAAAACCACAGCTCTGTATCTCCTCAACAGCTCACCTGAAATATTGCTAACCCTGAGGTAGTTGGCATGACACCTGCATTTCTGCATCTGGCTGACAAGCTTCACAGTTTCCTGATCCTTTATATGATAGCACTGGAAAGCTGTTTTATGATCAAATCAAGAATGCTCAGAAGCCACCAGCTTCACTGGGTTGTTCTATTTTCTGGACGAGAAACTTGATAATCCCAGTAGGACAAGCAAGGGCCTTTGCTGCACCCTGCACTAAGCATGAAAATCTTTAATTCCTTCAAGGGAGATTCTAGGCACCCAGCTGGTCCTCAGGAAGACATGAGTAACTTGATAAGCAAGAAGGTAATAGTAACTTAAAGCAGTAACCAACAAAGCTAGAGTCATGAAATATTTGGTTTGCCATAGAAACTAAAGATAAAATCCTAGCATATTCCCTTTAGTTGTTTTTGTGAAATCTAGATCCCCACCAAACAGATCCTCTGGCATGTGGACTTCAGATAAGCGGGAATTCAAGACTGAACCTTAACCTTTGTTGGAAATTCCTTACTGAGGGACCTGGAGGTGGTCACACTGGCAAGCCAGAGTGAATATTTATTTCTGTTGGTCACAAGTTATAAATTTTTAGACAAAGCTTCCCTTTCTTTGCCAATTGCAAGTCATTAAATCTTAGAATCTACATGAGACCTATAAGGCTCCACTTCAAGATGTCCTACCCTTTTTGGTCAAACTGATGTGTAACTTCCATGTGTTAATTCTGATTTTGCCTGAAGCTTCCATTTTCCTGAAATGCCCCCCTGTCTTTAAAAATGCTTGGTTGCTTGCCATCAGAGAGGTCAGGACTTAAGTATTAATTGCTGGATTCTCCTCATTTGGCACCCTGGAAATAAACACCCTATCTTCTCCAATGCAAAACATTGCACTTAAGTTTGAATCATGATTTCTAAGTTAGACCATAGAGGGCAAATCCTTCAGGCTATGTAGACATAGAACACTATAAAAAGCCTCAGGGGTTTTTTTATCTGCCCTTACATAATAGATACGTCTTTCATGAACCTATGTGTCCAGCCTGACACCTTGAACCTTCTTACTTCTCAAAACCTCCCCAGCTTTGTCCTAATCTGTGTAGAGATTTCAATTTTATCCAGTTCCACCAATTTTGCCTTGCCCTGCGGGAGCCCCATGGTAAGAGGGGTCGCCAAATGAGGGTTACTGGTACCTGTCTCACCTCTATGGTCTAAGTTAGAAATCATGATTCAAACTTAAGTGCAATGTTTTGCAGTGGAGAAGGTAGGATGTTTATTTCCGAGGTGCCAAGTGAGGAGAATCCAGCAATTAATACTTAAGTCCTGACCTCCCTGATGGCAAGCAAGCAAGCATTTTTAAAGAGAATCAACAGTACAATTCTACAAAGCTGTATCACTTAAAATTCCTGGAGCTCAGTTTTTTTAATCTGCAAACATAAATCCATATATGATTTTTTATTGGGGTAAAATATGCATTGGACACATGTGATGGTTAATACCAAATATCAACATAATTGGATTAAAGGTGGAAAAAAATATTGATCCTGGATGTGTCTGTGAGGATGTTGCCAAAGGAGATTAACATTTGAGTGAGTGGGCTGAGAGATCCAGACCCATCATTAATCTGTGTGCTGATTTGTGGACATTATCTAATCAGCTGCCAGCATGGTTAGGACAAAGCAGGCAGAGGAACATAGAAAGATTAGACTAGCTAGTCTTTTGAACTCCATCTATCTCCCATGGTGGATGCTTCCTGACCTTGAACATAAGACTCCAAGATTTTAGCTTTTCTGCAACCTGGATGAAGATAATATTCATGATAGGAGCACTCATTTGATTAAAGACATAAAATTCCTGATATTGAGTTTCTTCACCTGTCCATTAGAATCAACAGCACAATTCTACCAAGATCAATTTATATCAAAATTGAAAGAAAAAATGAAAATGTTTTCAACTAAAACAAGAGTCAAAAGTGTTCTTATTAATATTAGAGCCAGAATTACCTCGCTTTTGCTTATACTAGGAAACATCCCCTCTTTCTCCTACCATCCATTATTCTTAACAATCAAAACTAAGGTCAAGGTTGGGTACAATAGCTCACACCTGTAATCTCAGCACTTTGAGAGGCTGAGACAGGAGGATAACTTGAGCCCAGGAGTTCAAGACCAGCCTGAGCAACATAATGAGACTCCAACTCCAAAAAATGGATTAAAAATTAGCCAGACTTGGTGGTGCACACCTGCAGTCCCAGCTATTGGAGGCTGAGGCAGGAGGATTTCTTGAGCTCAGGACTTGCAGGCAGCAGTGAATTATGATGATATCACTGCACTCTGGCAAGGAGGATAGACGAAGATCGTTTATCAAAAAAAAAAAGAAAGAAAGAAAAAAGAGAAGAAAATAAAAGGAAAGGAAAGAAAAGAGAAGAGAAGAGAAGAGAAAATAAAATAAAAGAGAAAAGAAAAAAGAAAGAAAAGAATTGTCCATCAGTGACAGACTGGATTGAGAACATGTGGCACATATGCACCATGGAATACTATGCAACCATAAAAAAGGATGAGTTTGTGTCCTTGGTAGGGACATGGATGCAGCTGGAAACCATCATTCTCAGCAAACTATTGCAAGAACAGAAAACCAAATGCCACATGTTGTCACTCATAGGTAGGAATTGAGCATGAGATCACTTGGACACAGGAAGGAGATCACCACATCTTGGGTTCTATTGTGGAGGGTGGGGAGGGATAGCATTAGGAGACATACCTAATGTAAATGACAAGTTAATGGGTGCAGCAAACCAGCATGGCACATGTATACATATGTAACAAACCTGCACATTGTGCACATGTACCCTAGAACTTAAAGTAAAAAAAAAAAAAAACAAAAAACAAAAAGTAACATGAAGCTCATTTCCTCATGCTACGTTATTTGACTTTACTCTTGTAGTCTGAGTAATGCCTCTCAAATATGACCAAAACTGAAAATTTGGAATCTATGAATCTGGCACCTTATATACAAACACTTTTTTGTATATAAACTGTATATCAATTTTCTTGCCTTTTCCAGTTTCTAGAGGTCACCTGAATTCCTTGGCTTGTGATTTCTTCTTCCATTTTCAAATTCAACCACACAGCACTATCCAACCTCTCTCTATACACACCCTTTTGTATATGAGGGAATTTGTAATGTCATTTACTTAAGTATCTTGAGATGGAGAAAGTACACTAGGTTTTCTGAGTAAACCCGATATCATCACAAGTCTTTGTAGGTAAAGGACATCATAGACTTTAGGAGATTGATATTAGGAATCATAGACTTTTGGAAACTTTTTATTTTAAAACAGTTATTGATTCACAGAAAGTTGAAAAAAAAAAGACAAAATTCTATGTAGCCATAAAAAAAAAGAACAAGATCAAGTCCTTTGCAGTGACATGCATGAAGCTGGAAGACATTATCCTCAATAAAGTAACACAAGAACTGAAAACAAACACCACATGTTTTCATTTATGACTGGGAGCTGAGCTCTAAGAACACATGAACACAAAGCAAGGGATAGAACTCACTGGGGCCTGTCCAGGGCAGGGGAAGGGAGAACATTAAGCAGAACAGCTAAAAGGTGCTACATTTAATATCTAGGTGATGGGTTGATAGTTGCAGCAAACCACCATGGCAAACATTTACCAACATAATAAACCTAAACATCCTGCACATGTACCCCAGAACTTAAAATTAAAATAAAATAAAATTTTTAAAAAGAGAAAACATTCAATGAATTCATGGGTATTTTATACTCCATTGCTCCCAATGGTAGCATCTTTTATAACTATAATACATTAATACAACCAGGAAACTGGCATTGATACAATAAAGAGACTTTATAATTTATATGCTTGTGCATGTGTGTGTGTGTGTATGATGCTACATAGTTTTATCACATGCATATATTTTTATAATCTCTGTGACCACCAAATATTTAAAACTAATCCATTACTACACACACATCCCTCTAAGGGGATTATTGTAATCTCAGTAGTTTTCACACTGTCTTCCTCATCCATGGTAACCACTAGCCTGTTCTATCTCTGTAATCTTTCCTGTTACAGCAACACAGATGGAACTAAAGGACATTATGCTAAATGAAACAAGACAGGAACAGAAAGACAAACATTCCATGTCCTCACTCATATAAAGACACTGAAAAACGGCTGACCTCACAGGAGTAGAATAGAGAACAGAGGATACTAGAGACTGGGAAAGTAAGTGGGAAAGGGAAATAAGGAGCTATTTTTTGAAGGACACAAAATTACAGCTAGACAGGAGTTGTAAGATTTAGGGTTCCACAGTCCTGTAACGTGCTTACAGTTAACAATAATGCATTATATAGTTTCATATAGCTGGATGAAGTATTTTTAACATTCATAACACAAAAGTAGTTTGAAATTATGGATATGATATGCTAATTGACCTGATCACTGTATATCACAATATAACTATAGAGGCTCAAACCTATAATCCCAGCTCTTTGGAAGGCTGAGAAGGAAGGATCACTTGAGCACAGCAATACAAGTCCAGCCAGGGCAGCACAGGAAGACCTCATCTCTTTAAAAATATTTTTTAAAAGAACATGACTATTTACACATGAATATGTAAAATTATTACTGGCAAATTAAAAATGAATGAAAATACTATGCCAAGGAAAGCATATATAATCTTCTGAGAGGTAAAATATTTTTTCTCACATAGAATCATGCCTTTGTTTTCATTTTATGTTGCTTTTTTCTAAGTCAGCTCCAGTGACTAAACTCAACAATGTCAAGGTGGGATGGTGCAGGATATATTAGTTAGGAGAGCTGGTCACCCACCAGCTTGACTGTTGATCTAAAAAGTCAACAAATTTTCTGATCTAAAAAAATGCTGATAGTATCTTCTTAGATCTGGCTGCTGTAACAAAAATACCATTTACAAGGTGACTTATAAACAACCGACATTTATTGCTCACAGTGTAGACATTGGAAGTCAAAGATTAAGGCATGGCAGATTCAGTATCTGGTAAGGACCTGTTCTCCCAATTCAAAGACAATGACTTCTCACTGTGTCCTCACATGGTGGAAGGGATGAGGGAACTCTCTGGCGTCCCTTTTATAAGGGTACACAACCCATTCATGGAGACTTTGCCCTCACGACTTTATCACCTCTGCCAAACCCCACCTTATAATGCCATGACCTTGGGGTAAAGGACTTCAAAATGTAAATTGTTGGGGGAAGAACATAAAGTTCATGACAATATCTTATCACAGAATGGAGAAAGGATTGAATGAATTAATGTATGGCAAACTGACTAGACAGTTGGTCACAAAGTAAGATACCAATTAACATTAGCTATAACCTGAATGCAATGCTTATATGTACATGACGTGAAATGTGTATCTGCTGTTGATTGATTGATGTTTACTCAACTTTTTTTTTTTTGTTTGTTTGTTTTTTCTTGATTATATGTTTGAAAACTCAAAGCATGAGATGTAATGCATTTTTCCACACTGAGAACAGAGGATGGCAAAAGTCATTGTTATCTTCATTGCTATACACAATGTAAAAATTGCTATGATGTTGAGTAGATTCATATACTTTCTAATAACATCCAACTTACATACTGTTACTGTTGTGAATTTAGACCCAAATATTGAGAAAAGTTATGGGTAGTAAGACCGCATATTGTTTCTAGAAAACAACCTCCTTTCCGGTTGTCACTTCCTAGAACACAGGACACAGACCTCGCTGTGAGTGTGTTATTTCTGCCCCATCAGCACCTTCTGATAGAAACACAGGCACAGTTTATGATACGACATACACTGACAGCGATCAGCTAGAAACATTTAATAGTTATTGCAAAGAAGAAAATGATATAACTCTGGAAATACAAAACTGGGGACATGGGCTCTTTTAAATAATTCACTTTTTCTAGAGCTTGTAAGAAAAATTACTTAAAACACATAATCCACAGTAATTGATGATAAAAAATGTCAGCGTGTAATCTGAAAGTGTAAAAAAGAAAGAGAGAAAGGAAGAGAATGAATCTTGTATGTTGATCTTGCAATTCAAACTTTGTTTTTTTCCTTACCACAAGATCTCAAAAGAGAACGCACATATAACTTTGAGACACATAATATTGTTTTATTGTAGCAAAATATTATTATATGGATAATTTGAAAGAGGTCATTATAAACTAATATGATAACATGAATTGTAAAACATTTCTTGTTTTCAAGTTACTTCTAAGAGTAGAGGATAACAACGTATATGCTATTAAAGGATTTCTTTGTAGCTTCACTTAGGATAATCAGTTCATGAAAGTAAAATATATGATTTAATATTAATATATTAACACTGAGACTTAGGTGAGATGTTTTCATAGTTTCCACTATTCTAAGATGGTTTACGTACTCAGAAATACATTTATGTTTTTACTTTTTCGAAAAAGTTATTTAAAGAAGTGTATGAACATCAACCCAACTACTGTTTCAAAGATGACAAATCAGTCATTAATCAAATGTGAAATAATTAGTCACTTGGCAGAGACCCTACAATGAATAAATGCTATGTATATGTTGTTACCTTTTTATTTATTTATTTATTTATTTATTTATTTTTTTTGAGGCGGAGTCTCGCTCTGTCGCCCGGACTGGAGTGCAGTGGCCAGATCTCAGCTCACTGCAAGCTCCGCCTCCTGGGTTTTACGCCATTCTCCTGCCTCAGCCTCCCGAGTAGCTGGGACTACAGGCGCCCGCCACCTCGCCCGGCTAGTTTTTGTATATTTAGTAGAGACGGGGTTTCACCGTGTTAGCCAGGATGGTCTCGATCTCCTGACCTCGTGATCCGCCCGTCTCGGCCTCCCAAAGTGCTGGGATTACAGGCTTGAGCCACCTCGCCCGGCCACCTTTTTATTTTTTATTGTACTTTAATTTCTTAGATTCATGTGCAGAATGTACAGGTTTGTTACATAGGTATACATCCACTACGGTGGTTTACTGCACCCATCAAATCATCATCTACGTTAGATATTTCTCCTAATGCTATCCATCCCCTTCCCCCTCAACCCACTGGCCCAGTGTGTGATGTTTCCCTCCCTGTGTCCATATGTTCTCATTGTTCAACTTCCACTTATGAATGAGAACATACAGTATTTGGATTTCTGTTCATGTGTTAGTTTGCTGAGAATGGTTTCCAGCTTCATCCATGTCTCTGCAAAGAACATGAGCTCAACCTTTTTTGTGGCTGCATAGTATTCCACAGTGTATATGTGCCACATTGTCTTTATCAAGACTATCATTGATGTGCACGTGAGTTCCTTCCAAGTCTTTGCTATTGTGAATAGTGCTGCAGTAAACATTTGTGTATGTGTTTTTATAGAAGAATAATTTATATTTCTTTGGGTACCCCAGTAATGTGATTACTGGGTCAATGATATTTCTGGTTCTGGATCTTTGAGGAATTGGCACACTCTCTTCCATAGTGGCTAAACTAATTTACACTCCCACCAACAGTTTAAAACCTTCCTATTTCTCCATATCCTTTCCAGCATCTGTTGATCTGTTGTGGACTGTTTGTTTGTTTGTTTTTGAGACAGAGTCTTGCTCTGTCCCCCAGGCTGGAGTTTAGTGGCATGATCTCAGATCACTGCAGTCTATGCCTCCCAGGTTCAAGTGATTCTCCTGCCTCAGCCTCCTAAGTAGCTGAGATTACAGGTGCCCATCATCACATCCAGCTAATTTTTATATTTTTAGTAGACACAGAGTTTCACCGTATTGTCCATGCTGGTGTTGAACTCCTTACCTCAGGTGATCTGTCTGCCTTGGCAGCCTAAAGTGCTGGGATCACAGGCATGAGTCACTGTTCCTGGTCTGTTTCCTAACTTTTTAATGATCAGCATTCTAACTGACATGGGATGGTATCTCATTGTGGTTTTGATTTACATTTCTGTAATGACCAATCGTGATAAACTTTTTTAAAAATATGTTCGTTCCAGATAAATGTCTTCTTTTGAGAATTGTCTGTTCATATTCTTCATCATCTTTTTGATGGGATTTTTTTTTTTTTTTTTTTTGTAAATTTAAGTTTCTTGTAGATTCTGAATGTCGGACCTTTGTAAGATGGATACATTGCAAATTTTTTTTTCCCATTTCTGTATGTTGTCTATTTACTCTGATGATAGTTTATTTTGCTGTGCAAAAGCTCTTTAGTTTAATTAGATCACATTTGTCAATTTTGGCTTTTGTTGTAATTGCTTTTGTGTTTTAATGATGAAGTCTTTGTCCATGCCTATATACTGAATGGTATTGCCTAGGTTTTCTTCTAGGGTTTTTTATGGTTTTAGGTCAATTTTATTTCTTTAATCCATCTTGAGTTAATTTTTGTATAGTGCACGAGGAAGGTGTCCAGTTTCAATTTTCTGCATATGGGCAGCCTGTTTTCCCAACACCGTTTATTAAATAGGGAATCCTTTCCACATTGCTCAATTTTGTTAGGTTTGTCAAAGATCAGATGGTTGTAGATGTGCAGTGCTATTTCTGAAGCCTCTTTTCTGTTCTGTAGCTGTATATATCAGTACCATGCTGTTTTGTTTACTGTAGCCTTGTAGTACAGTTTGAAGTCAGGTAGCATAATATGTTCAGTTTTAAGTTTGTTAACACTGGTTTTGTGCACATATGTGTTGCTCATATGATACTTGAAGCTTATGCCCTTACAATTTTTTATTTATTTTGTTAAATATATTTTTATAATTGTTTTAAATGCCACAACCCAGCTAAGGAAATTCTTTGTCCCAAATAAATCTCATACTGTTCTCCAATCTGCATGGATGTTCCTTCTCTTTTCTTGCCCCTTAAGTTAATACAACATAGATATTCACCTTACCTTGGAAGTAACAATATTCTCAAACACCAATCTTTATTACTAAGAACTATTGATGAATATCAACAACTTCCAAACATAAATTTTGTGTTCTGCACTCTCCATAATCACATGAATATTCTTTAGTAAATTAAAATAAACCAAAAGCATTTCCTGCTGGTAGACAGAGAGGTGTTTCATAAAAGGGACTATGTTTATGTTTCTACATTGCTTTATCAATGATTTGGCGCTGACTGAGGCAAATTATATTACAGGTGCTTTTTTTCACGCCTCAAAAATCACATTTGACAAATGTAGTTTCTACAGGGAGAGTGATGTTGTGTCTACTGCTAAGAAAAGTTGGTTCATAAATAAGTTAAATTTACTATCATCCTTAAGCATCCTACTTTAGTGAATGCATGTCACTCTTTGCAGATGTCAAATAAGATGAGACCTTTATAAGGTTACTCAGATGTTTCAGGTCCCTTTGAAGTTAATTAATTAGTTCTGTTCACTTGAAGGCCAAGGTGCTTAATTGCAGTTTCTCCACTCGGGTGAAATAAAGTAACTTTTACTATCTGCTTATAAGAGAATATCCTGCAGTGGTTTATCCTTCATGGATTAAAAGGAGATGGGATGCCTATGACCCCAAATATTTATCCAATATTAATTATAAACTACTGAAAGTCATCAGCGACCCTAAGGAGGGTTTGGCAACAGAAGAATGGCAGGGATTTAGCATTTATCTTAACATCTGTTTGCCAGCTGCTTTCACTTAGTAAATTTTTAATAACATCTTAATGACCAATTTTATAATACTTAAATAACAGTAAATGCAGCAGCTGTTGCAGCCTTCAGCCAAAACAAGAAACCCATGTCTCAGATGAAGCAAAGCATTGGTTCAATGTAGTTACATCTGGGTATATTTTGGATCATGTTCAGCAGTATTTTTTGCCCAGGTATATTCCACAAAAACATCCCATAGGTTCATAACCTGTATAATTGACAGGAAATACTGGAAACATTGAGTTTATAGAAGACTTAGCATACATCTGAACTTAGTGGTCCATAGGTTATATCACTGTTAAAAGTTCAAATGCTGTGTGATAAAGGATTTCCATTTTTCAGTGTCTATCATTGGGAATAGGGGTATGTTCACATTGCAAAGTGTGAGCATAATATGTGTATAGAATAAATGCACACAGATGAAGTTGAGGCTCATGGTGGAATACAATGACAGTAGGTTATTTTTAAATGAAAATCTGTATATAATTGCAATAAAAGGTGTATGTAGCCATGTCCAGTTGAAATATGCCAGCTCCAAACACATATGTACCCTAAGGTCAAAATACATGCGAAATTTCAAAACTCTACAAGCAAAGAAAGAATACAAAACTTTCGCATTATTGATGTTTTATACTGATTACATATTGACCTAATAATACTTTGTCATATATTGGTTTCCAAAATATGTTTTAAAAATTAATTTATCCCATTCTTTTTTATTGTTTAAATGTTGCTACTTAAAAATTTAAAGTTATAGATGTGACTCACATTCCTAATGGCAATCATAGACTGAAAGATATGTACATGGGTTTATTGCAATATTTTTATTGCAATTGTATACAGATTTTTATTTTTATCATTGGTTAAAGGAAATACTATAAGCTAGTTAAATGACTATCATTGGGAAATTGTTAAACTACTTATGATACACCTAAGTCATTGAGCTCTTAAAAGTGTGTAAGTAAAAGACATACATTCATATCTGTTGACATGAAAGTTATATAAATTACAGTGTCCAGTGGACAAATGAAAGATACCAAATATTACATAAAGTAGGTCAATAAAAATGGTGGAAGTTTAAAGGGACTTTCATGGTTTCACTGTACTTTTATATATATAAAATAACACATGTATATAATATGGAATATATATATAGTATTAGCGCATATTTTACTATAAATAACTGTCTGAGACCATGTAATTTATAAAAGAAAGAGGTTTAATTGACTCACAGTTCAGCATGACTGTGGAGTCCTTGAAAAACTTATAATGCTGGTTGAAGGTGAAGGGGACATAAGTTATCTTCTTTACAAGTCAGTAGGAAGGAGAAGTGCTGAGCAAATGGAGGAAAGCTCCTTATAAGATCATCAAATTTCACGAGAACTCACTCACTATTATGAGAACAGCATAAGGGAAACCACCCCTATTATCCAATAACCTTCAGCTGGTATCTCCCTTCAAATGTGGGGATTATGGGGATTATGGAGATGCTAATAAAAGATGATATTTGTTGTGGGGACACAAAGCCTAATTATATCATACATATATACAAACATATATAGTTTTTAATTATTATTTAAAAGGGCATGCTTTCCATATTACTTTTTTGAGACAGAATCTCACTGTCACCGAGGCTGGAGTAAAGTGGCACGATCACAGCTCACTGCAGACTCAAACTCCTGGGCTCATATGATCCTCCCACTTCAGTCTCCCAAGAAGCGGGAACTACAAGTGTGTGCCTTCTTACCTTTTGTAAAGAAATGTTATGAGGTCTCACCCTCTTGCCTAGGCTGACTGAACTGAAACTCCTGAGCTCGAGTGATACTCCTGCCTAAGCCTCGTAAAGTGCTGGAATTGTAGTCATTAGCTAGAACACCTGACCTATTTCTATGATTTTGATGAAATACGTTTAAATGAAGTTAATCTTGACATGTTCATTAAAACTGTAATTACATTAGAGAGATCAATTCATTAGGAAATACGCTGTCCACACATTCCTAATGAAAGCAGAGATGGCCCATCTTTAAGAAACAGTTGATAATGCCTCTCTAAATTAGAAATACCTGTTACTTTTGTCAGGAATTTCAATGTCTAGGAATCCAGCCTGTTATACCAGATCATTTGTGAACTGAACTATTAGTATGAATTTATTGCAACATTATTTGTAATGGCATAAAACTGGCAATACCCTAAATGTCAATTAATATATGGTGGCTTAGGCAGTTTTGTACGTGCCAAGAAGGAAGGCTCCACAATATGTGCTATTAAGTAGAAAAAAAAAAAATGTAACTTGCCTTTGGCATGATAAAATTTGCATAAAATATATTCACATTTATGTTTATAAATATATATAATATGCATGTATGCATATATTAAGGCATGATATATAATATTTTTATACTCACATGTCCAAACAGATATGTGCCCAATTTGATAATGTCGAGATTTTGTGTGTACATAAAATCATACATACAGCCGGGCATGGTGGCTTATGCCTGTAATCCCAGAACTTTTGGAGGCTAAGGTGGGTGGATCATGAGGTCAGAAGTTTGAGACTAGACTGAACAATGTGGTGAAACCTCGTCTCTTCTTAAAATAGAAGAAATAGCCAGGTGTGTTGATGACTGCTCACAATCCTAGCTACTCAGGTGGTTGAGCCAGGAGAATTGCTTGAATCTGGGAGGTGGAGGTTGTAGTGAGTGGAGATTGTGCCATAGCGTTACAGTCTGGGTAACAGAACAAGACCCTGTCTCAGGGGGAAAAATATCATACGTACATAAAAACTGTTGAAAATTCAGAACTAGCACACATTACTTGTATGAAGTGTGCCCTCCACCTTTTTCTATAGGACCTCAGGGCTGCCTGAATGAGGAGCCCTGCAGACCCACAGAAGTGACCTCTCTTCACTATATGTACAAGCTTTGTGAACTTGGAGTGGATTTCCTTAAGCTGAATATGCAAAGTCAAGGCCTGAGCTCATGGCTGTGATCCCCAAATTTGAGAAAGGTCTCAGTTAATCTAGAAAGTTTATTTTGCCAATGTTGATGATGCACACCCATGACACAGTCTCAGGAAGTCCTGAAGACATGTGCTCAAAGTGAATAGGACATGGCTTGGTTTAATGCATTTTAGGGAGACAGGAAGTGAGAGGAAGTATCAGCTGTGCTTTCTGCATCGAGTAGAGGCTCAGAAAGCTGTGAAACTCACATATTTCCTGCATCAGAACTTACTTCAGTTATGGATGAAAAATATTGAAGATAAATGCTCTACCTATTCCTAACACCAGGATTTGTGCTTGTATTTTCTTCCCCAAGAAAGCTATAAAGAGTGAAAAACTTACTATAAACTTCCCTTGGGCCTCTCTGCCTCTCTCCCTTCTCCCTCCCCTGAAAGTAAAAGGAAAGTTAAAAGCCCATTTTTCTGTGACCAGTGGACCTTATCTGTGCTCCTAATTCTAATTCCTTGAAAACATACTTTGTAATGTCCTGTAAAATCCTGTCTCCTTTGCCATGTCTCTGCAGGGCCATAAAGTAGATAAAACCTAAATTACAATTCCAGTTTTCCTCAAAATCTATGACATGTCATAAAATAATTTACTGTCTTTACTTCTCACTCTGGTAACATCTTCCCTCTGTGCATATTTCTCACCTTAAAGAGTTTAAAAGGCAACTGCATAATCTAACTCTAGCTACCTACTTGGGACCTATCCCATGCTGTGGAAGCTTCATACTGTCACTCTGTTCAATAAAATCTACAGTGTTTTTTTTCTCTTGGTCAGTGTCTCCATCACTCATATTGGGAAGCTGACACAGCAATTCTTTGGTATGGCTAAGTCAAGAACCTTTGGCATTACATTTTGGCGAGCCGGCCAAGAGCCTCCAGGGAAGGCATCTAGATTGCCACGTGGTGACTATGATTGGACCTCTTTCACTTGCTATTCTATCCTGTCCTTCCTTAGAATTAGTACGCTAAAACCAGGCACCTGTTGGCCACTTAAAAACAATAAGCATGGCAACCAGATGAAAGACAGGAGTGTCAGACTGTCTGGAAAAGGACTCTCTAACAACCCCTAACCCTTTGAGTTTGGGAGTGTTGGTAAACCTGGACCCAGTTCTAACTCTTTTGCTTTACCTTATGCTGCTGAAGTATACCTGGGAGTGCTCAGCAGATGTCCTACTCTCCCAGATTTTCTGGTTGAGATCATGGCACCAAAGAGGCTCCTGCTGCACCAGGCAGGATCAAGTTTCCCATTGTAAAAGTGTTAAATTCTTGTTATGGTGCCCATGAGATATCTGTTCATGGTACCCTCCAGGTTTAGGCAGGCGTTGCCATTTGATGGCTATTTTGAAGGACCAGTTCCTCACCATAGTGTGGTCCCCCACATCAGGACAATTTAAAGACAGGTCTGAAATTTTCACATGGATAGTAGAAACTTTAGGGTATTTCCTCCTTTGCTCCCCAGGTAGAATTTCCCCTTCCTTGGGGCCTTGCAGGTACAATCTGTGGTGTATAGGTACAGCTCTTAGAGCTGTTGAATTGTTATTTCAACCATTCAATAATTGGTATTGGCTGGAATAAAATACAGTCAGTTGGGACACAGGATACTGGTATCTCCTTGAGAGAGGAGCTTACTCCTTTGATAACAAGTTAGGACAGAAGGCTAGAGTATAGCAGCTGTTTTCTCTGCCCTGGCCTGGAGAACATCCACCTTCCCCTTTAAGCACCTTAAGCTTCCTGTTGCTAATTCAGAGATTTATCCTTGAAGGACAGTTTTATATCCAGACCCACATAAATTGGGCCGTAGCATGCAAGTATCAGTGGTGCCCCGACCCAGGCCTTGCCATCCTGGAACAGGTAGGATGTGTTGGCAGAAGGACTACAATAAATCCAACAGTCTTTGTGCCCCATTTAGTGGCCAATGGGTGCATTGCACGGACAAGGAAAGTTTCCACCTTGCCAGTAATCATGGTTAAATCCAGTAGATGGAGGGCTCAGGAAAAGCGGTCATGAGCTTTGAGCACAACTGAACATGACCTTTAGGATATGCCCTAAATGAAGATGAGTCCCAGAACTAACCAGTGATGCAGGCATCCCTGTGCTTAAAATGTCAGATGGGCACCACACCTTCAAAACAGAAGACTCCCTTAAGATATATCCTGAGTAACTATGACAAATTCGACTCTGAAACCTTAAAAATAAGTGGATGATTTTCTTCTGTACCACTGCCTGGCCACAGTATTCCTTATGAAATGGAGAAACTTGGCTCCCTGAGGGAAGTATTAATTATAACACCCTTCTACAGCTATATCTTTTCTGTAAACAGGAAGATAAATGGAGTGAAGTCCCTTATGTACAGGCTTTCTTTGCCCTTCAAGACACTACTGCCAAGCCTGCCAGCTTTGCCCAAATGACAGAGGCCCACAATTTCTTCCATACTCAGGGCCTCTTTCCTCAGCCCTACTCTCCTCCACCACTGACTCTCCTCCATCTGACCCCACTGAAGTGTTAAAGACATATTGGAAAGAGAATATAAATTCCACAAGCCAGTATCCAAACTATGTCCCTTACAAGCGGTAGCAGGAGAATTTGGGCCAATTCAAGTGCATGCTCTCTTCTCATTCTCAGATTTAAAACAAATAAGGGCAGATTTAGGGAAATTCTCAGATGATCCTGATAATATATATATGGTCCTGTGATGATTAAGACAATGCTTTAATCTAACGTATCATGTTACTTCCTGATCTCATCTTAAATCCAACTGAAAAAGAAGCAGCTTTCTCAGCAGCAAGGCAATTTGAGGGTCTGTGGTACCTTAGCCAGGAAAATGATTGAATTGCCCTAGAGGAAAGAGAAAAATCCCCACAGAGCAACAGGAAGTCACCACTTTTGACCCTCATTAAGATAATCACTCAGCTCATAGAGATTGGAGCTGCAGGCATTTGCTAACTAGCATTTTAAAAGAGTTGAGGAAGACTAGGAAAAAGCCTATGAATTACTCAGTGCTATGCACAATTACACAGGGAAAAGAGGAAAACTCCTCCACTTTTCTAGAAAGGCTAAAGGAGGTACTAAGAAAGCACATCTCCCTAACTCCAGATTCCATAAAATACCAACTTATTTTAAAGGATAAATGTATCACCCAATCAGTGGCTGACATTAGGAAAAAACTCCAAAAGTTGCTTTAGGCCCAGAACAAAATTTGGAAAATTATTAAACTTCACAACCTCAGTGTTCTATAACAAGGACCAAGAGGAACAGGTCAAAATGCAACAGGAAGATAAGAGAAAGGCTCCAGCCTTAGTCATGGCCCTCAGACAGACCTTGGTGGCTCAGAGGGAACCAAGAGAGGAACAGGTCAATTGCCTAATGGTGCTGGTTATCAGTGTGGTTTGCAAGAACACTTTAAGAAAGATTGTCCAACCAGAAATACACCACCACCTCATCCATGTCCAAGATGAGAAAGCAATCACTGGAAGACACACTGTCCCAAACGATGAAGACCCTCTGGGACCTAAACACACAACAAGATGATTCAGCAACAGAACTGAGGACATGCAGGGCAAGTGCTGGCTTATGCCATCACCCTCACAGAGCCCTGGGTAAGTTTGACCACTGAGGGCCAGGAAGTGGACTTCCTCCTTGACACTAGCATGGCTTTCTCAGTTTTAATCTCCTGCCCTGAACAAATGTCCTCAAAGTTCATTACTATCTGAGGAATCTTAGGAAAGCCTATAACCAGGTACTTCTCTCACCTCCTCAGCTGCAGTTGGGAGAATTGATATTTTCCTGTGCCTTTCCGAAAGCCCCAAACCCTTATTAAGGAGGGACATGTTAGCCAAAGCTGGGGCTATAATCTGCATGAATACAGGGAGCAAATTACCCATTTGTTGTCCCCTACTTCAAGAAGGAATCAACTCTGCAGTCTGGGCCTTGGAAGGGCAATTCAGAAGGGCAAAGAATGCCCACAGCTTTCAAATCAGTATACAAGACCCCACCACTTTTCCTTATCAAAGGCAATATCTCTTAAGGCATGAAGCTGACAAAGGATTACATGATATTGTTAGACATCTAAAAGCTCAAAGATTAGTAAGAAAATATAGCAGTCCTTGCAACACGCCAGTCCTTGGAATACAAAAAACAGTGGTCAGTGGAGATGAGTGCAAAACCTCAGAATCATCAATGAAGCAGAAATTTCTTTATATCCTGCTGTACCCAACCCCTATACACTGTTGTCTCTGTTACCAGATGAAGAAAAATATTTCACAGTTCTAGACTTCAAAGATGCCGTCTTCTTCATCCCCCTGCACTCTGCCTTCCAGCTCATGATGCTGTTTCATTAATCAGTCAAAAATCATTACTGAAAAGGTCAAAGAAATAGGAGAACAGATAAAAAGTAGGAAAAAAAGGAGCTTGAACACGCAGGACCCTGGAATATGTTTAACCACTGGATATTTTGTGTCCTCCCCTTTATAGGACCTATGATGACCATCCCAATATTAGTAACCTTTGCACCTTTCATTTTAATCTCCTTTCAAATTTGCTTTTCCAGGGTCAAGGCCATCAAGTTACAAATGGTCTTATAAATGGAACCTCAAATGAGCTCAACTCATGGCTTCCACCAAGGATCCCTGGATCAACCCACTGGTCCCTCCCTCACTTGCCTAGAAAGTTCCCCTCTGCAGGACACCACAACTGCAGGACCCCTTCTTTGCCCCTAACCAGCAAGAAGTAGACAGAGTGACAGCTGCCCAATTCCCAACATCAGTTGGGGTGTTCTGTTTAGAGGGAGTGCCCTGTTTAGAGGGGTTGCCAGCTGGGCTTACTGGGTTGAGTAGTGACTCAAAAAGCTGTGAAACTCATTCATTTCATGCATCAGGACTTACTTAAGTCCTAGGTGAAAAAATTGATGATATATGTGTAAGCGATTCCTTATACCAGAAATTGTGCATATATTTTCTTCCCCAAGAAAGCTATAAGCAGCAAAAATTTTGCTGTAAGGTTCCCTGTGTCCTCTCTCCCTTCCCCCTCCCCTGAAACTAAAAGGAATGTTAAATGCCCATTTTTCTGTGACCGTTGGATGTTATCTATGCTCCCAATTCCAATTCCTTGTAAACATACTTTGTAAAGTACTGTAAAATTCTGTGTGCTTTGCCATGCTGCTACAAGATCATAAAGTTGATAAAACCTAAGTTACTATTCTGGTTTTCCTCAAAATCTGAGGCATGTCACAACATCTTTTACTACCATTGTTTCTCACTGTGGTAACATCTTTCCTTGGCACATATTTCCTGCCTTAAAGAGCTTAAAAAACAACTGCATAATGTAACTCTGGCTACCTGATTGGAAACCTTCCATGCTTTGGCAGCTTTGTACTGTCACTCTGCTCAATAAAGCCTACAGCAATTTTTATCTTGGTCCGTGTTTCCATCACTCATGGCTGGCAGCTGCCACACCAGTTCCTTGGTGTGGTTAAGGTAAGAACCTTTGACATTACAAAAAAATCAGTCATTATATGTAAGAAGTACATTGGTTCAGTCTGGAAAGAAAGAACAACTTGAAGCAAAGGCAGGAAGACTAAGTGTTTTTTTTTTTTTTTTTTTTTTTTTTCGAGACGGAGTCTCGCTCTGTCGCCCAGGCTGGAGTGCAGTGGTCGGATCTCAGCTCACTGCAAGCTCCGCCTCCTGGGTTCATGCGATTCTCCTGCCTCAGCCTCCCGAGTATCTGGGACTACAGGCGCCCGCCACCTCGCCCAGCTAGTTTTTTTTTTTTTTTGTATTTTTAGTAGAGACAGGGTTTCACCGTGTTAGCCAGGATGGTCTTGATCTCCTGACCTCGTGATCCGCCGTCTCGGCCTCCCAAAGTGCTGGGATTACAGGCTTGAGCCACCGCACCCGGCCAAAGAAGACTAAGTGTTAAGGGGGATTCCAGTTTACAGATAGGTGACAGATGGACATTTGCATTCTTTTGAGTTTCTGATGAGTCTTTCCAAAGTAGACAATCAGATATGCATTTATTTCAGTGAGAAGAGATATGACTTTGAATAGAATGGTAGCCAGGTTTGCCCTAAGCAGTTTCCAGCTTGAGTTTTCCTTGTAGTCTAGTGACTTGGGAGACTGAAGATATTTTCCTTTCACAAGAAAAGCATCCAAAATACTGAGTCAAATGGCTGTCATGAACAGAATTCCCCTACTTTTCTGCTGTAGACTAAACCATATCCCAGAAAATACATACATTAAAGCTCTAACTGCCAATGTGAATGTATTTGGATACAGGGCTTTCAAGAGGGAGTAATGAAAACTAAACGGGACACTGGATTATATTCCTGTAAAATTCATACATTAAAGCTCAAACTGCCAGTGTGATAATATTTAGAAAGGGGGCTTTAAGGTGGAAGTAATGAAGATTAAGTGGGATCATAAGAGTAGGATTCTAATAACACAGTATTGGTGGCCTTATAAGAAAATGAATTGTCCCTTCTCCTTCCCTCCTTTTCTCCTTCCCACCCTCTCTCCTTTCTACATGAGGATACAAGGAAGAAGTTCTTCTGCAACACAGAAGACAGCCATTGAAAGAAGTCAGGCACATTCCTCAGCCCTGGGCCCAGTACAAACACCATATATCTCTCATACCTCTCAACTTCCTGAGCCCAGTACAAACACGACCCACCATATATCTCAACTTTAGAAAAACACCACCTGGAAAAATCCCTGATAACGACGCAGCCATTTGTAGTTTTACTGAAAGCACAGGAACCAATAGATCACTGCTAAATGTATAACTTAATATGTTAACCAATTGTAATGCTGTAACCTAAAGAATTCCCTTGTTCCTCTGTAACCTTACAAGTCCTATTTACAGCGAGCTATAAAAAGCGAGCACACACATTGTTCGGGGCCGTCTTGTATGTGGTGGAACGGAGGGACCAAGTTCGAACTTGCAGTAAAGATCCTTGCTGCTTGGCTTTGACTCTGGACTCTGGTGGTCTTCTTTGGGGAATAAACGGTCTGGGCATAACATCTGGGGGCTCGTCCAGGATTCCCCCAAGCCCACCTGACCCCCAGTCAATGGATCTACTAGGATCAATCTGTTAATAGGTGAGCTGGCTCATCTCTGTTTGTCTGTCTGTGTCTGTTCTGAACCTGTATCTGTGACTCACAAGGTCTGAAACTGAAGCTGACACAGTCCTGGTGGACACGCTATAGGACAGCCAGTGGAGACCGGTGGGAGATGTCCCCTGGCTCTCGTCTGATTTAGATCCCTATCAGAATTGTCTGACCTGATTCTGACTTGTCTGAACTGATTCTGACCCAGGCTTCCGGAGTGCGCTTGTGACTAGATATTATTGATACTCCAGTTTTCCTTGGTGGGAATTCTAACCCATATTATTTTGCAGGAAAGAACTACAAACTATTACAGAATGGGTAATATCCAGAGCACACTCCTATCTCTCCTTATAAATAATTTCAAGGATGTTAGGGCAAGGAGCCATGATCTTAGTGTGGAAATTAGGAGGGGAAGGCTAATTACTCTGTGCCACTCCGAATGGCCTGCCTTTAATGTAGGGTGGCCACCCGAAGAAACATTCTGTCTTCCTGTCATCACTAGAATAAAGTCCAAGGTTTTCCAACCTGGGCATGCTGGTCACCTGGATCATATCCCATATATCCTCGTATGGCAGGATCTAGCTGAGAATCCACCCCCATGGCTGTCCCCTTTCTTATTAACCCCTGAACCCTGTAAGGCACTGGTTGCTCAGCCGCTAAAATCCAAGCAAC
The DNA here is from genome assembly GCF_009764315.1 of Trachypithecus francoisi. Lineage (NCBI taxonomy): Eukaryota > Metazoa > Chordata > Mammalia > Primates > Cercopithecidae > Trachypithecus > Trachypithecus francoisi. The sequence continues at coordinate 402,560 of NW_022680478.1, read as the reverse complement.
CGACTGCCCCCCCATCCTGTTCTACCTGATAGTGAGGACCTTCTGTCCACAGAACCCCCTCCATACCCCTCCGGTCCCCAGGTCCCAGCCCCTCGAGTGGAGCTGCAGGAGAGAGCAGGTGAACGGGAAGCGGCCGGTGCTCCTGGACCTGCTGAAAGTGAAAGTAACTCTGAAGGGCTGGCACGACGGACGCGAGGGGGGAATTTGCGGGTTACCCCTCCTCAACCGCCTGGCTCCACAGTGGCTTTACTGCTTCCGGAAATAGGGCCCCCAGATGACATGGGAATTCCCAGGCTCCAGTACTGGCCATTCTCCACCAGTGATCTATATAATTGGAAGACTCAGAGTTTTCGGTTTTCAGACAACCCCAAAGATTTAATGGCTTTACTAGACAGTGTCATGTTTACCCACCAGCCTACTGGGGATGATTGTCAGCAGCTCCTCCGAATCTTGTTCACTACAGAGGAGCGAGAGAGAATACAGATAGAAGCTAGAAAGCTGGTCCCAGGGGATGACTGTCAACCGGCTGCCAACCCTGACCTTATAAATGTGACTTTTCCTCTGACCAGACCGGCGTAGGATTACAACATGGCAGGACATAGGGGACGGCTATACCTTTATCACCAGACTCTAATGGCAGGTCTCTGGGCAGCTGCTTGAAAGCCCACTAATTTGGCTAACTATACTCTGTTTTGCAGGGAAAGACAGAAAGCCCAGCTAACTACTTAGAAAGATTAAGGGAGGCTTTTAGACAGTACACCCCCATAGACCCAGAGGCTCCAGGAAGTCAGGCAGCTATTGTAATGTCTTTTGTAAATCAGGCAGCCCCAGATATTAAAAAGAAACTCCAGAAATTAGAAGACTTAGAGGGAAAACAGCTTCAGGACCTTCTTCAGATAGCCCAGTGGGTTTACAATAATAGAGATATTCCAGAGGAAAAAAATGACCAAGATCCTGGCAGCAGTTGTACAAAAAGAGCATCTACAGCCAGAGAACACCCAACCTAAGTGGTCCCCCAGACATGATAACCTGAGCGAAGACCAATGTGCCTACTGTAAAAAAGCTGGCCACTGGGTAAGAGACTGCCCCAAAAAGAAACAGCAAGGACGGGTACCCCCTAGGTCTACACCTGTACTTGTCACTCAAGACAAAGACTAGAGAAGACGGGGTTCGGTCCCCCTCCCTGAACCTAGGGTAACTTTGCAAGGGGAGGGGTCCCCAGTTCAGTTCTTGGTCGATACGGGAGCACAGCACTCAGTCCTAGTTGAAACTAATGGAAAATTATTCTCCAAGTCCTCATGGGTACAAGGGGCCACAGGAATTAAGAAGTACCCCTGGACGACACAAAGAACAGTAAATCTCGGAGCCAAGAATGTAACCCACTCTTTCCTGGTCATCCCTGAGAGCCCCTGACCCATATTAGGGAGAGACCTGCTAACTAAAATGGGAGCACAGATCCATTTCCTCCCTGAGGGGCCCATCGTGACCAACTCCCAAAACCAGCCCATGCCTGTCCTGACTATAACCTTAGAAGATGAGTACCGGCTCCACCAGGAGCAAGCGGCCCCTGACCAGGACATAGCAACCTGGCTTCAACAATATCCAGGAGCCTGGGCAGAAATGGGAGGTTTAGGACTAGCAAGACACCATCCTGCCTTGTTTGTTGAACTCAAGCCTGGGACAGACCCCATTCGGGTACGTCAATACCTGATGCCCCTAGAGGCCAAGGAAGCGATTACACCACATATACGCTGGCTTCTCGATCAAGGGGTCCTTCAGCCCTGTCACTCACCCTGGAATAGTCCATTGTTGCTGGTACAGAAACCTAATAGTGGAGAGTACAGACCTGTACAAGACTTAAGAGAAGTCAATAAGAGGGTTATGGACATACATCCAACTGTGCCTAACCTGTACACCCTCCTGAGCACTCTAAACCCTAAACACCAGTGGTACACTGTTTTAGATTTGAAAGATGCCTTCTTCAGTCTGCCTTTAGCTCCTCAGAGCCAAAAGCTCTTCGCATTCGAGTGGATTCACCCTGAAAGGGGCATAAGTGGCCAACTGACGGTGACCAGACTGCTGCAGGGATTCAAAAACTCTCTTACCCTGTTTGATGAGGCCCTCCATGAAGACCTGGGTGAGTACTGATGTAAACACCCTGAAATAATCTTACTACAGAATGTTGATGACCACCTGATTGCTGCCGAGACCCGAGAAGCTTGCCTCCAAGGGACCAAGAGTCTCTTACAAGCTCTAGGGAGTTTAGGCTACCGGGCCTCGGCAAAGAAAGCTCAAATCTGTAAACCAGAAGTAACATATCTGGGGTACCTGCTAAAAGGAGGGCAGCGCTGGTTAACAGATGCCCGGAAGCAGACCGTTCTGCAGATCCCCAGGCCACAATCCACCCGACAAGTAAGGGAATTCCTGGGGTCTACGGGATTTTGTAAACTGTTGATACCTGGGTTCGCAGAGCTGGCTAAACCCTTATATCAGGCAACACGGGAACAGCAGCCATTTAATTGGACCGAAGAGGCCGAGTCAGCTTTCCAACAGATCAAAACTGCCCTACTCTCTGCGCCTGCACTGGGACTGCCTGATGTGACTAAGCCCTTCCACTTATACATGGACGAAAGTAAGGGTGTCGCCAAGGCGGTGCTAACTCAGAACTTAGGCCCCTGGCGGAGGCCAGTTGACTACCTGTCAAAGAAATTAGACCCAGTGGCTGCCGGGTGGCCGCCTTGCCTCCGAATGATCAGAGCCCCAGCCTTGATGGTACAAGATGCTGATAAACTTGTCTTGGGACAAGAATTACGGGTCATTATCCCACATGCCATCGAAGGTGTACTCAAACAGCTGCCTAACCGATGAATAAGCAATGCCCGGCTCACCCACTACCAAGGACTACTATTAAATCCCCTCAGAATAACTTTCCTGCCCCCTACAACCTTAAACCCTGCCTCGCTGCTGCCCAACCTGGACCTGGATGCCCCGCTCCATAATTGCACCAAGATATTAGCTCAGGTGCACGGAGTTCGAGAGGACCAGCTGGACCGCCCACTTCCTGACACTGACCTCGTTTGGTTCACCGATGGAAGCAGCTTCATACACCAAGGCCAGAGGTACGCTGGAGCAGCAGTGACTTCAGAGACTGAGGTAATCTGGGCGGAACCCCTGCCCCTGGGGACATTGGCCCAGAAGGCCGAACTGATAGCTCTCACCCAAGCTCTTACCTTAGGAGCAGGGAGGAAACTGACAGTATACACAGACAGCTGATATGCTTTTGCTACAGCGCACATACATGGGGCCATTTATAGGGAGCGAGGGTTGCTAACGGCTGAAGGAAAAGCAATAAAGAACAAGCAAGAGATCCTAGCTCTGTTAACAGCCCTATGGAGACCAGTAAAATTGGCTGTTGTACACTATCCAGGGCATCAGAAAGCAACCACTCCAGTTGCTCAAGGCAACTTTCTAGCAGACCAAACTGCAAAGAGTGTGGCAAAGGCTCCCAGCCAACTCCTTGCACTCCAGCTCCCTGATCCGGGCCCACGGGACTTGCCATATCTCCCTGAATATTCCGAACAAGATCTCCAGTGGATCGACAAACTTCCCCTGAAACAGATCCAGAATGGGTGGTGGACTGATACTAATGACCAAATTATCCTACCGGAAAAATTAGGACAGCAAGTGTTAGAACATATCCACCGAACCACCCATCTGGGTGCTCGGCGGATGATAGACCTGATGAGACGCTCCAAGCTCAAGATCAGACATATAGCTGAGACAGCCAGCAGCATCGTGACAAGTTGCAAAGTCTGCCAGCTTAGCAATGCGTATCCCCAACCCCAGGCTGCAACGGGAACAAGGCTCAGGGGAACCAGGCCCGGTATCTACTGGGAAGTAGATTTCACTGAGATAAAGCCAGGAAAATACGGGTATCGGTACTTACTTGTCTTTGTAGATACTTTTTCAGGGTGGACTGAAGCATTTCCAACCAAAACAGAAACTGCTCAGGTTGTAGCAAAGAAAATTCTGGAAGACATCCTCCCCAGGTATGGCTTTCCCATCCAGATAGGGTCAGATAATGGACCGGCCTTCGTTGCTAAAGTGAGTCAGGATTTGGCTTCCATCCTTGGGGGTAATTGGAAATTACATTGTGCTTACCGTCCCCAAAGTTCAGGGCAGGTAGAAAGGATGAATCGGACCTTAAAAGAGACCTTAACTAAATTGACTATGGAGACTGGCGCTAATTGGGTGGTCCTTCTCCCCTACGCTCTGTTCTGGGCCTGGAATACTCCTTACAGACTAGGCCTTACCCCTTATGAGATCATGTATGGCACACCCCCACCCCTGGTTCCTAGCCTGAAAGATGATTTGCTCAAATCTGAAACAGAAAATGTCTCTGAACTCTTGTTTTCCCTACAAGCCTTGCAGAAAATTCATCAGGAAATCTGGCCCAAGCTGAAGGAACTGTATGAGACCGGTCCCCCACTGACACCCCATCCATACCAGCCGGGAGACTGGGTCCTGATTAAGTGACACCGACAAGAGACCTTAGAATCCAGGTGTAAGGGACCACTCCAGGTACTCCTAACCACACCCACTGCCCTGAAGGTAGAAGGCATCGTGTCGTGGATCCACTACACCCACGTCAAGCCAGTGGACCCGACCTCTGGCCTTCTCGGACCAATCACCGCAGCAACTGAAGCTCTGACCACGTGGACTGTGGACAGAGCTAAGAACAACCCCTTAAAACTCACCCTGTGCTGTCAGCATAGCTCACTGCAAACATGAAGCTAGGTAGTCTAACTCTAACATTAGTCGCCCTAGTGGCCTCTAGGGCAAATATGAAACCAGCTCCTAATCCCTTTGTCTGGAGATTCTAGCTTTATGAAAACCAAACCCACCCTGGGCAACCTCATAAGCCGGGGAAATTATTGGCCAGTGCCAATTACCTCTCCTCAGGGTGCAATGCCCCAATCTTGCTAAATCTTACCACTGAGTTTTCTAAAACACATGGAAGGTATCCTACAATATGCTTTGAATTTGATCAAACTAAATATAACTGTAAACATTATTGGTGGCATCAAAATGCAGGCTGCCCCTACAGCTACTGCAAGATGCACACACTCCAAACAAAGAGACCAGACAGTGACCAACATTGGCTCTAGAGATACCTGAGAAAAGGGGGGAATGAAAGAAGTCAGGCACATTCCTCAGCCCTGGGCCCAGTACAAACACCATATATCTCTCAATTTCCTGGGCTCAGTACAAACACCATATATCTCTCATATCTCTCAACTTCCTGAGCCCAGTACAAACACGTCCCACCATATATCTCAACTTTAGAAAAACACCACCTGGAAAAATCCCTGATAACGACACAGCCATTTTTAGTTTTACTGAAAGCACGGGAACCAATAGATCACCGCTAAATGTATAACTTAATATGTTAACCAATTGTAATGCTGTAACCTAAAGAATTCCCTTGTTCCTCTGTAACCTTACGAGTCTGATTTACATCAGGCTATAAAAAGCGAGCACACGCATTGTTCAGGGCCCTCTTGTATGTGGTGGAACAGAGGGACCAAGTTCGAACTTGCAGTAAAGATCCTTGCCGCTTGGCTTTGACTCTGGACTCTGGTGGTCTTCTTTGGGGAATAAACGGTCTGGGCATAACGCCATCTCCAGAACTGGACCATCCAGTCATCTTGATCCTAGACCTGTAGCCACCAAAACTGTAAACAAATTAATTTTTGTTAAGTAAACCATGCACCTGTTTATGTTATTGTGTTATGGCAGCAAAGCTGACAAACATGCCTCCACTGGAGGGCTTCCTATTGTCTGAAGCAGTAAATTTAGAATGACAGGTCTCCTTACTATTTATTCACAGTTTCTCTTATTAAACATTGCAACATTGAGTATGAATTGAGTATGAAAAAGAGTCATCAGGAGTGTAGTCAAATGCAGATTTCCTGATCCTGTTGAAAGGATTCAGTCTCATAACTCTCTGCCATGTCTCAAGAAATCTTCAAGTCCCTATGTGCACTTGAATTCTTGGCAGAAAGTGTATCCCCTTACCCTACTGAGATGACTTTCTTTCCTGAGGCATCTGTGAAAGCAAAATATCTTGGGCCCCAAAAATCATGAAGTAAAACTCAAGTTAGAAACTGCTTAGGGCACAACTGCCTCCCATTCTATGCAAAGTCACCCCTATGCTCACTGAGATAGATGAATATCTTATTTATATCCTTTGCAAAGGGTAGTCAGAAACTCAAAACAATACAACCCTTTGTCTCTCACCTACCTGTGACAAAGAGGCCCCCTTTGTGCTTGGAGTCATCCTGTTTTTGTTTCCAGTTGTCCTACATTGCTAGACTGAACCAATGTATTTCTTACATATATTGATTAATGTCCCATGACTCCCTAAAATGTATCTCACTAATCTGTGCATCAATCACCTTGGGAACATGTAGTGAGGACTTCCTGAGGCTGTCACAGGGGCATGTCCTCAACTTTGGCAAAATATACTTTCTAAATTAACAGAGATTTGTCTCAGATTTTCTGGGTCCACATTTCCCTTACTGAACATGACATTCCCCTGGATTTGTTATCCATGCAGAAAAGATCATCTTTCTCTATTTCTGTAAACTAGGAATCCTTAACATCTTCTATCCCTCTGGGCACCTGTCCTGTTTGAGTTCTTCCTCCCAACTTTAAAACACCACTTCAAATTTTTAACAATCTTGATGGCACACAGAACAATTGTTTATTCTCTGCCCCTCAGCCTTATGCATCTCTAGCCATGAAATTTAGTTATCTACTCTGGTGTCACTGTCACAGAAGTCTTTCTCAATGCCTCCTGATTAGATCAGACCAATCTGAAATGGCATTCCTATTTGCCATATGCATTGTTCATAAAATTTCATATTATCTTTATAGGGTCATGAAATAATATAAATAATATGTTATCTTCAATTTCCACACTCTTAAACACTATGCCATACTGATTTTCCTGCATTATTGATACAAGTGATGGTAAAGTAAAATGCTACTATTGATAATGATGATGATGGTGGGGAGCAATACAAACATTTCTGATGAGTATAATTTTATAAAATGCCCAAATGTTTAGGGTGTTAACAACAATATCTAAAGGAACCTAAGATTCAAAGAAAAAAATCTTCCTAAGTAAATCACTGAAACACTCTTTTCTCCTTTTATTATCTGTGCCATAACAGTGCTTTTTCACACTCTATCTTAAACCATTTTTGAGGGAGGCAAATCATTTATGACTGAGACCTTCTGCTGCAATAACCATACTTCCTTTGAGACAGCAAAATAGGGTCTGAAAGCAGAACACTTACAGCCAATTTGTACTGAATCAAGGAAAAAGTATAAGGTCTTGGGACACAGAATCCGAGGTCAATTTATGCTAACTTCCTAAAAGAAAGAAACAAGTTCTGAAAACAGGAAATCTAATTTCAATTTACACTGACTTCCCTAAAGTGGATGAAAAGGAGGCCGGGCGCGGTGGCTCAAGCCTGTAATCCCAGCACTTTGGGAGGCCGAGGTGGGCGGATCACGAGGTCAGGAGATCGAGACCATCCTGGCTAACCCGGTGAAACCCCGTCTCTACTAAAAAAAATACAAAAAACGAGCCGGGCAAGGTGGCGGGTGCCTGTAGTCCCAGCTACTCGGGAGGCTGAGGCAGGAGAATGGCGTGAACCCGGGAGGCGGAGCTTGCAGTGAGCTGAGATCCGGCCACTGCATTCCAGCCCGGGCGACAGAGCAAGACTCTGTCTCAAAAAAAAAAAAAAAAAAAAAAAAAAAAAAAAGAAAGGAAAACTCGTGGGTCTTGGGACAGAGAAACTCTGGCCAATTAACATAGACTTCCTAAAGCTAAATTAAAAGGGAGAAAACTCATCTTTCCATGTCAATTAACAAAGGAATCAAAGGTTATTCTCTCTGCAACCCTCCCTCTTCTACCATGTCTCACATGGAAAAGGATCATGCCTGATATTGGCCATTGACCAAACAAGGACCATCTTTTTATCTGCATATGACACCAATACACCTCAGCCTTTAAGTAACCATAGACTAAATTCTTCATCCACATAAGAGATAGTTGACAAGAACTTCAAATAGGGTACTTAAAGGTCAGAAAACTTTGTAACTGGACCCCTGAGTCACACTGGACCCCCCACTCACACCGTGGAGAATACTCTCTCACTTTCATAAATTCCTACTTTCATGGCTTCTTTCCTGCGTTTCATTCCCCTGCTATTTTTGTTTGTATGTTTTGTTAAATTATTTGTTCAAAAAACACCAAGGACATGGACAATTCATAGTCATAAACTACTGACTACTAGGTAGCACCTTGGACAGCTTTCCCAAACATATTTTCCCCCTCAGCTTATGTTTTTCTCTATGGCAGTCTCTCCAGTTTTGGGGGGAACTCTCCAGGAATGAGAACTGTGCTGTCCTGTCAGGAATATCTAATTGCTAAAGGTCAGATCTTGTCAATAAACAATGGCTGTGAATAAAAGAATGGCCCTTCCTTCCTGGTAGGCCTTTGATTGCTTTCCTACGGTGTTGATTGAAAGAGGACTGCTTCAGCAATTAACACAGACTGTGAGTTGATGATTGACATCTTTTAGGGCAGATTGTACGTTCTCTTCTAACAATGCTTCCTATCTCACATATTTTAATATCTGGAGCAGGGGTGTATAGAAAACAGACTCCGAAGGAAACAGTTGTCTAAGCCCTGTCTTTTTATATAAAGACACTGGACAAATAATGTATTCAGTATATCTGGTTTGTAGCAACAGGCATACACAAAATCAATCCTTTTGAGAAGTCGTGTTTAGGAGAAAGATAGAGATTTTTTAAAAAGGAGAAAGAAACCACAAAGATAACAAAGATGATGTCTTCTTAGGTTAACTTATCTGGAAATGTGATCCTTTTGGTTTTCAAGTCCCTGGAGATAAGATATTCTATCCTATTCATCTTTCAGTAATCTATAGGGTTTATGTAGTACATGCTTGCACTGAAGTCATATGTAATACATGAACTCCTAATGAAATCAAAACACATTAATTTAGTAGCACCTGAAATTGCTTAAAATAAACTAACTGATTTTATACTCTCCTCAAGGTAAATTCAATGGTTATATATTTTGAGACTTTTTCTTTTGTTTGAACACAAAAGTGCGTTGTGCTAAAAAAAAAAAAAAAAAAAATCAAAGTTTAAGTTGATTTTTTTGAAATGTAGGATGCCTTTCAACCAAAATTTATAGTTTGTCTCAATAGTAATACCCATACCTTTGTACCTGCCTAACAACAGAAGACTATACAAAATCAAAATAAGTCTTTCCACTTTGAAGAATGTCAAGGATGTGAGCACATGCACGCATGACTTAAGGTGGAGGGAGAAATTTTGGTTATCTCTGTGTTAACAAGTTTTGGCTTTCAAATAGAAAGTTACTTATTTCTTCCATTTCTTTGAACACAGGGCACTCCTGTGCACATTTAATAGCACTGATAGCCATGGAAGTTATAGTTTATTTATATGTAATGGTGGGTCGACTTGGGTGTTTATAAACTGGCAAGATTTCACATGCATTGATTGATAAATACTGGGATATTTTATATGAAGAATCTGCTTAGATGAAATAATAATAAAAACATTTAAGCCTAAATTTCTAATGAATCTACTTTAGGGACTTATAAAAATGATGTCGACCTAGTTTACTTCTTAAATCAAGCTCTTTTTGTAAGTCTTCTAAAATACAACCCAACTTACACTTATTAATTAAAGAAATTGTCTAATAAGATTGAAGCCTGATATCTCATGTTTTCCAGCAATTAAAACTATTACAAATAGGAAAGTTTTGTATGCCACTTTTTAGTTTTCTGTTTTCTTTCTTTTTACACTGAAGCAGACTTTGTTCATTACACAGTAGACACCTAGAAATGTTAACAGGGCTGTTAATAAGAGCAAATTATTGCAAATTAGATTTGGTAAAAGAAAAACTATGCAAGATGAAATTTCCACAAGACATTTAATTAGTATTTTTGGATTTTCAGAGGACAGTCAATGGCACCTTAAAAGCTTAGCCCCACAAACAGTGCAAAAAACAAGATCTCTAGAAGTTATTAACTAAGAGTAAAAGCCTGAATGAAAGAGAAACATGAAAACAAGGAAGAAAGAGCAATAGGGGAAAAGGTTAAAATGTAGAGGTAATAAAATTAAGATATTCTAAATGAAATGTGTCCATAAAACCCTCTTCCTCACAAACACAGTGTTTTCACTGCCACTTGAAGAAAAATAATAAAATTGTTTGAAATGCCATTATGGGCCAGGTGGTTTCACAGACCTCTCCCAATTCAGTCCTCAAAAGTATTTTACGTCTTATTTAAACCAAAGTAAGAAGAGACAGATTGCCACAATTAAAAGGTGATGGTGACCTTCAATTAAAACAACATTTAAAAGGGTGACTAGAATTTTATTGTTTAATAAGCAAGGGGCTGAGCTTTTGTCATTTTCCTAAATTAATTGTGGCAATGGGTGATGTCTCCTGTTGGGCATTTTACTAAGCCAGTGTTTTCTGTATTTTATCAGCTTATATGATGAACAATACACCTCAAACCTGGACATATTTGACACTGATTCTAACTGTCTCATGAAAATCAACAGCAAGGGTTTTCTGCCCATTGTGTTTCCCTCAGGGTATCACACTTTTCAAATGCTGTTAATAGTCCAAAGCCACAGGTGAAATAGTTCTGATAAGTTGTAGTTCACTGATATTATATTTTCTAAACTGCTGTATTAATTTTCAGAGATATGACCACAGATAAACAAAAACAGACTTGAGAGATCATAGGAACCATTCTCAAGAATTCAGGGCACCAAGAAACTGCCATGAGGAAGATTCATAAAACATTAGCAGGGATGCTCAGGTCATCCATCCTAGTAATGAAAGTCCATGGTCTTCAATTCGCTCCAGCCACTGACACTGCTCAAGATGTAAGAGGAAAGGCATTTTAGGTCTAAAAGCCACTCCTTTCCTTCTCTGGAAAATGGAGGCAATAATTCTCTAGTTGGTGCATTTGTCATGAAGAGGAAAAATAAGCGAAAATGCTTTGTGAGTAGAAGAGACATTCCAAGTTTGTTAATAGCCATATCAGAATAGCAGGAATAGTATTAACCGTACTGTGCCTAGCATTAACCTTAGCAGCACTGGAAATTCATCTGCTTGCAGCATCAATCATAGGATGCATTTGTGCCCATTAACCTTTTCATGAGTTGACTTGGTGGTGCATGGTCAGATATTAACTTTATTATTTATTTCATCACAGTATGTCTCTTACCATGTTAGCTAATGGCAGGGTAATCACATCACCACTGCTAAAATCAAAATAAGGAGTAATTGCATCAACCCCCTAAAAGTTCCTATTGGCAAATTATATCTCAGTAAAACTTACCTGTTTTGATTTACCAGATATTCAAATGTACTTCAAGTCTGTAATAAATAAAAAACATAATGTGAAGATGCTACCAGGTTTGACAAGTAGAGCTAGGAATATATAACACTGTTAAGAAACTCTTTATTGTAAGCAATTCATTTTAATAAGTAGGCTTTGAAAACAAGTTGTCCTTCTCTAATTCCAAACCATATTCAAAGTTAAGGTGAATTCATGAAATTCAAAGCTCATGAAAATAAATTTGGTAAGTAAAGTGCCTTAGGTCACTCCTGTGAACCTGAAATTGTGAGAAAGGTCTCAGTTAATTAAGAAAGTTTGTTTTGCGAAGGTTGAGTAGAAAATATGCCCATGACTCCTCAGGAAGTCCTGACAACATGTGCCCAAGGTGGTCACAGCAGAGTTTGGTGTTATGCATTTTAGGAAATATAAAATGTTATAAATTTTACTATTAACATATGTAAGATAAGCATCGATACTGCCAAGAAAAGTAGAACAACTCAAAGCAAAGGTGGGACAACTCAAAATGGGGAGGGAGTTTCCAGATCACAGGTAGGTGAGAGACAGATCATTGCATTCCTTTGAGTTGCTGCTTCAATTTTTCAAAGGAGGCAGATATGCATTCACCTCAGTGAGCAGAGTGGTGACTGAATAGAATGGAAGGCAGGTTTGTCCTAAGAATTCCCAGCTTGAATTTTCCCTTAGTTTAGTGACTCTGGGGGCTCAAGATATTGTCCTTTCATATTCCCAGGAAGAAATACCACATACCCTATCTCTTCATAATCACAAAGAAATATAAACATAATGACAACCTCCAGGTCCAAATGCATTCCCCTTGGCTGTTAATGCTCATGTGGAAGCTGGAGATTTTTTGTAGTTGAGAAAACCGGATAACCTGGGAGGTTGTTCCTTCCACCATTCTCCTTTTATAGGGTAGCCCACAGCCTCTGACTCACTGATATTCCAGAGTCCTAGAGCTTCAGAAAAGGTGCACTGAGGCCAGGATATTGGCACTGACTCTTATTTCACACATGTGCTTGTGTAACTAGGAAGAACAGTTAGGTAGAACTTTCCATTATTGGACTCCTCCATAAAGGAAAACCATAGGCATCAAAGGTGCCCAGTTGATATATAGCAATGGCCTCCTTGTCTTTCTTCATGAATCTCTGCCCACTCCATGCCATCCTCCATCCACCACACTTCTTCAAGCCTGAACACCATAGACATTTTCCTAGGGCATCCGTTTGACAATTTGTCAATGTCAGAATAAGGGAGGAGACCATCCTTCATATTGTCTTACGCCCAATTTCTGCCTCCAAAAAAGAAAAAGTAAAACTAAAAGGCAGAAATGAAATCCATGAACAGACAGTCCAGTGCCACACCCTGGGCCTGGTAGTTAAAGATTGACCTCAGACCTAATCAGTTATATTACCTATAGATTACAGACATTGTGTAGAAAAGCACTGTGAAAATCCCTATCCTGTTTTGTTCCGATCCAATTATCAGTGCATGCAGCCCACAGTCACTTACTCCCTGCTTGCTCAATTGATCATGACTCTCTCAATGAGAACCCTCTTAGAGTTGTGAGACATTAAAAGGGACAGGAATTGATCACTCATGGAGTTCAGCTCTTCAGACAGGAGTCTTGCAGATGTCCCTGGCTGAATAAACCCCTTCCGTCTTTGACTCGGTGTTTGAGGAGTTTTGTCTGAAGCTTGCCCTGCTGTGCAACAGTTGCAAAATGCCAGAACTAGATTTTCCAGTAACACTGGGCCAGGATATTTTTCTTTAAATCAAAATTGAGTAAAATGTTGCTCTTCCCTCATGGGATAACAGCTGATTGTCTACTTTCTCCCTCCTCTCCCACTGTGACACTAAATCAATGAGTATTTTAAGCTGTAACTTAAATTGTTTATTCTCTGTATCTCCACTAACTCTTCAAATCCTAATTAATATAGGTGTTCTCCTTAGTTTGCTTCCTTCCTTTCTGTCTTTCCTCCCTTTCTATCTCCATCCCACTGCCTCTCCTTCCTCCTTCCATTCCTTTTTATCCCTTCCTCCTTCTTTCTTTCATTTCCTCCCTCCCTCTCTTTCTTCATTTCTCACATTGCCCTCCCTCTCTCCCTTTCTCCCTCACTTCTTTTCTCTCTCTCTTCTTTATTTCTCTTTCCTTTTTTCCTCACTTCCTTCCTGATTTTGTACTCATTTTATTAAATATCTAAACAACAAGTATGAGACTGAAAAATAAAATAAGAAGTTTTCCACCAAGGAGTCCACACACAATGAACATACATGCAGAAAGATAACTGCAACATTTTGTACTAAGTCATTTTCAGTTTTATTTTGACACAAGCAACATTCTGTATTTTATACACCTTTGTACGTCCCAGTAATTGTCTTAAACAGCATCTTCTTATTCTTTTTTGTTTTCACAGCATTACCTACATCTCCTATTTTTAAGCTGTTTGCAACAATATTTCTTCAGGTGAAATATATCAAATAAGAATAAACAGTGTGCTGCCTGCCTTTTTATATGTAAACAGTAAATCATACATTTGATACAGTCTCTATCAGTCTCATATCTAAATAACTGCAACTTAGTTCTTTAACATAATGTGTTTTATGAACACTAGAATTATACCAAAATTTGCAGGAAAGAGAACAGACAGTGCTAGCCAGCTACCTTGGGTCACTGTTTGTATATTCTACATTCTAGAAGGAGGGATAAAATACTTTCTTGCCTTTTCTTTCCTTTTTTTTTTTTTTTTTCTTTTTTATTCAGAAGGAGTCTTGCTTTGTTGCCCAGGCTCAAGTGCAGTGGCACCGTCTCGGCTCACTGAAATCTCTGACTCAAAGGTACACGCTATTCTCCTGCCTCAGCCTCCCGAGTAGCTGGGGCTATGCCCACTACCACGCCTGGCTAATTTTTTGTGCTTTTTTTAGTAGAGATGCAGTTTCAACATGTTAGCTAGGATTGTCTTGATCTCCTGACCTCTTGATCCGCCTTCCTCGGCCTCCCAAAATGCTGGGATTACAGATGTGAGCCACCGAGCCAGGCCCTTTCTTGCCTTTTAAATGCCTTCTATTCTCTTTCTTTTCCTCACGGGGTTAATTACAATATAACATTACCTACCACTGCATTTTGTTGTTGTTGTTTTTACCACACAGAATCCTGGAATTTCATAAAAGAGGAAAATGTACAGGTCATTTATTTCTACCTGCAACCTGTGACTCAAATTACCTGACAAAGAGGGAGAATGCTAATTTCTTTTCTTTTTTTGTTGTATTTATTTATTATTATTATTTTTAGATAAGAGCCTCACTCTGTTTCCCAGAATGGGGTATGACAGCACAATCATAATTCACTGCAACCAGGATCTCCTGTGCTTAATTGATCCTCCCACCTCAGTCTCCAGATTAGCTGGGACTAAATGAGTACACCACAATGCCCAAATAATATTTGTATCTTTTGTAGAGACGAGTTTCCACTATGTTGCCCAGGCTGGTCTCAAACTCCTGGTTTCAAGTAATCCTCCTGCCTTAGTCACCCAATATGCTGGGATTACAGTCATGGGATACCACACCTAGCAGAAACTCATTTCTGTCTCCAATTTTGTCTCACACAAATTATGTGCTCCATACATATTTGTGGTGATGATCATTCTGATGAGCCTGTGACTCAATTCTTCAAATGACAGATAACTCTCTCTCCTGTGACAGGTGCAACCATAGATGACCTGATTTTGTTTTAGAAAGTACTTATTCCATGCTACTACATGCCAGATGTACAAGTGTGATGAAAGGTTTTATATGGCAACGTCCCCGAATAAGTCAAGTAAAATAATAACAGAATGGGCAGAATCTGAAAATCCTATGTTGGCATATTTTTCATCTGATCTATCCAGAACAGGAAAGGAAGAAGAAGGGGGAAATCTATAAGTTATTCCTAAATTTGCAAGAGATACAGTCGTCTGTATAGGTAAAACTATAGGAATTTTCTTGTATACTTGCGTTTAGGTAATGACTGTGCAGTAAAAGGTAATAATTAATATTTTTATTTTACAGGTAAAGCGATAGACTCCCAAAGTATTGAAACACAAAATAATTTATAATGACTTTTATTTTACTAATGTATAGAATTATTATTCAAACATGCAACTCAGTCTCAACCACAGGTGTATATTATTCTCAAAGGTGAGAATTTGAAGGGAATTCTTCTACGAACACACCATACCTATTTCCTCATCTGTGTTTGCCTGAGAGAAAGTTTTGTTATTAACTTGGACCATGGAAAATCTGATAAAATGTTTCCTACCCTTATATCTCCCACAAGATTCTCATTCTTTCTCTGTTTATCTGAAGCCTGTACCTTTTTTTTTTCTATTACTGTAGCTGATTTCTCCAGATGCCCTTATAACATTAATTCGTGCATTGATTTTAAAATGTTTACATACTGAAGGGCATGCACTAATCACAATGCATAGAGCATTATCTATCCACACATTTTATTCTAATAATATTCAAATCAAAGGCTATATGTGTCTACATATGGATGTTTTTCTTAATCTCCTCGTACCTCATTTATGAAGGTTACTTATATGAAAGAAGATTTAAAATTCTTTCAGGAATTTAAAAGGGGAAGAAAACCTTTCTAGGAAGGATATGAGGGAGACTTTAAGGATTACTGCTTAGATGACTTGAAAAATGTAGTACACCATAGATCAAACATTATTTTTAATGAGATTATCCAAATACCATGCCCCATGTTGGTTTAGTAATTTGTTTTTCTCAGTATTTCCCATATTTTGAGAATATTTAAATGTATTTATTTATTTATAAAAATCTGCTTTTACTTCAAAAATGAGCAATTATCTAACTCATGAGATAAAAACTTGCTATTCTCTCTTACCAATTACAAGTATTTGATAATGTAGTTCATGATGCAGTTATTGATCATTTACAAACATCAAGGTCTACTTTGTTGGTAAATGTTAATTAAAAACAAAATAAAACAAAAAATTGTAACAATGGAATTTGCAAATATTAAACACAAATACAAAGGACACAAAGTCCAGATGTAAATAAAAAGTTAAAAAAATACCAGTGTTATAAACAATATAAATTAAATTTCCTTGTAAATTAAAAAGAAGGTGAACTTTTAAAGTTATTTTATGAATGTTATATTGTGTTCCTTTTTAATTAGATCTGTATAATGTATTCCCAAGCCAGTTCAAACCTTGGCTTGTTTATCTGCAAACTCACATTTGTATTTTACAAGTTTGACATTGCATGTTTTCATCTGGGGTTTTGCAATACTGATGTTGGATTTTGCATATTATCGTGTTATGCTCCTTGTAATGTAACAATATTATCTGCTAAGAATTGACAATCAAAGAGTTACAAGTGATTTAGTAATACATGCTGTGTCTTCTCTAGGTTCTAAAGATAATTTTTAAATACTATAAACATTTTGATACTTTAAAATATTGCAATTTTAGGTAAAAGATTTGACTTTAATATTAATGTATTGAGCATTAAAAGTTCATTCAAGATAGAGACCCTGTGAGTACTCATTTTACTGGCAAACAATTTTGATGTATAGATGAGGCTAATACTATTGACCTATGTCTAAATTAAAATTTTGTTTTTCATGTTGGCATAATAATTCTAAGTTTTAGTTAAACATATTAAAATAAAAAAGCTTAGAAATATTATCCACTTTGACTAGATTGGATGCAAGACTGCTTTCCAGGTTGATGAACAGCAAAATTAATCGGTTTGTAAATTACTTTCACATTAAATTAGGAGACTAGCAGTTTGACAACTCAAAAGCCCACACCCTTGTTTTCAGGTCAATAAGGAAAACTGTGGTATGTGTCTTAGAGGAATCTACCCTAAAAGTATTTGAGAATTGAGAATCCCAAATTCACATATTTTGGCAGGAGTTGAACATTAAGAACACTATTAGCAAGGGAATTACTTGCCTTCTCCAACTTTGGTTTGTATAGACTTTGGATGGCAGAAATGAATACTTCTACTGGCTCATAGGATGACAGTCAACAGATACTATTCAGAATCGACACAGGTGAGAAGGGAGGTTTCCCATATGTACCAAGATGTGGCTATCTGTCTGTCAGAAAAAAAGCCTCCTCTCAAAGCTAAGAACATCCTAAATCTGTGAAATTATAGATAGGTTATGTTATATGACAAACGGGAATTAAGATTGCAGGTAAAATCAAGTTTTCTAATCAGTTGACTTTAAGTCAGGGATATATTATGGACCAACTGCTTACATCCAATGTGATCACAGGGGAAGAGAGTATCAATAAAGAGAATCACGAACAAGATAATGTGAGAAAGACTCAGCCCAACACTGTTGGCCTTGAAGATGGAGGAGGGGCCCATGAGTCTTGGAGCACAACAGCTTCTAGGAGATGGAAAAAAGAAAAATGGATTCCCCATTGGAGCCTCCAAAGGGAAGGAAGCCCTGCTGACATCCCGATCTTAGCCTAGTGAGACTGATTTTGGACTTTGGACCTCCAGCACTGTAACATGACATTTTTTGTTCTAAGCGATTCCATTTGTACTCGTGTATTGCAATAGCAATAGGTAACAAATGCAAGGTGGATGATATATTTGCTAGTAGGAGGTGGTGGAAGTTTTCTAGACTGTTTCTGACTTTTCTGAAGTTGCCATCTGAAAAGGAGCAGGGATTTAGTAATGGGAGTATGTAGGTAAAAAGTGCAAAGGACTTACCTCCATGAAGACAAGACAATAACGTGACCAGAAGAACAAATAGACATGGCTGGATGCATGGATGTCCTATTTGCTTTAAATGAAATCAGATTTAATCCTCTGTTTGAACAATAAATACTGATTTAATTATGTAACACTTGTTCAGTAAAACATGTTCAAAATGCATTGTCATAAAGTTATATACAAATACACAGAATAATTAAAAATCAATGACCTTATTGGCCGAGTGCAGTAGCTCATGTGGCTAATTCCAGCACTTTGGGAGGCTGAAGCAGGCAAATCATCTGAGGTCAGAGATCAAACCAGCCTGGCCAACAAGGTGAAACCCCATCTCTACCAAAAACAAAAAATTAGCTTGGCCTGGTGGCAGGCACCTGTAATCCCAGCTACTCAAGAAACTAAGTCAAGAGAATCACTTGAAAATGAGAAGTGGAAGGTGCAGTGAGTCGAGATCCCAAAATTGCACTCCAGCCTGAGGGACAAATGTGAGACTTCATATCAAAACAAACAAACAAATAAACAAACAAACAAAAAACTCTCATAACACTATAATGAATTGTTTTCCCTAGATATAAAAAATAATAATAATGGCATGTTATTATAGGAGGAATTACATGTTTTAAGGTATTACATATACCAAGAAGAGTGGAAAAATTTCCTTTTTAAAACTTGTAAAATGTTCACACATTTTAGTGATGGTTACAACAGTCCAGGAAAATTGTGCCTTACCATATGGGCTAAGACAGTCAGTAAACCAGTAAACATTGATTACTAGGATTTAATTATGATAATGACTATGGAATTCAGGAACTATGATTTACAAAGTTTGCAACAGTTCTACCAGCTATGACTCTTCATCTAGCTACTTTAATAACCCAGGTTGTAGAAATAATTTCATATTAATCACACTTATAAAATTATTGATTAGACATGCCCTAAATGCTAGGCAATTTCAGGCCCTCCAGAATCAAAAATATTTCCTTATTTTGATAAGATACAAGTAGTTGTTTCCAAAAAGATATCCAATAATTGATTTATATGTATGATTTTTATATGTTTCTGTAAATATTTTGTATTATGCATAAGTTAATGAGTTTAAAATATAGACTATAGGTTCAGATTATTTATGCCCATTAAGGTTTAAGTCATTTAATGATTACAGAGTATATATTCACATATTTAAATTAAAGATGCTTGACCCTTTATGTATTTTATACTGTTCTTGTCCAAGTTAAATTTAACAGCATGTAAAAGTTTCATAATTTCCAATTGCATTTCTAAATTCAGAATATGAAAAATCATGTTTTTCAGTATCTGAAAGTTAACATATGATTTTCTCATACCAGGATACACAAATTTCTTTAAAATATACATAAAATTCATAATCCCAGTGGCATCAGAATGTGTCTTTCAGTATTTTCATGCTGGTTTTCTCATTTACCATTAAAAACTGTGTTGAAAACCCTATAAAAAACAATTGTCACCTTATATCACTTTGCAGAAAGCTAAATACAAGAATCAGAAATCTAGAGTGTACAGTACATATTCTAATTGGAAGCTCTCTATCCCTTAATAGGTTGTCAGAAAACTCTACACCTATTTGTGGGTGAGAACGGACACAAACAACTTGAAGACTTCTGTTGAAGTATCAGGTGTTCTGCTCCTAGGACACTGTGAACAGAATCTGTGGGCTATTCATTGGTGAATTATGAACAGAGGATATGTCCATTGACCAATATTCTTTTTTTTTTTTTTTTTTTGAGACGGAGTCTGGCTCTGTTACCCGGGCTGGAGTGCAGTGGCCGGATCTCAGCTCACTGTAAGCTCCGCCTCCTGGGTTCCCGCCATTCTCTTGCCTCAGCCTCTGGAGTTGCTGGGACTACAGGCGCCCGCCACCTCGCCCGGCTAGTTTTTTGTATTTTTTTAGTAGAGACGGGGTTTCACCGTGTTAGCCAGGATGGTTTCGATCTCCTGACCTCGTGATCCGCCAGTCTCGGCCTCCCAAAGTGCTGGGATTACAGGCTTGAGCCACCGCGCCCGGCCTTGACCAATATTTCAATCATCAGTGTAAACGAGTAAAAATGACATGGACCACTCATGTCAGAAACGAGTGGCAACGTTTAGAAGTTCACTGTGCTCACACCCTGAGTATTAAATATGAATTCATAATGTCATGGGCTGTTCTACCTTTCAACAATGGTCTGTGGCATTTTTCCTGACCCAGTATTCAATAATTCCCTTATTTAAAAAAAGGATTGATCGTTTACTATATGCTATGATCAATCATAGAAAGAAAGATGATCAATCAAATATAAGAAAAATGTGAGCCATTTACACAGACTTAGTAATTTGATCATAATGCTTTGCAAAAATGCTAGAGGCTCAGAAGAAATATTACAATCCATTTCAAAGGAAGTAGTTGAAGTGAGGATTGATGAACAGGATTAAAACCTCGAAATAGATGATGGATACATTTTGTTAACTAAAAGATGTTTTTGAAACATTTGGAAGGAAAGTAGCACCATACGATGTTTAGTTATGGAGATGAAGGAGACAGCAAACATTCTACTTTTAGACTTGTTGACAGTGAACGGTCATAGATGAATATGGCCAAAAAAAAAAAAAAAAAAAATGAAGAGGGACTCTCTGAGCAGACTACACTTTGGACTTGTCTATGGGATATCCACTAGAGATGCAAAATAGAAATTTGGGTATATAATATTGCATTCAGCAATCCATAAAACTAGAAGAACTCAACTAGCAATGATGGATGGAGCAGCCAGTGGATGACAATGGAAACTTGGAGCATACTAATCTTAATTGGTCAGTAAAAGAAGAAAAATCTCCATTAACAGTCAAAATATAGAAGCATTAGTATCTTAGTAAGCACAAAGCCATTATAGTGAAGATCCCAATAGCTGAAGATAGAGAGGTGGAAAATTATAGTGGCTTCAACATTGGTATAGACATAATGATTAATTAATGAGCATGTGTCAAATAGAATAAAGTTTTTGAAACCAGTTTGACAAGTGAGAACTTTCCGTATTAAACTCCACCGATGATCTAGATAAAAGTATGCAGTTCTTACAGTGAAAGCTGAAGATGAGATAGATAGCAGAGGACTATGCGTTATTTTAATTAACAACCTGGGAAAGATCTAGATAGACAGAAAGTATATATTGGGACTCTGCATTTAGGCACAAAAATCATTACCACAGCTACAAAAGGAAGCATAATTTATCACTGGTTTAGTGATACAGTGCAAAAATGCTTCGTGTACTATATATATATTCAGTGTGAGGGATTGATATGTCAGGCATACCAAAGTCTTATGAAAAATTATCTAAGAGTCACTATTCTAACTTTTCTTGGGATGGATTATTAAAATATTTAAATACTATTTAAATATAAAATTTTTGTCTGTCTAACTCCCTTTGCAAGGTGTTAGATGTTTCAATTGATCTAACTCCTTCATTAAGGAGTTAAGCCTATTTAACATCCCTCTGAATATTTTACCCCTTCAGGGTGAGATAGACTGAAGTATTCAGGGGAATGTTAAATGGGCTACGACAAGAAATTCAAATCATTTTGTATGTGAAATATCTAAAGGAGGTAGACATATTCAATCTGTGAAAATAGAGACCAAATATTTCAGTTTTATTTACATATAAAATAAGATGATTGCTTCCCCAGGTACTGTTGCTCCTGCAAGTGAATATTAGAGGAGGTCAGCTGCTGCATAGAGCAGTATGATCCACTCAGTGAGAGAGACACTACTCTGGAAGCTGTGAGAATTCCTTTCAATGAGCTATTTAAGGGAAAACTGTACGCTGGTTTTGCAGGAATGTTCCTGAGTATGTAAAACTACCTAAGGTATGGTTGATTGAACTGAAATTGCTTCAAGGATAGTGTCTCTCTCTGTCTGTCTTTATTCTGAGATTCACTGATATTTCAATTTATTCTTTGATTAATAACTATGAAACATAGGAATAATATCCCATGTCTATACCTCAAACAATTTTGAAATCTAGTAATATTTCTTGTCTCTTTCTTGAACTATGTAGTAGTTGAATGTCCATTATATCCTCCCTTTTTTCCATACCACACATTGACTAATTTACACTGTCAGATAATCACTTAATTTCTATTTAGTGCTAACTAGTGGTTTCTATAAACTGGATTAAACTGTTCTCAACATCTACCAATTTAGAGAAATGTGTAACACCTTTGTCTTAATTTTTTTTTAATTTACCCATTTAAATTTAAGTTATTTTTAACCACTTTTACCAAATTTATGAGAACCAAGTTTACCCTGAAATATTTAAGCCTCAAAGGGTAAATTTATTTTTCAGTACATAGACTTATGTACATGCAAGGCTGTTTTAGTTATTATTAAAATATTTCAATTACCCAGTGGAAAAAACCTTCAAAACCATAATTGCTTAAAAAAAAAATGAAGTAAAGAGGTTTAAAGGCAATCACACAAAGTAAAATGCATAAAAATATGATGAACTTAAAAGTTTTTGAATGTTACCCAATGATGTGAATACTACTCTGTGTAAGAGAATAGCAATTATATAGTTACTAGAGAGGAGAGGGAAAATGGTTAAAAGTAAAATATCATCTTATAATTAGCTTGGCTGTAGAAGGGAACGTTATCAGAATCACTGAACAAAATCTCTAGCATATACTTTATACATCTAGGATTCAAAAAAAAAAAGCGAAGAAAAGCATTTAAAACAGATATAACTGTGAATGTGCTTAGCTATCATGGTATGTCTTTATCATGGTAGGCCTGTTAAAGAGTACATAATATTAATACCATGTCCACACTTTCTTCTGTGTCCTATATTCTCCTAAGCAATGTGATAACCCAGTTAAGATTGCAACGCTACATGGTTTTGCATTTTGTTGAGACATTCTTTAGTATTCACAATATAATATTTAATTACATTCATAAGGCAAAGAAAACCTTATTCAAAAAGAAAGAAAATCATTGTAACAGCAGCCCAGTCCCCGGTGCATTCCATCTAATTAAAATTAAAATTCGGAAGCCAATTACCTCTAAAAACATTAAGCATCCTTAGCAACATCAAATGATTTAGAAACATGACCTTCCTATGAATTTACTTTTAACCAATTTCTTAGTATAATTAGCACGAAAAAGCAGAGTTATAATTCTAGGGAGTTATTTCAATTACTCTTCCATGTATTTTAATTAGCATTCTAATTATCTACTTATCAGAGGAAAGTTCTGGATACAGTATGCAGCTCATACTTTTAGATGTTCCTTCCATTACAATACATCAGAGTACTTTGTAGAGAATCTTTTCAAGTAGAAGTTGTTAATTATATTGTATTTTGCCCATGTTATTATCTACTTATATATTTAAATAATCTCTTCATTGATTTATCTCATGGGAAATAATTCTGATACAGAAAATCGAAAATGTTTTAATCTATTTCAAAAGGAGGTTAGTGTGTGCAATTAGTGAATTAAAATTAAATAATTAGAAATTATTATTAAAAACCTATTTTCTAGGACACATGCATAATTTTAAAAAGATGATTTAATAATAATTGATAATTACCTTATATAATCTAAATTTGGTATGGTCTATTCAATGGTTTCTTTAAAATTTTTGACTTTTTTCATTTATTTATTTATTGACTCAGAGATAACTAATATGTTATTTTATGTAGTTTACATTCTCTGTAAGTTTTCTATCTTCATGTTCACAGAATCTCAGTAGAAAGATAGAAAACTTACAGGTAAGAAACACATTAAAATAAATGAAATTTTACACAGTAAAGATTTCACAAACAATGCACTAATGAAATTTTGTGAAATATGTTATGACAGTTTGTTGTATTTGGTGGCTAATATACTTATACTTCAAAGTACTAATTGTTTTTACTTTTTAAAAAGTCATTAATGATTACCCACACAATACGATTGTTTTATCCGTATTGTTTGTTCTGCTTCTATTTTGTTTATTTTGAGAAATTTGTTTGTGTTTATTTGTTTCTTGAGGCAGGCTCTCAGTCTGTCACTCAGGCTGGAGTGCAGTGGTGCAATCTCTGCTCACTGCAACCTCCAAAACTCAGGTTCAAGCAATTCTCTTGTCTCAGTCTAAGCCTACCATGTAGCTGGGACAACAGGCATATGCTACTATGCCTGGCTAATTTTTGTATTTTTTGTAGAGAGGGGGTTTCACCATATTGGCCAGGCTGCTCTCAAACGCCTAACCTCAAAGTATCTGCCTGCCTTGGCTTCCCAAATGCTGGGAATACAAAAATGAACCACCATGCCCAGCCCAGCTTGAAAAACTTTATAGTTATAAGAAAAATGTAACTTACTAATTCAAACTGAACATTTATTTTTTTTTCTAGCTTATATGACTATAGGAAAATTACAAACAGTTTAGAACAAAAGAAAAATTCTGAGAAAGTGTGCCACAGTTTTCACATATTTTAAGACTGATCTTATGAAATATTAAACATTGTGAACCACAGATTTAGAATTACTGGGGGACACTAGCTTAATTTATTATAAATCTAGTAAAGTTTTACCATTATGGATATGCTTGCTTGATATCAAATCCAATGAACACTTAATGGTTATTTTAAATGTTTTTGCCCACCTCTATGTTGTTCTCTTTGTGTAGAAAAGATGAGCAGTATCCTAACCTCATATTCACCATGAGAATCTTCAAAATTAACATAGCTAAAAATGGATAACAGCCATGAAAACTTGAGACCTATTTTAAAAATCAAATGCAGAATCCAGAAAATCATTGAAAATTTGTTGAGACTCCTGGTAGGCAATCAATTTGGCATAACATATCACTGAATGTGTATCAAGGTCTCCCCATATGAATCTCATTGAATTCCTTGGCTTGTCAGTCTTTCTAGGAGAGTTACTATAAATTTAGGTTAGAGACAGTGGCCATAAATATTAATAGTCAGCTCAGTTGTTTGCAGAGCTGTAATTGAGACATAAATTCATGGACGTGAAATGGTGGTTAGATGCATCCAATTAAGAAAAGGGGTCTATTACTGTTACAGACCACTTAAGTGAGTCATATGAAAATTAAACATTTCATTTGATGAATACACGAAATAAGTTTTAGCTGGTTGCAGTGGCTCATGCCTGTAATTCCAGCACTTTGGGAGGCTGAGGAGGGTGAATTGCCTGAGATTATGAGCTGGAGACCAGACTGACCAACACCATGAAACCTAGTCTCTATAAAAGAAAAAAAAAATACAAAAATTACCCAGGCATGGTGGTAGGTGCCTGTAATTCCAGCTACGTAGGAGGCTGAGGCAGAAGAATCTCCTGAATCTGGGAAACACAAGTTGCAGTGAGCCAAGATCACCCTTCCACTCCAGCCTGGGTGACAAGAGAGAAACTCAGTCTCAAAAAAAAAAAAAAAAAAAAAAAGAATTTTTAAAATGGTTAGGTGTTATACATACTATATGCCCTATGAGCTATATGTGTGTTTGTGTGGGGGTGTGCGGCATGTGTAATTGTGTAGTGCATATATGTATGTGCATGTGTGTGTGTGTATAGCAAATACATACACACACACACACACACACACACACACCCTCCCTCTACCATCAAGTAGGCCCCAGTGTCTGTTGCTGCCATGTAATTATCTCCTTGTTATTAGCAAGAACATGCCATGTTTAGTTTTCTGTTCCTGCATAAATTCCTTAGGATCATGGTCTCCAGCTGCATCCGCATTATTGGAAAGGACTACATTTTCTTCTTTTTATGGTTGCATAGTATTCCTCAGTGTATATGTGCCACATTTCTTTATACAGTCTGCTGTTTATGAGAAGCTATGTTGATTCTATGTGTTTGTTATTGTGTGTGTGTTTATATATGTATATAATATTTGAATTATACACATATATGTGTTATGATTATACATAGATATATGCATGAGTTACATATACATCATACAAATATCTATGAGCTCACATATACATATAATACATATACATTATATATCATACACATGTATCACATATATGTATCAACATATATATCATATATATGTGTACAGGTGTGTGACATATATATGTTTCAACATATCTCATGGTTCACGAGTTCAAGTAGAATTATAATTTACATACCAATATATCCATATATTCCATGCTGAATGCAATTTACAATATCTCTGTTTCCAAATGCAAGACTTGGAATGAGAGATTTTATTCTCACCAGAGAATAATGGTTTTCTAGCACTAAATATGGAATACAGAATGAAAGTATATTAATTTTCAATTTTGAGACAACTTGATATGAAAGTTTTCACCAGAGGTTGAAATTCAAAGATCTCACATGTGAATGTCAAAAAAAGCATCTGAAAACACTCAAAACTTATTGCACAGTCCACCATTTTTACATATATTTCTTATGTGATGTTTAGTTATACTTGTTAGAGCTTGTTTCTTCTTTCCAACTTTTATTTTAGGTTCAGGGCACAATTGCTATAGAGGTAAATTGCCAATCACAGGGGTTTGTTGTACAGATTCTTTCATCACCTAGGTAGTTGACCATGATACCAGATAGGTAGCATTTTGGTACTCATCCTCCTCCCTTGCTCCACCCTCAAGTAGCTCCCTGGTATCTATTGTTGTCATGCGTATGACCCTGTGTACTCATCGTTCACCTCCTATTTATAAGAATCACTTCTAAGTGAGTTTATGTAGCATTTTTTTTTTTTTTTTTTCTGTTCTTGTGTTAATTCGCTTAGGATAATGGTCTGCAGATGAATCCATGTTGCAGCAGGACTTGATTTTTTTTTTCTTTTTTATGGCTGCATGGTATTTAATGGTGTATATATACCATGTTTTCTTTATCCATTCTGCTACTGATCTACTGATGGGCACTTAGGTTGATTTCATGTCTTTG
Source organism: Trachypithecus francoisi (assembly GCF_009764315.1). Taxonomy (NCBI): domain Eukaryota; kingdom Metazoa; phylum Chordata; class Mammalia; order Primates; family Cercopithecidae; genus Trachypithecus; species Trachypithecus francoisi. Next base: position 375,398 of record NW_022680478.1, on the reverse strand, counting down.
TTATTGTGGACAGTCTTCAATGAACATAATGCATACATGTGTCTTTGTGGTGGAATAATTTCTATTTCTCTGGGTGTGTACCCAGAAATGAGATTGTTAGGTTGACTGATCATTTTGTTTTAAGTTCTTTGCAAAATTACCACACTGTTTTCCACAAGTACTGAAGTAATTTACATTCCAACCTGCAGGGTATAAGTACTCCCTTTTCTCCACAAGCTTGCCAGCATGTTACTTTTTCAGGAATAGCCATTCTGACTGGTGTGAGAAGGTATCTCATTGTGGTTTTGATTTTCACTTCTCTAATGATTGATGATGTTGTTATTTTTTTATGTGCTTTTTGGCAGTGTGTAAGTCTTCTTTTGAGAAGTGTGTCTTCATGCTCTTCACCCATTCTTTTAATAGATTTTTGTTTGTTTGTTTTCACATGTTAATTTGTTTTAGTTCCTTATAGATTCAGGATATTAGACATTTGTCAGATGCATAATTTGCAAATATTTTTCATCATTCTGTGGGTTGTCTGTTTACTCTATTGATAGTTTCTTCTGCTGTGCAAAAGTATAGCTTGCTTTCTTCAAAAGCAGCTAGTATATTTGACATTATGGCTTTCTTAAGTCAGTGGCTAAAGTAAAAACCAGCAGAAAGAGCTGAAAATGCTATTATGATTTTTCTATCTTGGAGAATCCTCCAGGAATCCCCACATTGAAGACAAATATTCTGTATTTTCTTCAGTTCGTTGGAAACAGATTTATCTTCCTATATTGTTGATTTGTATGAAAAATGTAAAACTTTAAATATTAAAATCTGACACCTGTGTCATAAGATTGGCACCTTATGCAAAACATTCTAGAATTGAGATGAGTAGAGGTAACTGGATGAATGGAGGCAAGATGGTGAAGTTCCGGGTTCTTCACCATCAACTTTCCCACGCCTGGGAAAGACACAGGTCAACTGCGCAGGCGCAACTCTACCTCCGACGGAGAAAAACTGGAACCCGCCTAGCCACACCTACCACCCAGCCCCTGACCCACCTATGTTCACCCCACTGCCCTCCCACTCCCAGGCCCAGGACATAAAAGCCTCTCCCGGCGGGTGCACTGCGTGCACTTCCTCAGCCCCCACGCCTGTCGGGACTGCAGGAACTCCGCCCAAGAGCTCTACTGGGTGACTCTCGGCCTCCTTTGCCAGAGGCTGACAGACCTCACCCTCCACACCATCTTTCCTGAAGCTAGGTGGCCAAAAAAATAAATTTGTAGTTTTGCTCCTAGCCTTGCCTACTTGCTGGTCCTTTAATACTAGCCCTGGTAAGCCTGGAAAGCAAATCAGTTTCCTGGAAAGCAAATCAGTTTCCTAGAAAGCAAATTAGTTGGTGCCAAAACCTGGGCAGAAACCCCTCCTCAGGCCTCTAAGGATAGAGGAACCTCCTCCAGCTCCCATGCCACAGACGGACCAGGACCTGAGACCCGCTTCCCTCACTCTCACGGCCTTTCTGGGGTAAGTGCCCTTGTCTCCTCTTTACCTCCCTCGGCCAAAAATCCTGCACAGGTCAGAGGCCCACTTTTGAGCCACCAAGTGGCTCAGGAGACCCATTCAGGACGGAGACGTCCATCTGAAGGTAATCTCCACCTTGGCTCCAAGAGCCTCCAGTCTGTCTCTGGTGGTTCCAAAGGATGCTTTGAAGCCAGGCAGAGATCAACTTCCATTTCCATTGTGTCCATTGTGTAAGTAAAGAGGAAACAAATGGGAAATCCCCTGTCCAAATTTCCAAACAGCACCCCTTTAGGGTGCCTCCTAGCCAATCTAAAAACTCTACAACTCGAACAAGACCTCAAAAGAAAGCAGTTAATTTTCCTCTCCACTGTGGCATGGCCCCAATACAAACTGGACAATCAGTCTCAATGACCAGCAGAGGGCACCCTAGACCACAATGTCTTAACTGACCTCAGCAATTTCTGCCAGCGACTAGGCAAGTGCTCTAAAATCAATTACATCCAAGATTTTTGGGACCTACACTCTCGCCCCAATCTGTATAGCCGGTGCTCTTTGTCCCACGTTATGCTAGCCAAGGACGCTGGCTCACGGAAACCCAAAAAACAGGAGTCTTCATTCCTTTCTGTTCAGGCAGAGGACCTAGGGTTTCCTTCTGTCCCCACACCCTCACTCCCACCCTATACTCCTCCTTCTCTCTCCACTTTCTCCACCCCTTCCTTCCTGCCCAGACTCCTTTTCCTTCCTCCTCATCGACTGGTGGCCTGCTCACTCCTGTGCTCCCTTCCACGTACTCAACCGGCCACCTTGGTCCCCTATCTCTGCCCACACCCACTCTAAGTGCCCTGCTGACACCCCCACTCCTGCCCCACACCCTCCTACAGTGTTAGCACTTTTGCGAGAGGTAGCTGGGGTGGAGGGGGTAGTCAGAGTACACGTCCCTTTTTCACTGGCTGACCTTTCCAAAATTTGAGAAGCATTTAGGGGATTTCTCAGCTAATCCCACTGTATACATAAAGGAATTTAGATACCTTTGTCAGGCCTATGACTTAACTTGGCATGACCTCCAGGTTATCCTAACTTCTACCCTAAACCCTGAGGAGAAAGAGTTGATCCTGGCAGCCGCCAGGCAGCACGCCAACCAACAACATTTAACTGACACCACCATTCCACTAGGGGAGCAAGCAGTCCCCTCGGCAGACCCAGACTGGGACTACCAAGTAGGCCAGTCTGGGCGCCGTAGGAGAGACATCATGGTCCAGTGCCTGTTGGCTGGTATGCAAATGGCTTCAAACAAAGCCGTAAATTTTAACAAATTAAAAGAAATTTCTCAAAATCTGGAAGAAAATCCAGCTGCATTCCTAAATAGACTAACTGAGACTCTAACCCAATATACCCGGCTAGATCCGACCTCCCCCACAGGGGCCACCATTTTGGCATCTCATTTCATTTCCCCATCAGCTCCTGACATTCGCGAGAACTCCAAAAGGTGGAAAATGGTCCTGAGACACCAATACAAGACCTGGTTAAACTAGCTTTTAAGGTTTATAACTCCAGAGAGGAAATGGCTGAGGCACAGTGGCAGGCTCACCTCAAACAGAAGGTACAGCTCCTTACAGTGGCTTTACAGCCCAGTCGTAACACCAAACCAGAGAGCACACACCCCGCAGACTCCAAGGCTAAAAAAGGAGTCTGCTATAAATGTGGCGAGTCAGGACACTATGCCAACAGGTATTCACAAGGCCCCCGAGCCCCAACACAGCCTTGCTATAAGTGCAAGTCATCAGGACATTGGGCCAGTGAATGTCCTAAACCTTGTCCACCAGCAACCCCCTGCCCTGCTTGCCAACAGGAAGGACACTGGTAGTCTGATTGCCCCACCCTGAGAACAGGTGCCACATCTCAACGTGACCCCCTTTCCCAGGAACCTGGGAGCTCCTTCCACCTCCTACATCTAGACGATGATAACTGAAGGTGCCAAGACACAGGGACAGGATCTTCGGCTAGTCAATGAGGCTATCCATCCAACACACCCTGTAGTTCCCAACCTTTACACCCTTCTGTCCCATATCTCCACCAATTCTACTTATTTTACTGTGCTAGACCTTAAGGATGCTTTCTTTACCATACCCCTACACACAGACTGCCAGTTCCTTTCTGCTTTCACATGAGAAGACCCAGACACACACACCTCCACTCAACTGACGTGGACAGTCCTCCCACAAGGGTTCTGGGATAGCCCCTGGATGTCTTCGGTCAGGCCTTAGCAAAAGACCTGGCCTTCTGCCCCCTCACTAATAGCAAAGTTCTGCAGTATGTAGATGATCTCCTAATCTGTAGCCTTACCAAACAAGACTCTCTTCTAGACACTGCAACTGTCCTCAACCATTTAGGCTCACTAGGTTATAGGATATCTAAACACAAGGTCCAAATTTCTCACCAAACCATCATTTACTTGGGAATTGAAATCACCCTAGCAACCCAGTCACTAACTACCGACCGTGTGGACCTAATACAAAACCTTCTTCCCCCTCAAGATTAAAAGAAGTTCAATCCTTCCTAGGTCTAATCAGCTTCTTCAGACTTTAGATCCCCAACTTTGGAATCTTAGCCAAACCTTTATACACCACAGTTAAAGAAACCCCACAGGGGCCTTTGCCCAATCCCAGATTAATTTTGACTCATTTCACCTGCTTAAAGTCTTGCCTTCTCTCACAACCCACTCTCTCACTGCCTGATTTCCAGCGTCCCTTCCAACTCTTTACAAATGAAAGGCATAAAGTGGCAGTTGGTCTCTTAGCCCAGCCTGTTAGCAGCACCCACCACCCTGTGGCCTATCTATCCAAACAACTAGACCCAACTGTACAAGGCTGGCAACCCTGTCTGCGTGCATTGGCAGCGGCATCCTGCCTGACCCAGGAAGTGAAAAAACTCATTAGAGGCAGTAATTTAACAGTCCCCTCCACACACCATCTACAGGAACTCATCTCTCATAAAAGTATTAGACACTTAACTCCATCCCAGTTCCAACTTTTCCATCTCTTATTCATAGAAGGCTTCACTATTACTTTGGAAGTTTGCTTCTCTCTAAATCCAGCCACTTTACTGCCAGACCCTCTTAAACCACCTCATACTAAACATTCTTGTCCTGAAGTCCTGGAGGATCAACCCCCCAGCCACCTACACTTGCATGACCAGCCCCTTCAGAATGCACAACTAACCCTATTTGCAGATGGCAGCTCCTTTTTCAACCCTCAAGGAAACAGACAGGCAGGATATGCAGTAGTTACCTGCTCCACAGTTTTGGAGGCAAAACCCCTACCACAAGGGACCACATCACAGCAGGCAGAACTCACTGCACTAACCAAGGCACTCCTCCTATCAAAAGGAAAAACAGTAAACATATGCACAGATTCTAAATATGCTTTCCTAATTACACACACCCATTCAGTCATCTGGAAAGAGAGAGGGTTTGTAACCACCTGCGGTACCCCTATTATCAACAAAAACCAAATACTCAAACTACTGGATGCACTGTCGGCACCTTCCAAGGTAGCCATTATACAAGGTAAAGGCCACCAAACTCCATCTAACCCGGTAGCAGCTGGCAATAGTTTTGCTGACACCACTGCCAAATCGTCAGCCAGATTCTCCACCCCCATGCTTCCCTCTATTTGTTTTCTCTCTCCTCAATGTACCCCTATTTACACCCAAGAGGAAAAGGCCAAACCATTACAAAATCCAACAGCCAAACTAACTACAGACGATGGAATATATATTGATAACAAATTAGTTATTCCTGAAACACAACTCCATACCATTCTAACAGACGTACATAATTCTTTACACATAGGACCCAAAACCTTATACAATTTTCTAAATCCCCTCCTCCACTGCCCAACACTACAGAAACACTTACTTATAATCAACCAGAAGTGCTCTATCTGCCTAAAGACAAATCCTCAAGGTGCATTGAGTAATCCCCATCCCAGCCACCAACTCAGAGGACACCAACCAGGTGAAGACTGGCAAACTGATTTCACACATATGCCAAAACATAAAAATTTAAATACCTCTTAACCCCTGTGGACACCTTTTCAGGATGGATAGAGGCCTATCCCACCACAGGAGAAACCACTAACATGGTTGCTTCAATACTCACTGAACATATTATCCCTAAGTTTGGCCTCCCAGTGATCCTACACTCCGACAATGGTCCAGCATTCATCTCCAAGGTAGTCCAACAGGTGGCAGCCCTCCTACATATCACCTGGAAATTCCACACCCCTTATAGACCTCAGTCTTCTGGTAAGGTAAAAAAGGCTAACGGACTGATCAAACAATAGCTCACCAAACTCTCCCTCAAGACTCAACAATCATGGGTAACTCTCCTTCCTTTAGGCCTAACCCGGCTGCGAGCAGCCCCATGGAGTCTAACAGGCCTCAGTCCATTTGAATTGGTTTACAGCCGGCCCCTCACCCTCCAGCAGTTACTCACCCTTTCTTCCACACTGGCAACTTATCTTCCATACCTCACCCTCTTGAGACAACTCCTGAGACAACATGCAGAACTAGCACACCCCCCTCCAACAGACACTTATAGCCCACATCTCTCTCTCAGCCCAGGAGACCAAGTATACTTAGAAGATATCCAAGCCAAACATCTTCAACCCAGGTGGAAAGGTCCCTATACTGTCCTCCTATCCACATACACAGCAGCCAAACTTCTAGGACACAGGTACTGGGTCCATATATCACAATTAAAAAAGGACCCCACAGAAGACAATCAGTGGACATCTACTAGACTTACTCCTACCCGTCTAAAATTCACCAAACTCTCCCAACCACCACATGTTCCCTAACCTCTTACAATTATCCCAATTTCTCACCATACTCTATATAACATAACAGAATTCTGATATATTACCCCAGATCCCTACTTGCCTCCAGATAATGGCCCATCACAGTGGTTTTTCTGCTTACCTTTATAGAACATCTTCAGTGGCAAGGTGTACTCGGTGATTACACTGAAGATGAAGTCCTATTTCATATTTATAGTACTATCTTTTTCTTACATTTCAATCTCTATTATTGACCCAACTTTCATATGGAGATTCTCTATAGTTGAGACCTGGTCATGCAAAAATAAACAGTACTCACAGCTACAAGGCACCGCTGACTGCCCCCCTTCAGGCTGCCAACCTCATCTTACTATAAATTTCACCCTATCGTGTTGCAGTGCAGCCGGAGCTGAGGCTCTCTGCTTCCTGCATGATCAGACACATTAAAATTGTAAGACTTACTGAAACAAAAGAACCTAGAATGCTCTTATATTTACTGTAAGATCCATTATGCAACCTTGAGACAGGAGAAACCCACTGCTCTCTTCACCATTGCAAATCCATGAACCCCTCTTCAATACCAATTAAATATCAAAGACCCATGGGACCCCGACGGGCAGATGGAGTCAGAGGTGGACTCTACACAGGTTACACAATTCTTAGTTCATTTCCCATGGCTACTCTCCTGATAAAAAGAACCCTTGTCCAGCAAAAATCCCTTCCTCAAAACATACAAGTCCTACAGAATTTAACCTTAGTCATACAATCACAAGAACAGGCCTTACAAGATCAATTAAACTGCTCCAATGAAGACCACTTCTCATGGTTAAAACTAGTCCGTCAAGGGTTAAGCCTAACACAGGCAGCCAATATAACAAATCTCTCCCACTGTTTTCTCTGTGCAGCTCTGAAAGAGCCCCCTTAGTGGAAGTCCCTTTACCTACTGCTTTTAAGGCTACAACTAACTCTACAAGTGCCTACCAAAAACCGTTCTTACTCCAAGTCCCGCTATACCAAAACCCAGAAAGTCCAGTCCTTCCTTTCTGCTACTCTACTACAAACACCTCCTGATGTAATTATACCCAGCCACCCGCTAAGACCCAGACGGCTCCCATCAGAGGTTATTTCTGGTGCAAGAAAATCCTCTTCAAGGTCCTTAATCACATATCCATGGTCAATCCCTCTGTGTCCCAGTGTCCCTAGTACCTAGTTTAACCTTATATAGCAAAGCAGAAATAGCTGAACTTGTCATACAATTTAACCCTCCTCCTAATGATCTCCAATATGGTCTGTCTTCCTTCCCCTAGTCATTGGAGTCTCCCTGGCCTCCTCCCTAGTGGCGTCAGGGCTTGGAACTGGGGCACTAGCCTACTTGGTACAGTCTACCCGATCTCTAACAGCTCAAATTCAAGAGACCACAGAGGTTTCAGCTGAAAGCCTGGCCTCTCTACAGCATCAAATTACCTCAGTTGCCCAAGTAGCAGCACAGAATAGGTGAGCATTAGATTTACTTACTGCCGAAAAAGGAGGAACATGTCTCTTCTTAGGAGAAGAATTCTGCTATTATGTAAATGAGTCAGGCCTAGTAGGCACTAACTTTCAAGCCCTAAACAGGATTAAATCAGAATTAAAAACCTACAATACCCCCTTCACCCCCGGACCACCGACATGGCTGCTGCCCATAATACAGCAGATGCTCCCATTCCTAATTCCCATACTAATCCTCTGTTTTGTCTTATGTCTCACTCCTGATTTAATCAAATTTCTCCGAGCCAAAGTTCAAGAGATCACGCGCTTCACCTTCAACCAGATGCTTCTGCATCTGTACATCCAAATACCAACCATAGACCCCAACCTTAATGACGTCCCCTAAAAGCAGGAAGTAGCCAGACAGACCATGGTGCCCCTTATCACTATTATCAATAAAAGATTGGACTGTTTGAACGAACGGAGGCAAGATGACACAGTTCCGGGTTCTTCACCATCAACTTTCCCACGCCTAGGAAACACACAGGTCTACTGTGCAGGCACAACTGAAAGCAAATCAGTTTCCTAGAAAGCAAATCCGTACATCTGACAAATTTTGCTGGAATGTCGTGTTGGAGCTCTCTTCAATTATTTACCTATATCTGTCCCTTGTTTGTTCTCTGTTAACAGGGAAGAACAGATGAATTTACATAAGTTAAGAGTATATGTAATTCAGTGCTTATGTATTCCTATTTGTGGTTTATTCTTAGTTACAACTGGATTGCTTCCATACATGTGACCAACTTCAGTCTCACAACTTATGCCATCTCTCCTGCAATGTAGCAAACACTTTCTTATTTATTTTAAATTTAATTTATTTTATTGTTATTGTTTAATAGAATCTTGCTCTGTTGTCCAGCTGAAGTACAATGTCATGATCTGGGTCACAGGAGGCTCAGACTCCTTGGCTCAAGTGAATCTCTTGTATCAGTCTCCCAAGTAGTTGGGACTATAAGCTTGCACTGTTACCAATCACCACTACAATTATATTGGTAATTCTTATTTTTTTTTTTATTTTTTACTTTTGTAGAGTTGGGGGTCTTGTTTTATTGCTTAGTCTGATCTTGAACTTCTCAAGTGATCCTCCTGCATCCATCTTCCAAAGTTGTGGAATTACAGACATAATTCACTGTTCCTTGCCTGAAACCACATTTCATTTATGGTCTGTCAGACATCTGAACTGAAGGGACCAGCTCCTGACAGAAAAACAATGTATAATTTTTCAGGCCCTACCAAAAGCAATTAAAAAAAGCTTTGCCTGAGCCAAGCATGGTGGACCTTGTCCAGCTTAATTTATCACCAAATATGTAAAGAGAACAGGGATCTCTGTGGGAGGTTTCTGTAATAAAGTCATCCTCTGCAGTCTGCCTGGACAGCACATGAAAAGTTATGACTGTTGCTTTCCAGCACTGAGTTCCTGATTAGCTCTTACTAAACAATACTACCTGTTGTTCCCTTTCTATTGAGCATATATCTGCTGTGGGACAATCAGAGATGCGAGAGACTGAAGAGTTAAGGGGAGCCCTTTATTATTAAGGTTATCAGCTCAGTCAGACTAGGATCAAGAAAGTCTGAACCCCGAACAAATGAAACAGCCACCATTTAAGCAGTTAATGGTGGATGTTACATGATTCAGGAAGCTTACTTATGGAAAGGAGAACAAAGGCAGTTAATCATTCTTTTACATTTGCTATATCACATGTTATATATCCTGGCAAAAACACGTTTTTGTAACACATACTTATCAAACTTGTGACCTCACAGTTGTGCTAGGAAGGTAAGCAGGAAATTACTGAGCCTCAAGGAATGTGAAACTGTAGAACACAGATAAGGCTCACTGAGCACAGAAGAGAATCAGACAGTTAATATTCTCTTCTAACTCAGGCTCCCTGGGGGGCTATATTATACTTGACTTTTTAAGGAAAAAGAATACATTCTTTGTTATTATTCTTATAAAATGTATTAATTCCCTCTTCATCCCCCAACGTTGGTGCTTGTCATAAATGCTGATTAATAAAAAGCATCACCATTATTTATTTATTCTGATGTAGGCACATATTCTTCCTGAGGGACTGATTGGTATCTTTGTAGTGCCATCAGTTTGGTGGTAGTTGTTCAGTCCACTATTGCTTCAAGGGTGGACTGAATGCTTCTGATGAGAAGAGGTAAAAGACAAGGTAGTATTAGGCATCCTCCAGTTATGACTATGAAAACAATTATCAAAATTTAAAGCCTTCAATCCATGAGACCCATCCTCCAAAGAGTGTATTTGGGTTCCATGCAGACCAGGTCTGCACTGGGACACAGATTAGCTTCTGCATTCTAGCAGTAAGTTCCATAACAGCTCTTCCATTATCATCAATTTGTAAACAGCAGTTGGTCAAATTTAGTTGGCCACAAAATCCTGCTTTGGAGGCTAGGAGATAGTCTAATGTTAACTTAATTTGGTATATGGCATCTCTCATTTGGGTAGCTTGAATAGCTAACAGATCCAAGACTTGAGCTATTTAATTGACAATAATTTCTAGTAATATTCACAGTCTTATAATTCGGTTCAGCATGTAAATAGGCATACAGCAACCCCATCATCCATGTTGTGGCCACATAGTTGACTGCTAATACTCTATATTTCTCTCAGGAGGCTATTCATTGTCTTTTAAATTACCTATTTCAATGTATTTTCTTATGTTTGTGTCTATCTTCTCAGTGATATTTATTTGGGTGAAGACATTATTTCTGGTAGTTTTTATTTCCTATTTATAGAATGGGTAACTTAAATCTTACCCTTGTTTCAATGGGAGCAAGAAGAAGGATGGTTTTATTGGCCCTAACACACAGATTCTGGTCCTTTTTTCAGGCAACATTTGTGAGACCTTCATCCCACAGATCCTGTATAGTCCTGCTGGTGCTCTCCAAATATTTGTGACATCTAGTTGATACCATGACTGATTTAATGTTGGAAATTGGGAGACGAGATTGAAGCCTGGCATAGAAGAATTTTTTATATATCTCTTCACCTGGTCTTATTTTCTGATTCCTCAAAATATTGTTGACCTAAACAAGTTATGTCTCCTACTTGAGTTTGAAAGCCTTTCCCCCATTGTGCTATGCAGTATCTTCCAGTGATAGGGATTTGCAGTAGCCAAACACTTGGGTTGGCATAAATTTTGTATCAAATTCTGGTATAGTAAAATTATCTTGTGGCATTAGTTCTCAGACTTCCCACAGCCATTGGTCAGCTATACTAGTACTTCCACATACATACCGTGAGGTGACTCCAAGGTTTGTAGCTATACTTTCGGCTAGCTGAGCAAATAGATTCATGGCCGACATTGGAGGAAGCTGGATTTGTAGTTCCTTGGTGTCAAAATGTTTGTTAAAAGACTTGAGAAACCTGAATTGTGGCATCATATTGACTTGAACCTTAGCGCATTGCATCTTCTTAATAATGACCAATAGAAAGCCTCAATTCACTTCTTCCTGATTAAAGCATAGTTCACCTTGGTGTCCTTTAGTCCAAAAGCGCACATTTTGCTTCAATATGGTCAGATTAAGGGGCTTATATGTTCTAGTTGCACAATCAACCTTCACTTCTTGCTTGTTAAACAAGGCTACTCTCCCTATGTAAGGGTGTTCCCTGAACTTATGGGTGTTCCATTGATTGTTACAATAAGAACATCATTCTTCCATTTCTCTTATTATGGCCTTGGTGGCCTTAATACTGACTCTTTCTTGTCCTAAGGTTTTGCAGACCACTCCTAAATTGTTTAGGATGCTGAGATGTACAGCCTGACAAGCATCAAAATATATAGAAACTGATCCTGTATGTGAATAATGGAATATCTGTGTTTTACTTACAAGTCTTCCTGTCTTTACGTCTCTAGGATTGTCATACGAAGGCAACAGAGCTTCTCCCATTTTAATCTCAAACCAAAAGTCATAAGATAGGAGACTTGGATTATAACATACCTGAGATTTTCAATTTCCTGGATCACGAACAGAGTAGCTGGTTTAATTATAAACACATGTCCCTAGGCGGGCTCCTATGCACTCATAGTAGGTCTGGTACAACAAAGTCTTAGTTACACCTTTACTAGACCAAACTTCTATCATACAATATTGACAAGTATCTTGGTTTCCTTCTGTGCTTATGAATATTATTACTATTAACATGACAAAATTTACATTGTGACATGTATCCTTCTGGGCAACAATTTTGATAGCAATTGAAAATAAAACATGACGCCGGGCGAAGTGGCTCAAGCCTGTAATCCCAGCACTTTGGGAGGCTGAGACGGGCGGATCACGAGGTCAGGAGATCGAGACCTTCCTGGCTAACACGGTGAAACCCCGTCTCTACTAAAAAAAAATACAAAATATTAGCCGGGAGAGATGGCGGGCGCCTGTAGTCCCAGCTACTCGGGAGGCTGAGGCGAGAGAATGGCGTAAACCCGGGAGGCGGAGCTTGCAATGAGCTGAGATCCAGCCACTGCACTCCAGCCTGGGCGACAGAGCGAGACTCCGTCTCAACAACAACAACAAAAAAATAAAATAAAATAAAATAAAATAAAACATGAGAGAAAAGCAATTAGTGTGACCAGAAGAATAAACTACATTTGCAAATTCTATCCACATTTATTTATCTGGCACTGGTTTCCTCAGGCTTCGGCTATGCATAGACTAGTCATCTTCCAGTTGTATGACTAGAGCAAGCCTTGGTGTTTCCTCAAGCATCAGCCATGCGTGGACTGACCACCCTCCAGTGTGGTTGGAGCAGGGCAGTTGTCCTTTTCTGATTCACCTCAGTCTGTCTGCAGGACAGTCGAGGTGGAGTATCTGGATCTTGCTAACTCCTCCACCAGTCTGGGACTGGGGCTGTAGGTTTCAGTCAGTTATGATGGATCCAAGACATGATACCTACAACTTTACAGCAGTAGGATAGACATGATCACAACATGAGGCCACTCCCACAAAGTCCTGAGTGTGGTAGGGTTCAAATGTTTAACCCATACAGAGACCCCAGGTTGAAAGGGGTGTACTGTGTCTATGAAGCTAACAAGTATTCTCTCTCTTACTCATCCTTGTACTTCTTGCATTATTTCACCTAATGTCTACATTTGTCTCCTTAGTGTTAGCTCTTCTATTTCTTTTAAATCTCCTTTTATCTGAGCTATGAGTAGAGGTGGTCAGCCATATACTATCTCATAGGGTGAATGCCCAGTCAATTTAGTAGGGTTACACCTGATTTGGAGAGGGATAATGGGCAATACCTGACCCCACCTTAAATGAGCTTCTTGGCAAAACTTCTTCAACAGTTGTTTTAGCTTTTGCTTCATCCTTTCAATTTTTCTGGAACTCTGTGGATGATAGGCTGTATGTAAATCCATTTAAATTTATATATTTGGGGTAGTTGCCGCACTATTTCTGACACAAAAGCTGGTCTGTTGTCTAAGCCTAAAGCTGGTGGTTGTCCAAATTTAGGAATAATGTCCTTTATTAGTAATCTGATTACTTCTTAAGATTTTTCTGTCCTGGTGGGGAATGGCTCAACCCACCCTGAAAAGCTGCAGACTAAAACAAACAGGTACTGATAACCTGCAGACTGAGGCAGCTTGGTAAAGTCCACAAGCAAGTTTTCACATGGCACTATCCCTGTTTACTAAATTCCCGGGGGCCTAGTAGGCCCTTGCCTTGTGTAGTTCTGAACACATGTGATGCACAGCTCACAGATGGCAAGCGTGATAGCAGTTAGGCATGGTATATAGAAGTATCACCCTACAAGGTTCTCTAAAGCTGTCTTCCCGATGTGTGTTCCTTGGTAGAATTGCTCTATAAATTGGGGGACAATGACCTCTGAAATAGCAAGCCTCCTATCTGAAAACTTCCACCAGCTTCCTTTTTTGGTAACTCCCAGTTTCCTGCGTGAACCATGCTTGTTCACTGGATGAGTAGCTGAGAGTTTCTGCAAGGGTAGGTTCTAATAAGGGCATGACATAAGTCTCTCATACCTGTTATTTTTCTCATTGCAGGCCTTTTTATTTCCCTGTCTTCTTTTCTATTTCCTGTAGCTTTGTTACTTCTTCCTGTTTTATATCCTTTAAAATGGATGACTGCAACTTCCTTTGGAGCCCATGTGGCCTCTAGGAGCTGCTCTATTTTCTTTTTGTTCCTTATTTCATGTCCTTCAGCAGTTAACAATCTTCTTTCCTTGTAAATGGCTCCATGAGCATGCAAGGTGGCAAAAGCATATCTTGCATCAGTATACCTATTCACTGTCTTCTCTTTTGCTAAAAGTAGTGCTCTTACAAGAGCTATTAGTTCTGCCTTCTGTGCTGAGGTTCCTACCAGTAGAGGGTGGGCCTTGGCCACTGAGCTTAATGTGACTACAGCATATCTGGCCTCCTGATACCTTGGATATGAAACTTCTTCCATGAGTAAAATACTCAATGTCTGTGTCCTTTAGAAACTGGTCTTTTAGGTCCTTTTGTCTTGAAAAGACCTCATCCTCTGTTTCTAAACAGCAATGGTACCCTGGGGCACATAACAGGGGCTTCCCATGCTCTGCATATTCTGTTGGTAACAGTGCAGCCTGATTTAGGGTATTCACAGTCTCTAAGATGATGTATGCATTTTCACCTAATAGTCCTTAGTATCTTAATATCTTAAGGTTAGAGAGCCCATGATGTCCCCTCTGTTCCATCAGGATGATAACTGTGTAGGGCACCTGAATTATCAACTCCTGTCCAAATGTGAGCTTGTTAGTGTCCTCAGCTCATAGGGCAGTGGCAGCAAACCTTGAAACAGGGCAGCCATCCTGCAGCCACCAAGTTCAGTTGTTTGGACAGACATGTTTCAGGTTGTTACCACTACCCTGGCACTTGCACCAAGACTCCTGTAGCCATTCCTTTTCTCCATGGATGTGCAGTAAAAGGACTTTGTCAGGTCTGGCCATCTGAGTGTCCGGGCTTGGATTAAAGCTTTCTTGATTTCTTTGAAAGCCATGACCTGTTCTTTTCCCCAAAGAGGGGCTTCTTCTCCCCTCATTTCAGAGCCTCATATAAAGGTTTTGGTAAGAGCAGTAGTTGGGAATCCATATATGACAGAAAAACAGCTGCCCCTAGGAACTCCAGGACCTGCCACCTTGCGTCTGGCCGAGGAATGCCACAGGCAGTTTGTTTTTACTCTTGCCCAGACTCACACCACTCTTGGGAGATATAAAATCCAAGACACTGAACTGCTTGGCCACAGATCTGTGACTTTTTCTTGACACTTTATAGCCAGCTTCCCACAACACTTGAAGCAGACTCTCTGTTCCTTGAATGCATTCCTTTCTGATGGGTGAGGCTAACAGTAAATAATCTATGTACGGCAGTAAGACACACTGGTTGCTAGGTGACCTGAAAGATTTTAAGTCTGAGGCAAGCAGGTCCTAAAAGATAGTTGGTGAGTTCTTAAATCCTTGGGGAAGTCTAGTCCAGGTATACTGGGATGGGCCCCACTCAGAGGCAAAGACATGTCAGCTTACAGTGGCTAATTGAATGCAAATGAATGCAAAGAATGCATCTTCTATGTCCAGGCATGTAAGCCAAGCATCACTAGCAGGTATACGTCCAAGCATAGAATATGGGTTAGGTACAAAAGCATGTAGTGTAGCCACCACCTTGTTGACTGGTCTTAATTCTTTTACAGGCTGGTAGTCACTAGATGGTTTTAACACTGGCAACAAGGGGTATTCCACGAAGAGATACCTTTCTATTATTCCAAACTCAGTAAGTTTTTTTAAGTGTTTTTCAGTTCCCCAATAGGCCTCCACGAGAATGGGATATTAGTGAATCTGCACCCGGTAGGTTCCCCACAGTAACTCTACTACCACAGTCAGTCGATTCGTTGCTATACTTTGGGAGCTTTCCTCTGCCCAGACTTCTGGTAACTTAAGGAGTAGATCTGTGAATAGTTTCTCATTATCACTACTTACAGTGATTTAACGAACAGTCTGATACATTTTCTATTGAAATTACCTTTTTGAAGCAAGAATTATTTAGAAGAGGTGTGTAGGGCAAAAGAAAGGTATTAGAAAGGGAATTGAGAAGTCGTTAGAGGATGTTTATATGTTAAGTTTCTTGATCATGATGGTTTCCTGGTTGTATATACTCATCAAAATTTATCAAATTGTTTGCTTTAAATGTGTGCAGTTTTTATGTAAATTATACCTCAATAAATTTGTTTTAAAAATGAGGCTTTGTTAGGTGGTGCATGGGTGACTCTTGCCTATAATCCCAGCACTTTGGGAGGTTAAGGTGGGGTCATCATGAAATTAGCAGGTAGAGACCATCCTGGCCAACATGGTGAAACCCAGTCTCTACTGAAAACACAAAACTTAGCTGGGCATGGTGCCACGTGCCTGTAATCCCAGCTATTCATGAAGCTGATGCAGAAGAATTGTTTGAACTGGGGAGTCAGAGATTGCAGTGAGCTGAGATCGTGCCACTGCAACCTAGCCTTGCAACAGACTGAGAATCTATCTCAAAAAAAAAAAAAAAAAAAGGGGGGGGGGCTTTGTCATAACATCAAACTAAAAATATGTGACTCTGGCATGTATAGCTGTATAACAAACCTGCACATTCTGCACATGTATCCTTGAACTTAAATAAAAAAAATAAATCTAAAATGAGTCTGTTGGCTGCATAAATGTCTTCTTTTGAGAAGTGTCTATTCATATCCTTTGCCCACTTTTTGATGGAGTTGTTTGTTTTTTTCCTGTAAATTTGTTTGAGTTCTTGGCAGGTTCTGGATATTAGCCCTTTGTCAGATGAGTAGATTGCAAAAATTTTCTCCTATTCTGTAGGTTACTTGTTCACTCTGATGGTTGTTCCTTTTGCTGTGCAGAAGCTCTTTAGTTTAATTAGATCCCATTTGTCAATTTTGATTTTTGTTGCCATTGCTTTTGGAGTTTTAGAAATGAAGTCCTTGGCCATGCCTATGTCCTGAATAGTATTGCTTAGATTTTCTTCTAGGGATTATATGGTTTTAGGTCTAACATTTAAGTCTCTAATCCGTCTTGAATTAATTTTTGTGTAAGGTGTAAGGAAGAGATCCAGTTTCAGCTTTCTACTTATGGCTAGCCAGTTTTTCCAGCACCATTTATTAAATAGGGAATCCTTCACCTATTCTAGTTTCTGTCAAGTTTGTCAAAGATCAGATGGCTGTAGATGTGTAGTATTATTTCTGTGGGCTCTGTTCTGTTCCATTGGTCCATATCTCTGTTTTGGTACCAGTACCATGCTGCTTTGGTTACTGTAACCTTGTAGTATAGTCCATCAATGACAGACTAGATTAAGAAAACGTGGCACATATAGACCATGGAATACTATGCAGCCATAAAAAAGGATGAGTTCATGTGCTTTGTAGGGACGTGGATGCAGCTGGAAACCATCATTCACAGCAAACTATTGCAAGAACAGAAAACCAAATACCGACTGTTCTAACTCATAAGTGGGAGCTGAACAATGACAACACTTGGACACAGGAAGGGGAACATCACACACTGGGGACTGTTGTGGGATGGTGGGAAGGGGGAGGGATAGCTTTAGGAGATATACCTAATATAAATGCTAGTTACTGGGTGCAGCACACCAATATGGCAGATGTATACATATGTAACAAACTTGCACATTGTGCACATGTACCCTAGAATTTAAAATACAATTTAAAAAAATTGGCTGACCTGAAAAAAAAAAAATGAGTTTGCTCTAAGCCAAAAATATGAGTCCAGAGGTGCAAAGACTTCATGCATCTTCTTAGATAGTGACAGGGAGAAATAAAAATGTCAGGCTATGAATTCAACCACTGGTTATGGGTGTGAAAGGAAGAATGTGAAGAGAAGCAGGGAGGATATAAATAATTAGAACCCAAGAATAATGTACACGAAAAATGAAGTATTTGTATTTAGTCACAGCTGTACTTGACCAAGAGAATCTGTAGTAGGGATTTCCCAACCTAAAAACAAAATTATATTACCACCACAAAGAATGATTAATTTCTCATGTTAATAAATCCCAAAGCTTCAATATCTAGTGTGACTGTCTCTATAGCAGAATCATTCTCCCAATGACCAAAACATTTCCTCTCAATATAAAGTTGCAATGATCAGTCTTATTACACAGCAAACAAAGACATTGAAACTAACACAAAAAACATCTTGAGGCATCGATGGAATAGTTGATCTACTGCCAAACCAAGTTGCTGATAACAATCCCAGAGTAGAAGATACCTGCTCAGCTCTGCACAACCCAGCTTAGCTCACTCTCTCTCCCCTGAGACACTATGCTCTTCATCTTTGCTTGCCTCATGATACTCTTACTTCCAATGAATTTACATACTCTGAAAATCAAAAACTCATTCATGTATATCTACCACCATCATAGGTTCTTTGCCTCAGGTGCATGGCAAATCAATATGCAGAGACACTAGCATACAACAGAAAAAGAGGTTACCTCAGATGATCTGCCCACCTCAGCCTCCCAAAGTGCTGGGATTACATGTGTGAGCCACCACATCTGACCCATAATATTCCATGTATTAGGTTGGTTTGCTAACACTTTTGGAAGTATACTGCAATACTTTTGCACCAACATAATGTCATATATTTATGCTTTTACTACTAATAACTGTGTTTATTTTCATTATATTTATAAAACTAATACATATCGCTCAGCTATATATTTTTACAGGAATGAACAAATTTGGTAATTGAAGTCTTAAGTCTATAGCATTTTCTCTGAAGCCAGGAACTATTGGATGATACATTTTGCATATGGCTTTTACTTTAAGAGTATTAATAGTCTTGGACTATTTAATGATAAGTCTTTGAGTCTTGACTTCTTGCTTTTTAGGAACAAGGTCATCCTGGAGAAACTATGCAAAATCTCAATCTGACATTTTGATGTTTCACCCTGGTGGTTAATGAACACAGGGATAAAAATCACTGAGTTTTGTTAGTCTCCAGCTCAAAACTGTGTGGTTCTCAGAACATTGCTTTTGCTTTCTGAGTTTACTTTCTAAATATTTCAAGTAAGAACGAAGATATTACCACCATCTACTCCATGCAGTTATTGTGACAAGAAGCACAGTGATGGTTATAATGATGGACACAGTGTGCATAAATCACTGGCCAGAGTCCCTGGCACTTAACAACTGCTCAGTGAAGATAAACATGTCTTCTAATGGTTGTCCTTGGTATTACTATAATTAATGACAACAACAGTATTATTGTTATTGGTGGTGCCATATTATTACTGTTGCTATCACTAATAGTATTAGCAGCAACATCCTAATCTATTAGTGCTGTGGTTGGCATTGTTTCTCTTGTAGAAATCGGGAGAGAAGGCTGGCAAGTCTAATTTCTCTGCAGCGTCTAGCCTGTGTGTGAGGGGGAGTTGAGTGGGTAGGGTAAGGGGTTATGTAATGCTGGTTTTTTTAGCATCAATACTCTCTTTGAAGGACAAATAAAAGGTTTCAAAAAAGCTATGAGTTATTTGTGGCGCCCAAAGTGCCTAATAAATCCTCATGTATGTGGATGCAACTTTTTTTTTTTTTTTTGAGACAGAGTCTTGCTCTGTCACCTGGGCTGGAGTGTAGTGGCTGGATGGCAGCTCACTGCAAGCTCCGCCTCCCGGGTTCACGCTATTCTCCTGCCTCAGCCTCCCGAGTAGCTGGGACTACAGGGGCCCGCCACCGCTCCCCGCTGATTTTTTGTATTTTTAGTAGAGACGGGGTTTCACCGTGTTAGCCAGGATGGTCCCGATCTCCTGACCTCGTGATCCGCCCGTCTCGGCCTCCCAAAGTGCTGGGATTACAGGCTGGATGCATGTTTTTGACTCAGAATTCTCTAAGCCTATGGCATCTCTGATTCAAGTATTATTCAAAGTACTTTTTTCCAGAACCTAGAACTGTAGTTACATTTTGTCTTCTCATATATCTGAGATAAAGTGGCTCTTTACTACTTCTGATATTACTGCAAAGCCTGCCTGCTATTCTATCTCACCCACAATACTGCCTCCTTATGCTGCCGGAACATGGCTTATGGAACCAGTAAGCAGTTCAGAACTAGCATGAATGCATCTGAAATAAGCTGCCTTTTGTCAAAGAAAGAGGTTTGGATTTTCTTAAGGCCATTGTTACAGCCTGTGAGGAAAAATTTCCAGAGTACCATTCATCTTAGTTTTTAGAATTTGCAGTGTATTGAGTTGGTGATATATTGCATGGAAATAGACATTTTTCTCTAATAGGATGTTTAGAAATCATCACCACTTCCAGTGATTTTTTAGTCCAGAAATCTTGGCTTTTTCCATTCTCTGATATTCACTGTAATTTTCACCCAATCTTAGATTTTTTTCAAAGTTCTGCATTAAGTTATATCATTTCTTCTCCCAAGGGAGAAGACACTGCCTGACTAAAGTCTTCCTGAAGAACTAAAACTTGGATATAATTGTACATATTTTACAACAATGCAGGCCATGTGCCACCATGGGGCTGAGTGTAAAAGTAGCATGTTGGTTTCCCACAGGAATGCAATTCCATTATTAAGGTATGAGAAACTATGCAGAATAAATGATAAGACCCTCCCCACCTTTTCTTCAACAAACAAATGGAAAGAAAAATGAAGGCAGAGCAGCGCAGTGGTTCATACCTGTTATCCCCTTACTTCCTCGGGAGGCTGAGGATGGAAGATCACTTGATCCCAGCAGACAGGTCTGAGTCACACAGTGAGACCTACATCTCTACAAAACAATTAAAACTTAGCCAGGTGTGGTGGTACACACCTGTGGCCCCAGCTACTCAGGAGACTGAGGCAAGAGGATTGCTGGAGGCCAAATCAAGGTTGCAGTGAGCCAAGATTGTGCCTTTGCACTCCAGCCTGGGCCACAGAGGGAGA
The DNA here is from genome assembly GCF_009764315.1 of Trachypithecus francoisi. NCBI lineage: Eukaryota > Metazoa > Chordata > Mammalia > Primates > Cercopithecidae > Trachypithecus > Trachypithecus francoisi. The sequence goes on along the minus strand of NW_022680478.1, from coordinate 354,611 downwards.
CCCTGCATAAAAAAAAAAAAAAAAAAAAAAAAAAAAAAAAAAAACAGAAAAGAGGGAACTATCCCTCAATACCCATGTGGAACTTGCCTGTAGAGTAGTATCCCTTTATCCACAGTTTCTCTTCTCTGGTTTTCAGTTACCACATCAACCAGGGGCCAAAAATATTAAATGGAAAAAAGTAGTTCATCACTTTTAAAAAGTGCACTGTTCTTAGACGTGTGAAGAAATCTCAAGCTTTCACTCTGTCCTTTCCACCCTGGGAATCCTGCCATTTCCAGCATCTCCACAGTGTCAATGCATTCCATCTATTACTCACTTGATAGCAACCTCAGTGATTACATTAACCAGCACAAAATGCGGCACTGTATTCAAGTCAGCTATATGTCACTTAATAATGGCCCCAAAGTACAAGAAGAGTAGTGACGCTAACATATTGTTATAACTGACTACCAAGTAAATTATTATTAGTTTTTGTTGTTAAGTGCCCTATTTATAAATTAAAATTTATCATAGTCCAGTGCAGTGACTCATGCCTGTAATCTCAGCAATTTGGGATGTTGAGGCAGGACGATTGCTTGAGCCCAGGAACTGAAGGCCGCTCTGGACAACATCTGAAATTGAAGTATCCCTTGAGCCCAAGAATTCAAGGAGAGCCTAGGCAATATAGCAAGACCCACATCTCTAGAATAAATTTTAAAAAATTAGCCAAGCATGGTGCTGTGCACTGCAGTTTCAGCTACTCAGGAAACTAAGGCAGGAGATTATTTGACCCCAAGAGTTCGAGGCTGCAGTGAATCATGGTCAAGTCACTGCACTCCAACCTAGGCAACAGAATGGGATCCCATCTCAAAATCAAATAAACAAAACTGATCAAGGCAAAATAATAGCATATATAGGGTTTGATTCTCTATAGAGCAAATTTGACATAGATAATTTCATCCTAGAAAAAGATTCCATCATACATTTCATATGATACCTTGCCAACAGGGACAAGACGTCTTGTCAGATCAATAAAGACTGCACCCAAGAAGATAAGGACATTATTAAGCACACTCTCCCACTGTCAGTCATCACCTGAGGACTGTGTGGCCATTAAATAGAATGATTTCAGTAGCATAAAATATCCATCCTCACTTGTAATAAGCACCCACCATCTGCCACCAAAGCATCTACCCACATTAAAGATACATCCTTGCAAGATCAATGAACCTCCTGGTCTCTTTTTGTTTTTGTTACTTTCCCTGGACTGGTTTGTTAACCCTTTATTGTGTCCCTTTTATCCTGAAGTTAAATGTTACTTTGTTTGTTGTGGAATGCTTAATCTATAACATTTAAATATTGGTTGAGTATACTATTATGTATGGTTTGCAATATTGACTGACTTGTGGAGTGGCTTGAGCCTATGTGCCCAAGGCTCTGACTACCAAGTCAATGGGAAGAACTAGAATTGTTTCATAGAAACTTCATGTAACTCGTGGCTTTCATCATTGAAATAGCATCAATAAAATTCTGATTTTGTAGAAAGACACAAATATATATGAACTTGGGTATCTCTGACCTTGCACCACTCACAATAGGGTCTATATGAACTTTCAGGCATCCACTCAAGGTCTTGTAACATATCTTTCATGGACAAGGAAGTACTACTATTTTGTGATTCAAACAATTAATTCAAAATGGATTTGAGGCAATTGAGCATATATAAACATGCAGTGATGATAGTAATATTTGATGATATTAAGGAACTACTGTTAAATTTTTAGGCACAATTATGCAGTTACGATTGTGTTAAAAAGAAGTCCTTGCATTTAGACAAGTAACAAATTATTTTGAATGAAGTTATACACTATGTCTTTTATAAATAACACATGAACTGGTGATTGTTTACGCAGATTGAACCAAGGGTTGGGCTGCTTATTCTCATGGCCCAATAGCAAGATGCAGATACACTTGAAAATAAGAAAGTTTATTTCTGTAACAGGGCACAGGGAGAAGACTGGAAAAATATTGCCAGACCACCTAAAAATTCCAAAGTTTTCCAAAGCTATACCTTCCAAGCTGTATGTCTATATATAAGTGTACATTCATCTAAAGACATAAGTGATTAACTTATTTTATTTTATAATTAAGGTCTGAGTCCTGAAGACCCTCTGGAGCTTCAGTAAATTTACTTAATCTAAATGTGTCCAGGTGCTGGAGTGATTAATCTTTTCTTTTCTTGTGCTAAGTCATGGAGGTTTGGAGCTTCCTCTAGACCACCAATAAAATGTGTTTAAAGAGGTCTGGAGAGTTTCTTCAGATCTCCAGCAAAACTTATTTAATCATAAATTAGTCCTGTTAAGAATTCCCTCATTATCTTGTAAGGCTCCCATCCTGTACCCATAAAAACCCAAAGCTGCACTGGCAGAGGAGCAGAGTGATGTGGCAGAGAAGGAAGAAAGAGAAGAAACAGCTGGATGTTGAGGTGTTCAGCTTGGGATGGCAAGAAAGGAGTTCTGCTGAGATGGTTGAACTCCAGATGATGATTGTTTTCCCACTCCATCCCCTTTCCAGCTCCCCATCCCACTGGCAGCCACCTCCATCACTCAGTAAAACTTCTGAATGCACAATGCTTCAAGGCCATGTGATTTGCTTCTTCCTAGATTCTGGAAAAGGATGCAGGTACCAAGAGGACAGGATTTAAAAGGCTATCATCCTGACTCCCCACTGTTCTAGTTTAACATTTATCCATCTATGGACAACAACTGCTAAAAGAACATTAATTGTTACACACTCACAGACACTGCTGTGGGGCCAGAGCTCAAAAGCACTGCCCCAGTCCAGACACTGGCTTGCCTGCATGCTCTCCTACAAGGGGTTTGAGCACTGCAGCCAAGAAAGGGATTCACACTCTTGTCACAAGTACCGCAAAGGGGTCCATGGAACTCTCCCATTTCAGCAATATTTGTTATCATGACATCATGAATTTGCTCATGTACTTCTTTATAAACTGAACTTTGTGTATAATGTCTGGTTCAACATATGGAACAATGATAATTGGACAGAATTAGTGAGCACCAGATATAATTTGGCATTTTCATCTATGATGACCATCATCTTAGTAATAGTTGGGGAAAAAAATCAAAGACATTGAGACATATTTCTATGTAGGGGTTTTTAAAATAATTTTAAATAATACTAATGTATAAGAACAGTGACCAAACATAGTTATTTAGAAGCAACAAGTTACTTTGTGTCTCTTGTTCATTATCTCATTCTGTGGAAGGAACCTGTCATCAGTCATGGCTAGACACCTCCCTGAGGAGTGTACTTCAATGTATTTATATTAATAAAACAAAGTCCCTGGAGCTACTACCTCTCATTGGGTGTCATAAACATTTATGTAAAAAAGATGATTTAACATAGTTTGCAAATAGAGTATTTGCTGATTGAGTGAATCATTCATTCACCTCTATAAACAAAACATGAAAATCTATGTGGTTAACATCCTAAGAGACAGAGGGATCTATTATCCAACTTTCAGGGATACTGTGAAGGATAAAAATAACTTCTCTAATGTTTAGCAGAGTGACTTGTACATAGTAGTTTCTTAATAAGTTACAATACCTTTATACAAATTTTATTCAGTTAGATCCTGGCTATATTTGTCTTTATGAATTCTATTATCCAAAAAGGAATATTTGTTCTCAGGTATAACTCAGAATGATGTCTGTTGAGTACTATATGTGAATACCTTCAGAAATGTGGATAATATTATTACTTATTCATCTAAAATGTATCCTCATAATCTTGAAGATAACAAGAGTTAATTGTTAAAAAGAAAAAGATCAGAAGAATAATTTCAGTTGCATGCCACAGACATGAAATTTTAAGAATGGTCAGATTTCAGTTTAAGTTGAGTTGAGTATTTTCTGCTGTGGTTATTCTTAAGGGCATTTTAATCACACTAAAGTTTGACTTGGTAATGTTTCACAGCAAAACTATTGATTACAAAAGGGAAAATGTTTCAATGAAGGCCGATAACATAACACAATGTCAGCTTAAAGCAAGGGTGGCCAGTGGGAGAGTTATTAATGTGATAGTAAAATGCTTGAAGCAGAGAATAATTCATTAACTTTGATATTTCAAAATAGAAGAGGTAGGGAACATTTTAATTTTATGCTATTATATGTGTGGTAACAGATTAACTTCAAAATTTATATTGAAATATGCTTCCTTATTCATACTTACCAGAGCTAAGGAAATAGAAACTGAAGATAACCCTCATTCCAAAAAAAGGTTGTAAATTTCTCTTTAAGGCTGGAACATCTAAGTATTTAAAAACCAAACACAGAGAAAACTAGAGGAGCAAAATCATATTTACCTTGCTATCCTTTCTGAAATCCATAACAACAAAAATCATAAAAGAAAAAAATAACTCTATCTAAAATGGAATTAAGAATTGGCCAAAGTACCAAAGCCCAGGTTGGGAACTAAATCTGTATGGTAGGAAGATTTAAACAAAATCAGAATACAAGAATGCAATTCTCCCATTATCTTCTGGGGCTGAAAATATATTCCTAATGAAATAAGTCAAGAAAAACCTCCCCATAGGATTTTACCTCTAAATATGAGGATTCTGGTAAAAACATCTATGGGAGAAGAGGAAACGGCATAGATAACCTAATTTAGCCATTACATTCTCATTCTTTTCCTTCATTACTTTCCCCTACATTTTTCAATTCCTTTTACTTGTTAAGCAATTATTCACTATGTGTAAGACTCTGAGTTAATCTTCAACAGAATATGTCAAAGTTTATGTTACATGTTACTAAGCTTCACTATCACATGAAGGGGTCCAATTTTTCACACAGTTGACCCACATCAAAACAAACTCCTCATACTCCATGGTTAGTTTTTCAGCCATTCCTGTTAGGTCTACCACCAAAATACTTCCTCTCTCACTACTCTAAGGCTACCTCCATTCTTGACATATCCAAAGCACTTCTGTGTTTCATTTGAATATGGAAAAGAACTCCTAAGCAGTCTGCTTGCTCTCAGGAAAGCACCTCCACATCTTTTATTTTCACCCCTCCAATAACTGTAGTCACACCCAGATGAAACCCTGATTCCTTAGCAAGTCCTGCAAAAACCCGATTTACTCAGGACCTCTGTACTTCTCTGTCCTCTTCTTGTATGTGAATCTTCAAATGTTTCACTCTACATTTTTATTATTTCATTCTCACGCTGCTAATAAAGACATACCCAAGACTGGGTAATGCATAAAGACAAAGAAGTTTAATGACTCACAGTTCTGCGTGGTTGGGGAGGCTTCACAATCATGGTGGAAGGCAAAGGAGGAGCAAATAAATGTCTTACCACCAGGTAAGAGAAAGTGTACAGGTGCTACCCTTTATAAAATTAATAGATCTAATGAGATTTGTTCACGATCACAGAAACAGCATGGGAAAAGCCACTCCCATTATTCAATTACTTCCTACAACATGTGAGGATTATGGGAACTACAATTCAAGATAAACTTTGGGTGGGGACACAGCAAAACTGTATCAGCCCTGCCAACCAATTCTGCTTACCAGCTGTGGGCAGTTGTGTCTCTAGTTTCTCATCTAGTTGTTAAGTTACCCCATAGATATTTAACCCTAGGACTCAGGTGAGAAGTCAGTGTTGAAGTCATTAATGGGAGAGTCACTGGAGTATTATAACATTTGAATGCATGTGACACTGACAGATCACCAGAGGTAAGGCAGAAAGGAAAAGAAAATGAAGTCCTTCAAGGAGTCAGTAATCTCTATCTGATGATGGTAATTAAAATAATACTAGTAAATTATGATAGTATTCAATAGAACACTATGTGCACGATTCATCTGTATAACAAAACTGAATGAATGATCTTTATTTCATCAATGAGAAATTATTAATAACTACAGATACAGAGTTATTACCTCAAAATGGCATAGATGGTAAATGGCTGAGTTGGATTTTAATCCAAAACAGTTTCAATGGTACAGCCCTTTCCTGCTCTGCTTCAATGTCTCTCAAATGTTGCTCCTGAAGGCTGAATTGCTTCTTGGTGGGGCCATAGGAGAGCAGGGTTGGCAGGTCCAGGTGGAACCATTTGTGTCAGAAATGCAAAAACCTGGAAAGATATCTATTACAAGGCCCATCTATACTAGTGTTATTTGAAGGAGTAGTTGGGGAAGTTGCATATCTTACAACCTCCAGAACAATGGTCTGCATTTTAGCAGAATTCAAGCTCCTATCATCTTCCCAGCCTAATGGTTTCCCAGTAGCTTTGCAAAAGTGATTGAGTCTTAGGTAAGGCCTATTGTCATTTAAACTAAAGTCTAAATGTCTTCCAAAGTTAGCTTCGTTCAAAAGTGCAGGAATATTTAAGGGAAATACAAGATGGTGGGGTGAGTTAGCTTGGAACCGTTTTACTGTCATAATTTTCTCACAGATTAAATTTTTGTAAAAGTAGTTTCATGAAATGGCATGGGCTTTGGGAAGAGGGACATAACTGAAGAAGAGTAGAACAATAGGGTGGAATGCATTGTAAAAATAATAATAATAATAATAACTATGAAGCTGAACCAGGAAAGCAAATTGAGTAAACAAGAAAATGAGTTAATTCAGAGGTGAGGGATAATGAAAAGTTGAGATCATTGAACTGGAAGCACTGACAGCATTAGCATTGGTAGCAGGATGGATAAAAAGTGATATTCAGAAATTCAGATGCATGAACTGGTGACTAAAAATAACATTGACAACATTTTGTCTATATTATTAATTCCTAATGCCCATGTTTAAGTAATAGGAGTGAGAAGTTCTTGTGTGTAAGAAAAAACATCTTAGAAATTTGGAAGTTCAAACAACTGAGAAGCCAGATTAGTAAGTGATTATGTATGTGGAGATTACAATCATTACAAAAGACTGCAAGGGTAAAAGGCTAAAAGAAACAGAGCACGCTTGTTTCATCCTTTTAGGATACTATAACAAGAGTCCATCCACTAGGTAACTTACCAATGACAGATATTTATTTCTCTCAGTCTGCAGGTAAGAAGTCCAAGATCAGCCATGGTAGATTCAATTTCTGTGAGAACCCAATTACTTGTTCATAGACAACACCTTCTCACTGTGTCCTCACACAGTGGAAGTGGGCGAGGGAGTTCTCTGGGGTTTCTTTTATAAGAGCACTAATCCCATTCATGAAACTTTACCTTCATGACCTTCCAAAGGCCCCACTACTGCTATATTCTTACAGGTGACTATTTCAAATTGTACATTTAGCAACATGTTAAAAACCTTCAGTGAATGAGAAAAGGTCAAATGATTGTAATTTTTTTTTTTTTTTTAGATGGAGTCTTGCTCTGTTTCCAAGGCCGGAGTGCAGTGGCTCAAACTTGGCCCTCTGCAACTTCTGACTCCCAAATTTAAGTGATTCTTCTACTTCAGCCTCCATAGTAGCTGGCACCGTCAGTGCCTGCCACTATGCCTGGCTAATTTTTATATTTGAGAAGAGGTGGGGTTCACTATCTTGGCCAGGTGGATCTGAAACTGCAAATTTTATAGTAACTTTCATAAGGAGGTAGTGTGTCTAACACTGACACTACATGCTTTAAATTAACTAATTGTTATATCACAAGGAAAGAAAGAATGTGTAGAATTGGTATTGAAAAAAATCCAGCACCATGGTACATAAGTTGTAAAATGAAAAAAAAAAGGAGCTACCAGTCAATATGATTTCATTCTAATACTCTCAAGGGATATCCATGTACTGGTTATAAATTCTGTATAGGCCAGTATAAGAATAATAAAATGCAGGTGCTAATTTGGACTTTGAAAAGCTTCAAATAGAGACTAATGATGTGAGTGCCACAAGATTATCTCTTATAAAGTTATGTACATATGTAATTAAAATGAGTTTTTTAGCAACTCATCACATTCCTTAAAGTTAAATTTGCAGCCAGGAGCAGTGGCTCATGCCTGTAATCTCAGCACTTGGGAGGCTGAGGTAGACAGATCACAAGGTCAGGAGATCGAGACCATTCTAGCTAACATGGTGAAACCCTGTCTCTACTAAAAAAATACAAAAAATTAGTCAGACATGGTCGTAGGCTCCTGTAGTACCAGTTACCCAAGAGGCTGCGATAAGATAAGACGTGAACTGGGGGGGCAGAGCTTGCAGTGAGCTGAGATCACGCCACTGCACTCCAGTCTGGGCAATAGAATGAGACTCTGTCCCAAAAAATAGTTAAATTTTCAAGACTGACCACTTTTCAGTCTGCTAGCTAATGAGTATTGCTACAAATCTACAGCATGACCAGGTGTTCCTGATTCTGTATTTGCCTTCTCTTTCTCTTATAAACCTGATTTTGCTTTTGACTACTGATAACTGATCTAACATCTCTTTCATTTATAAGTGACACAATTATTGCTAGTCAGATAGCTAAATATCTCTGGGTTATTTTTTGACAGCCTATATTTTGAGATTTTAAAGTATCAACTGCTGCACAAAAGTTTCAATTATGGCTATCAAGAGTATGTAACCTTCAATCGTTCCTCACCCAAACCTCCACCGCTTGAGTTTCCTCATCACCTTCATACACTCATCTGTAAATTTCAATAAGGTGAGCAAGTGTGTTAACTTCTAAGTCATGAATCTGGTTGTTGGCCAAGTGTATTTTTAGATGTGATTGTGGTTTGCACATAGCTGATTATCTGTCTACATTGGTGACAGTAGTAGAGAAAGACTTTTAAATTAGTTTGTTTTGTGTATTTCATCAGTAGGTTTATGTGGATATTTAAGATAACAAATAACACCTAATTCAGTTTGCATTTGCATTTCTGTGTGTTTACCTTGAGAACAATGGTATCTCTTGGCATTACAGAATATGTGGTTGAAAAGTTGTTACTGTTTTGTGCTGCAGGCCACATAACCCTCTGTTTGTGAGTTCATGTATGTAAGTGTAGTCACTCTGTTAGAGTAGGTATTTAGTTAGAATGAACAGCCTGGAGAAGCCCTGCTCCCTGCTGGGAATGTCAGGTGATCATCAGGTGATGGTAAAGTGGTTTTTAAACTATCTCTCTAAAATAATAATTGGTCATAGCCAGCAGCAGGAAAAGGCAGTCTCCCATTAAATAGAAAACACCTGTAGCTGATGATCAGTAGCTTCTCAATAATGTCTTGTGAGTTGGGCAAGAGGACTCACGCATATACACTTTTTTAGCATGTACACATTTTAGGCAAAATGGTGAAGGAGTTTAAACTGTCTATAACCTTCCTGCAGGAATATTTGATTGATTAGGGAAAATGCCTCAACTGAGCATGCACACAACTTCAGTAAACATACTTGGCACACAGACCCTCCCAACTGCTGGCAGGCCACTGCACATGCCGACAGCCTGCCCCAGGGGAAAAATCAAGGGAGGAAAAACACAAACCCTGAAACCATGCCAATGTATACAACCCCAAGTCCAGGGTTGAACTGGGCACTTGGATCTCTCAAGTCACCCACTTAGCTCTCTTCCAAGCATACTTTGCTTTCTTTGCCTCCTATTCTAAATCTTTTCAATAAACGCTCAGTCCTACTCTCAAATTTACCTGGGTCTCTCCCTCTGTCTTATGCATCTAAGTCAAATTCTTTTCTTTGAGGAGGCAAGGACTGAGTTTGCTGCAGACCCTTACGTATATGTCACTAGTAAAAATGCAACCACTTCATCTAACCCTCCACATTTCAGAGCCTGTTCCTCTCCCAAGGTTTAGTGTCTATGTTTACTCACTGTAATTATCAGGATGAACAAAAAGCATTTATATATCAAGGATGGTCTTCATGAGGCATCAACCCAGAGGAAGATATTCATTCTAAGAAAGCATTATTACTATAAATGGCCTCATAATAGAAAGAAGGCCAATCTAACATTCTATGAATACTCTTAAAAAAGCACATAGAGAGTCTTCAACTTAAGATGGCCAGACTAAAGATTTTTTGCCTTTACAAGTGTGAAAAAATGGATACACATTCAGCAGAAACTGTAAGAGTTAAAGAAAGAGGAAACAAATGCAAAATACAGCTCAACAGTTACAGATAGATATATTTCAGAGAAAATAAGCCTGAGAGTGAATTCTGACCAATTTTGGTCAGGAGTACTTTCTCTTATAGACTAAGAGTATCAATTGGTTTTAGGGTAACTGGGATTATTCCAAGCGTTGAATGTTTCTGTGCTGGGGAGAAGCTTTACTGTGGGAATGGAATGTCTTTGGGAAGAGGGGAGGTTATCTTGGGGCTGGTATCTTCCCAGCCAGTAAGGGTTTATTTTGGGGCTAGCATGTCTCTGGCTGGGAAGGAGTTTGGAATGCTTTTATGGTTGGAGATGATATTTGTGATTTATGGTCATGCTAATCTTGGCCATTAGGCTGATACCCTTTGGATTCAGGCAGTTTTTGATTAAGGTGAACTTTAGAATGAGGGGCTATAGACAGAATGAGGAACTTTAGAAAGATGGTGATGCTCCTGCTCTATCAAAAACCATACTTCAAGTACCTATACAAACATTCTGTTTTGGACCTTCAGTACAGTATTCAATAAAATTACATGAATTGGTCAATACTTTATCATAAAATAGGCTTTGAGTTGGATGATGTTGCCTGACTGTAGACACATATAAGTGTTCCGAACATGTTTAAGGTAGGTTGGGCTAAGCTATGACTTTTGGGAAGTTACGTGTATTAAATGCATTTTCAACTTTTACACGTTTTCATTACAATAGATGTATCATGACATAAGCCCATTGTAAGTTCAGGAACATCTTCCTGAGAAATGATGTAAACAGTTAAGTTATGAAAAATGAAGATCATCACAGGCCTCTTGAAATAAGGTCAATGAAATGAATAAAAAGAAACTCAAAGAAATTACATACATAATTTTTAAAATAGAGGCTCTGATAGTAAATAAAACAATTAATAATTCTTCAAATCTCAAGCCAATTCAGCCCCTTACAAAAACTAATGAAAACAAACATTATTATTACAATCGTCCCAGACTTAGAATAGCATGCCATCTTCATAACATAATCATAAAGTACTTTTAATCTTAGTGTACCTATTCCTTGCAGCATATAATTGCCCTCAAGTATATGAATTTGTTCCTTAATTGATTAACATTTAAAGTAGGCAGCAATGAAGCTAAATCCCACATCTCCTGATGCTTCATCAAAATGTGTTCCCCTGGTTTCCTTTGGATTTAGGCACAAAGTTTCTATGTTGTTACTTTGAAATATTTTTCAGAATAAGAATGCTATTATTTGAATGATCTTAATGATAATGAATTAAATTATAGGTTTTCTTAAAATTTAACTTAGCAAGTATTTTGGTTGGCTTATAGAAATCAATAATGACTCAGAAACATTTAATAAAAATCAAATTTCTGAAAAAGAAATTATATTCCATATGCTGTAATTGTTTTGCTTCTTTGTGATATATAAATGTAGTTGTATCTATATATATAGTTAAATAGTCACAAATATAGTAACTATATTATTTTTATAAACACAGTTATGTATTTATATATATATGTAGAATTATGGTCAAATATATGTAGTTGTATATCATTTTTTGTTTGTTTTATGATCTACCCATATATCAAAAAGAAAAATGGTTCAAATTTTACTTTAATTAATGGTCTTCATTAGTAGTTTGCAAGAAAGGTATGCATATACTACTTCAATATTTTATAATTTTAATTTGTTTAAATATTTGTTTTGTATCCCTAAGGAAAAAAATAAAGTTTCTATCATATCTGCAACCAAGTTACTCTTTGGACAAAGAAGATACATGAAATAATTTTGTTTTATAAATTGTTACTGGCTTTGACTCAATCTTACAATGCCAAATAATGTTATCCTAATATTTTTATTCATCAATTTAGGTTTTCCTAAAAATCTAATTTGAGTTATCTATGTTGCCTACATTGGTTTATGTTAATTATACATCAATATCACAGTCAGTAACCATTAAGGTTATAAAAATAATACAACTAGGTTTCTTACAAAACTGAATTATGATATGCCATGTCAACATAGGAAGTTGAGTTCATTGTTATACCCAAAGAAATATACAAATACAAACATAGGTAAAACTATAATAAAACTCTTTAAAATTCATTTCAAATATTAAATTAATGTCAGTTTCTTCACTCGTCATAGAAAGAGTAAGGGGATCCTTTTTTATTTTTCATTTCAATAAATTAAGAAACACAATTTAAATAGACCATACTAAGTGAGTCAGAGATTCACTTGTTTACTTACTCAAGCAAATTAAATTAACAAAAAAACAGAAAAAATAAAAAATAAAGAGAAGAATAAAGAGAATGAAGGGGCCCAACATAAAGATTTCATAAGAGGGCCAGTCACAGTGGCTCATGCATACAATCCTAGCACTTTGGGGAGGAAAGGTGGACTGGATTCTTCTGGAGTTAAAGACCAGTCTGGGCAACATGGCAAGACCCTGTCCTTACAAAAAATACAAAAATCAGCCAGGAATATTTTTGTAATGTGCATCAGTGGTCCCTGCTACTTGGCAGGCTGAGGTGAGGGGATCACTTGAGCCTGGGGAGATTGAAACTGCAGTGACTTATGATCATGCCACTGCACTACAGGCAAAGTGGCAGAGCAAGACCTTGTCTCAAAACAAACAAAAAAAGTTTTTTAAGAGAAGTGGAACAAGAATAAGGAAAGATGTCTAAAGATACATCTCAAAAGAAATATATGTATATATATATATATATACAATTAAAACAGAAAGACAACATCTTTAAAGAAAAAAAATAGAAGAAAATCATTGGGAGCATATTATTTTTAAAAACATATAAACATGAAACAGAAACACACATTAAGAGATGAGTTGTCAGAGATCATTGCTTCTACAAGATAAAAACTTACTAAATCTTCAGGTATAGGTTCAAGGAGAGATATCAATGTATGGTGTGTAGGTGTAGCTTGTAAAATTTCTACACAAGCAAGGAATGAGGTTTTAGATAGTATTTGAAAGCATTAGATTCAACTGCCTGTTGAGACTGTTTAGAAAAAAATTACAAAATGAATACTCAGGCATCTATAGAACATTAAAGTTGCAGAGAGGGTTAAAGAAAGTATGTACAACAGTACTCTAAAATAAATATGAAGAAATGTAGGATAAAAAACAAAATTGTGTTGTCTCATAAAACCTGTGTTTCAAAACCTGGAAGTGGTATCAGGTACCTTAAGACTACGTGGTATCACGTATCTTAGGGATATAAGGTCATGCTTTTTTTTTTTGTTTTTATTTTTCCGTTTTTTATTTTTAATTAATTAATTTATATATTTTTATTATACTGTAAGGTCTAGGGTACATGTGCATAACGTGCAGATTTGGTACATATGTATATTTGTGCCATGTTGGTGTGCAGCACCCATCAATTCATCAGCATCCATCAATTCATCATTTATATCGTGTAAAACTCCCTGAAGCAATCCCTCCCAACTCCCCCCTCCACATGATATGCCCCAGTGTGTGATGTTCCCCTTCCTGAGTCCAGGTGATCTCATTGTTCAGTTCCTACCTATGAGTGAGAACATGCGGTGTTTGGTTTTCTCTTCTTGTGATAGTTTGCTAAGAATGATGGTTTCCAGCTGCATCCATGTCCCTACAAAGGACGCAAACTCATCCTTTTTTATGGCTGCATAGTATTCCGTGGTGTATAGGTGCCACATTTTCTTAATCCAGTCTGTCACAGATGGACATTTGGGTTGATTCCAAGTCTTTGCTATTGTGAATAGTGCTGCAATAAACATACATGTGCATGTGTCTTTGTAGTAGAATAATTTATAATCCTTTGGTTATATAACAAATAGTGGGATGGCTGGGCCATATGGTAACATCTAGTTCTAGATCCATGAGGAATTGCCATACTGTTTTCCACAATGGTTGAACTAGTTAACAATCCCACAAACAGTGTAAAAGTGTTCCTATTTCTCCACATCCTCTCCAGCATCTGTTGTTTCCTGACTTTTTAATGACTGCCATTCTAACTGGTGTGAGATGGTATCTCATTGTGGTTTTGATTTGTATTTCTCTGATAGCGAGTGATGATGAACATTTTTTCATGTATCTGTTGGCTGTATGAATGTCTTCTTTTGAGAAATGTCTGTTCATATCCTTTCCCCACTTTTTGATGGGGTTGTTTGTTTTTTTATTGTATATTTGTTTGAGTTCTTTGTAGATTCTGGATATTAGCCCTTTGTCAGATGAGTAGATTGCAAAAATTTTCTCCCATTCTGTAGGTTGCCTGTTCACTCTGATGGTAGTTTCTTTTGCTGTGCAGAAGCTCTTTAGTTTAATTAGATCTCATTTGTCAATTTTGGCTTTTGCTGTCATTGCTTTTGGTGTTTTAGACATGAAGTCCTTGCCCATGCCTATGTCCTGAATGGTACTACCTAGATTTTCTTCTGGGGTTTTTATGGTATTAGGTCTAACATTTGAGTCTCTAATCCATCTTGAATTAATCTTCGTATAAGGAGAAAGAAAAGGATACAATTTCAGCTTTCTACTTATGGCTACTCAATTTTCCCAGCACCATTTATTAAATAGGGAATACTTTCCCCGTTTCTTGTTTCTCTCAGGTTTGTCAAAGATCAGATGGCTGTAGATGTGTGGTATTATTTCTGAAGACTCTGTTCTGTTCCATTGGTCTATATCTCTGTTGTGGTACCAGGATAGTTTGAAGTCAGGTAGCATGACACCTCCAGCTTTGTCCTTTTGACTTAGAATTGTCTTGGCAATGTGGGCTCTTTTTTGGTTCCATATGAACTTTAAAGCCGTTTTTTCCAATTATGTGAAGAAACTCATTGGTAGCTTGATGGGGATGGCACTGAATCTATAAATAACCTTTGGCAGTATGGCCATTTTCACAATATTGATTCTTCCTATCCATGAGCATGGTATGTTCTTCCGTTTGTTTGTGTCCTCTTTGATTTCACTGAGCAGTGGTTTGTAGTTCTCCTTGAAGAGGTCATTGACATCCCTTGTAAGTTGGATTCCTAGGTATTTTATTCTCTTTGAAGCAATTGTGAATGGAAGTTGATTCCTGATTTGGCTCTCTGCTTGTCTGTTACTGGTGTATAAGAATGCTTGTGATTTTTGCACATTATTTTGTATCCTGAGACTTTGCTGAAGTTGCTTATCAGCTTAAGGAGATTTTGGGCTGAGACAATGGGGTTTTCTAAATATACAATCATGTCATCTGCAAACAGGGACAATTTGATTTCTTCTTTTCCTAACTGAATACGCTTTATTTCTTTGTCTTGCCTGATTGGCGTAGCCAGAACTTCCAACACTATGTTGAATAGGAGTGGTGAGAGAGGGCATCCCTGTCTTGTGCCAGTTTTCAAAGGGAATTTTTCCAGTTTTTGCCCATTCAGTATGATATTAGCTGTGGGTTTGTCCTAAATAGCTCTTATTATTTTGAGGTATGTTCCATCAATACTGAATTAATTGAGCGTTTTTAGCATGAAGGGCTGTTGAATATTCTCAAAAGCCTTTTCTGCATCTATTGAGATGATCATGTGGTTCTTGGATTTGGTTCTGTTTATATGATAGATTACGTTTATTGATTTGAGAATGTTGAAGCAGCCTTGCATCCCAGGGATGAAGCCCACTTGATCATGGTGGATAAGCTTTTTGATGTGCTGCTGAATCCGGTTTGCCAGTATTTTATTGAGGATTTTGCATGGATGTTCATCAGGGATATTGGTCTAAAATTCTCTTTTTTTGTTGTGTCTCTGCCAGGCTTTGGTATCAGGATGATGTTGGCCTCATAAAATGAGTTAGGGAGGATTCCCTCTTTTTCTATTGATTGGAATAGTTTCAGAAAGAATGGTACCAGCTCCTCCTTGTACCTCTGGTAGAATTCAGCTGTGAATCCATCTGGTCCTGGACTTTTTTTGGTGGGTAGGCTATTAATTATTGCCTCAATTTCAGAGTCTGCTATTGGTCTATTCAGGGATTCAACTTCTTCCTGGTTTAGTCTTGGGATAGTGTAAGTGTCCAGGAAATTATCCATTTCTTCTAGATTTTCTAGTTGATTTGCATAGTGGTGTTTATAGTATTCTCTGATGGTAGTTGTATTTCTGTGGGGTCAGTGGTGATATCCCCTTTATCATTTTTTATTGCATCTATTTTATTCCTCTCTCTTTTCTTCTTATTAGTCTTGCTAGCGGTCTGTCAATTTTCTTGATCTTTTCAAAAAACCAACTCCTGGATTTTTTGATTTTTTGGAGGGTTTTTTGTGTCTCTATCTCGTTCAGTTCTGCTCTGATCTTAGTTATTTCCTACCTTCTGCTAGCTTTTGAATGTGTTTGCTCTTGCCTCTCAAGTTCTTTTAATTGTGATGTTAGAATGTCAATTTTAGATATCTCCTGCTTTCTCTTGTGGGCATTTAGTGCTATACATTTCCCTCTACACACTGCTTTAAATGTGCCCCAGAGATTCTGGTATGTTGTATCTTTGTTCTCATTGGTTTCAAAGAACATCTTTATTTCTGCTTTCATTTCGTTATGTACCCAGTAGTCACTCCGGAGCAGGTTGTTCAGTTTTCACGTAGTTGAGTGGTTTTGATTGAGTTTCTTAGTCTTGACTTCTAGTTTGATTGTACTGTGGTCTGAGAGACAGTTTGTTATAATTTCTGTTCTTTGACATTTGCTGAGGAGTGCTTTACTTCCAATTATGTGGTCAATTTTGGAATAAGTGTGATGTGGTGCTGAGAAGAATGTATATTGTGTTAATTTGGGGTGGAGAGTTCTATAGATGTCTATTAGGTCCGTTTGGTGCAGAGACGAGTTCAATTACTGGATATCCTTGTTAACTTTCTGTCTCATTGATCTGTCTAATGTTGACAGTGGAGTGTTGAAGTCTCCCATTATTATTGTATGGGAGTCTAAGTCTCTTTGTAAATCTCTGAAGACATGCTTTATGAATCTGGGTGCCCTGTATTAGGTACACATATACTTAGGATGGTTAGCTCTTCCTGTTAAACTGATCCCTTTGCCATTATGTAATGGCCTTCTTTGTCTCTTTTGATCTTTGATGGTTTAAAGTCTGTTTTATCAGAGACTAGGATTGCAACCCCTGCTTTTTTTTTGTTCTCCATTTGCTTGGTAGATCTTCCTCCATCCCTTTATTTTGAGCCTATGTATGTCTCTGCATGTGAGATGGGTCTCCTGAATACAGCAGACTGATGGGTCTTGACTCTTGATCCAGTTTGCCAGTCTGTGTCTTTTAATTGGAGCATTTAGTCCATTGACATTTAAGGTTAATATTGTTATGTGTGAACTTGATCCTGCCGTTATGATATTCAGTGGTTATTTTGCTTGTTAGATGATGCAGATTATTCCTAGCCTCTATGGTATTTACATTTTGGCATGTTTTTGCAATGGCTGGTACTGGTTGTTCCTTTCCATGTTTAGGGCTTCCTTCAGGGTCTCTTGTAAGGCAGGCCTGGTGGTGACAAAATCTCTAAGCATTTGCTTATCTGTAAAGGATTTTATTTCTCCTTCACTGATGAAACTTAGTTTGGCTGGATATGAAATTCTGGGTTGAAAATTCTTTTCTGTAAGAACGTTGAATATTGGCCCCCACTCTCTTCTGGCTTGTAGAGTTTCTCCCGAGAGATCTGCTGTTAGTCTGATGGGCTTCCCTTTGTGGGTAACCCGACCTCTCTCTCTGGCTGCCTTAAGATTTTTTCCTTCATTTCAACTTTGGTGACTCTGGCAATTATGTGTCTTGGAGTTGCTCTTCTGGAGGAGTATCTTTGTGGCGTTCTCTGTATTTCCTGAATTTGAATGTTGGCCTGCCCTACTAGGTTGCGGAAGTTCTCCTGGATGATATCCTGAAGAGTGTTTTCCAACTTGGTTCCATTTTCCCCCTCACTTTCAGGCACCCCAATCAGATGTAGATTTGGTCTTTTTACATAATCCCATACTTCTTGCATGCTTTGTTCATTTCTTTTTCTTCTTTTTTCTTTTGGTTTCTCTTCTCGCTTCATTTCATTCATTTGATCCTCAATCGCTGATACTCTTTATTCCAGTTGATCCAGTCGGTTACTGAAGCTTGTGCATTTGTCACGTATTTCTCGTGTCATGGTTTCCCTCTCTGTCATTTCGTTTATGATCTTCTCTGCATTAATTACTCTAGCTGTCAATTCTTCCACTCTTTTTTCAAGATTTTTTAGTTTCTTTGCGCTGGGTACGTAATTCCTCCTTTAGCTCTGAGAAGTTTGATGGACTGAAACCTTCTTCTCTCATCTCATCAAAGTCATTCTCTGACCAGCTTTGATCCGTTGCTGGTGATGGGCTGCGCTCCTTTGCAGGGGGAGATGCGCTCTTATTTTTTGAATTTCCAGCTTTTCTGCCCTGCTTCTTCCCCATCTTTGTGGTTTTATCTGTCTCTGGTCTTTGATGACGGTTACGTACTGATGGGGCTTTGGTATAGGTGTCCTTCCTGTTTGATAGTTTTCCGTCTGACAGTCAGAACGACTGTCTGTTGGTCTGTTGGAGATTGCTTGAGGTCCACTCCAGACCCTGTTTGCCTGGGTATCAGCAGCAGAGGTTGCCGAAGATAGAATATTGCTGAACAGTGAGTGTACCTGTCTGATGTCTGGATGTCTCCCAGCTAGGCTACTCAGGGGTCAGAGACCCACCTGAGCAGGCAATCTGTCCATTCTCGGATCTCAACCTCCGCGTTGGGAGATCCACGGCTCTCCCCAAAACTGTCAGACAGAGTCATTCGCATCTGCACGGCCCCCGCTGCTTCCCCTATTCGGCTTCAGCTGTGGGCTGTGCCCAGAGGTGGAGTCTACAGAGACAGGCAGGCTTCCTTGAGCTGCTGTGAGCTCCACCCAGTTCGAGCTTCCCAGTGGCTTTGTTTACCTACTTAAGCCTCAGCAATGGCATGCGCCCCTCCCCCAGCCTCACTGCTGCCTTGCGGATAGATCGCGGCAGACTGCTGAGTTAGCAGTGAGGGAGGCTCCGTGGGCGTGGGACCCTCCCGGCCAGGTGTGGGATATATTCTCCTGGTGTGCCTGTTTCCTTAAAGTGCAGTATTGGGGGGGTAGTTACCCGATTTTCCAGGTGTTGTGTGTCTCAGTTCCCCTGGCTAGGAAAACGGATTTCCTTCCCCCTTGCACTTCCAGGTGAGGCGATGCCTCGCCCTGCTTCAGCTCTCGCTGGTCAGGCTGCAGCAGCTGACCAGAACCGATTGTCCGGCACTCCCTAGAGAGATGACCCCAGTACCTCAGTTGAAAATGCAGAAATCACCGGTCTTCTGTGTCACTCACGCTGGGAGTTGGAGACTGGAGCTCCCCCCAGTTTTTCAAATCATAAAGTATTTGTCTTCTTGGAAGAAATCCGATGATGTTTGGCCTCAAGTTGTAAATACAGCAACACATAGATTTTACAATTTTAAATGATGCAACAAAATCTATGCAGTGTTTTAGAAGGTGATAGTTTTTATTAAGTGAGATAATATGGTATGTACATTCCACAGGGAAATACATAGGGAATTTGATAACACATAAGTTGGAGAAGGCAGCCACTTCACACAAAAAGGAAGAGGGCCCACTGAGTTGTTAACTCTTAAGCCATACACATATGGCAAAGGTAAAAGAGCACTATAACACTTCCTTTGGGGCTTCAGTGGTTACTGGCAACCCCTAAACACTGCCGTGGGGCCTACACAGAGTTACTTCCTGCTTGTCCGCAAAATCACTCGCCCTGGCTCCTGCACATGCTCAGTTGTGTTCTCCTACAAGGGGTTGAAAGACACAGACTGGGTAAAGGAGACATCCATATCTTAAGTCCTGTGAAGGGGGTCAGGGAAATAGGCTGCTTCAATATGACTATTTAACGTAAAATGAAATTTGACTTTTTTTGCCATGAAATAAAATTATTTTTGAAGACATCATACATATTTTTCTCTCATTTAAGAATTCTGCAGACACTTTCTTAAAATTCAGATTCTGAAATTATGAAATTGTGTGCATCAGGATTCATGGAGAGAGAGAAGAGAGAAAAGTTTACCCTAAAACAGTTCTGTTGATTTTCACCGTATCTATGTAAAGTGGATAGCTTATCTTCCCAGATTCAGGACAGAAAGTCATCCCTCTGAGGCTTACCTGAGAAAAATGAATATCTGATTGCTTCCTCTGCCTACTGTTACTGTAAAAATGCAGATTCAAAGAGTCAGATTAAATTTTGCAATCAGTAAATGGATGATCAAGGACTCAAAAGAATGCAACCTTTTGTCTCTTATCTACCTATAACCTGCAAGTCCTGATTTGACTATTCCTACCTTTCTGGCCAACCAATATTCATTTTACACATAATGACTGATATCTTTTATCTCCCTAAAATGTAAAAAACAAAGCTATGCTCTGACCATCTTGAATACTTGTTTTCAGGACCTCCTAAGGTTGACTGCATCCTTAACCTTAGCAAAATTAACTTTCTAAATTGATTAAGATCTTTCTCAGATATTTTGAGTTCACAAAAATAAGCTCAAAACATTTATTTTCATTGTTACCTGGATCGGTACAAAACAATGTAATTTATTTAGTCTGGAATTAACTTGCTCTTCCTCTTATGTCCTATATTCTGCTAGTTAGTAGAGAAAAACAAATCAACTGTCTTTGATATGGGTTTTTACTCAGTCTCATTCAATGCTTTCAAGAGTTTTGTTTGTTTGCTTGCTTGTTTGTTTCATAGTGTTGGGCAACATTTCTTGAAAAGATGTTACAAGTCTCTTCCTATTTCTCTCTCCAAGATGGGGAGTTGGACTCATGAATGTAAGGGAGGAAAAATATCTAGGTGCCATGTTGAATTTTCCTAGTCTCTGGCATTATCTTTTTTCTACCTGGGAACTGTGTGCTATGTTGACCTTCTGAATTAGTGCTTCTAACAGGTGCTTCTCACTGTCTCTCCCTGTGCTGTTGATCATAGTTGATGCAGACTCATTGTGGGTACCATTATGGGGGCAGATCCTGACATTCTTCCTTGATCCTTGATATCCATTCATGTGAACAAGGAATTCTCCACTTACTTTCAGGATCCTGTGATTTTGCTTGGCCTTGTAAACCAAAAATAAAATCTTAATCCCTCCTAACAACTCAACAGATCCCTCTCAGGACCCAGGGGACCCCAGCCAAACCTGCAAAACTAAATACTTGGCCATGACTGGGATGGTAATTGTGTACATTGTGTTATACCCACTCCCTTTTGGAGTTTAGACACATAACTGGCCAGGATTAATGGCAAAATAGGAATAATAAAGTGACAAAGCAGACTTTTTGTGAAAATAAAATACACTCTGACCCAGTGTATTTTGGTTAACAGACTTTCTTACCTTAAGTTTTCCTTTCTACTGACTACAAATTTTTAAACAAAGCTTTACTCCTTTAACTTACTGCAATTTAAAGAATCTCTTGGCCAGGGAGGATAGCTCATCTCTGAAATCCCATTACTTTGGGAGGCTGAGTAGTGAGAATTACTTGAACAAAGGAGTTCCAGGCTGCTGTGAACTGTGATCATGCCACTACACTCCAGCCTGAGCAACAGAGCAAGACTCCATGTCATTAAAACCAACAAATAAACAAACAAACAAACTCTGAACCCATCCATAACATGCAAGCCCATGTTTCTTGATACCTGCCACATAAAACCAGTGCATACCTTCCATGTACTGATGTTTTTACCTGTAACTTCAAAGTCCCTAAAATATATAAAACCAAACTGTACTCTGACCACCTTAGGTGTACTTTCTCAGGACTTCTTGAGACTGGGTTTCCTGGGCAATGGTCATTCATATTGGCTTGGAATAAACCTCTTGAAAATATAAAATCTGTTTTTTTTGTTAACAGTCTTAGCACACAGGTGAATTTCTAACAACCTCATAATATGCAGGTCATATGAGGGTAGAGCCACACATCCATTTAGGAGGTTGTTATTTTCAAGGGAATTTCTGGTCAGGGAGTCAGTGCATGCTGAAACCTACCTTTACTCTGTTTATTAATCTTTGTTTCATAAACTAGAGTTATGTCTGCCCAGCTCACTGGATGTCTTTTCCTAATTCAAACACAAGTTTATCAAGCTGTAGGGATTCCTTGAAACAGGGTTATATGATAATTAAGGAAAGATGATACCAAGATTAAAGGAAAACCTGTACTTCAATTTCCCCCCAAGACTCATATCAATACATTAATGGGCTACTTCTCCTAGTATGTAGCTAGCAAATTATTAATCTCCCTGACTTATTTAACATGGGAAGTGGAGAGGAAATATTCGGATTCCTTTTATTTAGTCATTTTATAAATATTATATATATAAGTATACATATATGAATATATAACATTATATATTACATATTATACTATATATATTTTGCATTATAAAATATGTTATACTATATTATGTAATATATTCACATATATTAATGTATTTTATATGTGCATTATATATGAATATATGATATGTATATTATATGTGTATTATTTAAATATAATAACATTTAATATATGACATATTACTATATTATGCATATTATATACTGTTTTCAGTATGCAAATTATATATCATATAATGAATAATATAACTAACAAATATTATATAAGTAACAATTATATAATTCAGATATAAAACATAAATATATCATGTATAATATATAACAATATATGTATAATGTGGCATAATTTATAAAATAACATAATATAGAATAATTTCTCATATTTCTATTATAACAGAAATTATATACCATATAATATATATTATACATACACCACACATGTATATAATATTAAAAACCTATGTGGTACACCCTACCACACACCTAGTGCTCCTGGACTATAAATCTGTACAACAAGTTACTGTGCTGAATACTGTAGGCAACTGTAACAGAATTGTAAGTATTTGTGTATCTATACATATATAAACAGAAAACATACAGTAAAAACTTAACATAAAAGATGAAACTTGGTGCACTTGTATAGGGCATTTACCATGAATGGATCTTGCAGGACTAGATTTTGTTCTGGGTGAGTGAGTACATAGTGAAGAGTGAATGTGAAGACCCAGGACATTCCCGTACACTAATGCAGATTTTACAAATAATGTACACTTACATTACACACTATCATTACACTTTTTAAAATTCTTCAATACTACTTTAACTGCCCAGTGAGTTCACATTTCCCATTGCTTAGACAGAGCCAGTATATCAACACAGGGAAATTGTAATAGAGAAAGAATTATTCATGCAGAGCTGGCTGTCCAGGTGTACGTTTGTTTTCATGCTGCTATGAAGAAAGACCCGAGACTGGGTAATTAATAAAGGCAAGAGGCTTCATTGACTCACAGTTCCACATGGCTGGGGAAATTTCAGGAAACTTATAATCTTGGTGCAAGCGGATGGAGAAGCAGGAATCTTCATGTTGTAGCAGGAGAGAGCAAGTGCAGAGTGAAGACAGGAAAAGCCCCTTATAAAACCATCAGATTTCAGGAAAACTGCTATCAGAACAATGTGGGTAAACTGTCTCCGTGATCTAACAAAGTGCCAGGAGATCCCTCTCCAACTCATGGGGGTTACAATCCAGATTACAATTCAAGGTACAATTCAATTGGGGACACAGAGACAGATTATATCAATGGGAGACTGGAGTTTTATTATTATTCAAATCAGTCTCTTGTAGAAGTGAAGTGCTGGAGTTTTTTAGGATAATTTGGTGGGTGAGGGGCCAGAGAGTTGGGAGTGCAGGTTGTTCCAGTGAAGATGAAATCACAGGGAGTTGAAGTTGTCCTCTTGCATTGAGTTAGTTCCTGGGTTGGTGCCACAAGATCAGAAGAACCAGTTCATTGACTTGAGTGGTACCAGCTGATTCACTGAGTACCTGGTCTGCAAAATATCTTAAGCACTGATCTTAGGTTTTACAATAATGATGTGTGAAAGAAGTCAGGCACATTCCTCAGCCCTGGGCCCAGTACAAACACCATATATCTCTCAATTTCCTGGGCCCAGTACAAACACCATGTATCTCTCATATCTCTCAACTTCCTGAGCCCAGTACAAACACATCCCACCATATATCTCAACTTTAGAAAAACACCACCTGGAAAAATCCCTGATAACGACACAGCCATTTGTAGTTTTACTGAAAGCACAGGAACCAATAGATCACCGCTAAATGTATAACTTAATATGTTAACCAATTGTAATGCGGTAACCTAAAGAATTCCCTTGTTCCTCTGTAACCTTACAAGTCCTATTTACAGCAAGCTGTAAAAAGCGAGCGCACGCATTGTTCGGGGCCCTCCTGTATGTGGTGGAATGGAGGGACCAAGTTCGAACTTGCAGTAAAGATTCTTGCCTCTTGGCTTTCACTCTGGACTCTGGTGGTCTTCTTTGGGGAATAAACGGTCTGGGCATAACATCTGGGGGCTCATCCAGGATTCCCCCAAGCCCACCTGACCCCGGGTCAACAGATCTACTAGGATCGATCTGCTAATAGGTGAGCGGGCTCATCTCTGTTTGTCTGTCTGTGTCTGTTCTGAACCTGTATCTGTGACTCACGAGGTCTGAAACTGAAGCTGACACAGTCCTGGTGGACACGCTATAGGACAGCCAGCAGAGACTGGTGGGAGATGTCCCCTGGCTTTCGTCTGATTTAGATCCCTATCTGAATTGTGTGACCTGATTCTGACTTGTCTGAACAGATTCTGACCTGGGCTTCCAGAGTGCATTTGTGACTAGATATTACTGATACTCCAGTTTTCTTTGGCAGGAATTCTAACCCATATATTTTGCAGGAAAGAACTACAAACTATTACAGAATGGGTAATATCCAGAGCACACCCCATCTCTCCTTATAAATAATTTCAAGGATGTTAGGGCAAGGGGCTATGATCTTAATGTGGAAATTAGGAGGGAAAGGCTAATTACTCTGTGTCGCTCCGAATGGCCTGCCCTTAATGTAGGGTGGCCACCCGAAGGGACATTCTGTCTTCCTGTCATCACTAGAGTAAAGTCCAAGGTTTTCCAACCTGGGTGTGCTGGTCACCTGGATCATATCCCATATATCCTCATAGGGCAGGATCTAGCTGAGAACCTGCCCCCTTGGCTGTCCCCTTTCTTATTAACCCCTGAACCCTGTAAGGCCCTGGTTGCTCGGCCGCTAAAATCCAAGCAACCGACTGCCCCCCCATGCTGTTCTACCTGATAGCGAGGACCTTCTGTCCACAGAACCCCCTCCGTACCCCTCCGGTCCCCAGGTCCCGGCTCCCTGGGTGGAGCCGCAGGAGGGAGCAGGCGAATGGGAAATGGCCGGCGTGCCCGGACCCACTGAAAGTGAAAGTAACTCTGAAGGGCCTGCGGGGCGGACGCAAGGGCATACTTTGCGGGTTACTCCTTTCCAGCTGCCTGACTCCACAGTGACTTTACCCCTTCAGGAAAAAGGGCCCCCAGATGACACGGGAATCCCCAGGCTCCAGTACTGGCCATTCTCCACCAGTGATCTATATAATTGGATGACTCAGAGTGCTCGGTTTTCAGACAACCCAAAGATTTAATGGCTTTACTAGACAGTGTCATGTTTACCCACCAGCCTACTGGGGATGATTGTCAACAGCTCCTCAGAATCTTGTTCACTATGGAAGAGGAAGAGAGAATACAGGTAGAAGCTAGAAAGCTGGTCCCGGGGGACGACGGTCAACCGACTGCCAACCCTGACCTTATAAATGCGACTTTTCCTCTGACCAGACCGGAGTGGGATTAAAACACGGCACAAGGTAGGGGATGGCTACACCTTTATCGCCAGACCCTAATGGCGGGTCTCCGGGAAGCTTCTCGCAAGCCCACTAATTTGGCTAAAGTATACTCTGTTCTGCATGGAAAGACAGAAAGCCCAGCTAACTACTTAGAAAGATTAAGGGAGGCTTTTAGACAGTACACCCCCATAGACCCAGAGGCTCCAGGAAGTCAGGCAGCTATTGTAATGTCTTTTGTAAATCAGGCAGCCCCAGATATTAAAAAGAAACTCCAGAAATTAGAAGACTTAGAGGGAAAACAGCTTCAGGACCTTCTTCAGATAGCCCAGTGGGTTTACAATAATAGAGATACTCCAGAGGAAAAAATGAACAAGGTCCTGGTAGCAGTTGTACAAAAAGAGCATCTACAGCCAGAGAACACCCAACCTAAGTGGTTCCCTAGACATGATAACCTGAGCGAACACCAATGTGCCTACTGTAAAAAAGCTGGCCACTGGGTAAGAGACTGCCCCAAAAAGAAACAGCAAGGATGGGGACCCCCTAGGTCTACACCCATACTAGTCACCAAGATGAAGACAAGGGAAGACGGGGTTCGGTCCCCCTCCCTGAACCTAGGGTAACTTTGTAAGTGGAGGGGTCCCCAGTGCAGTTCTTGATCGATACGGGAGCACAGCACTCAGTCCTAGTTGAAACTAATGGAAAATTATCCTCCAAGTCTTTGTGGGTACAAGGGGCCACAGGAATTAAGAAGTATCCCCGGACGACACAAAGAACAGTAAATCTTGGAGCCAAGAATTTAACCCACTCTTTCCTGGTCATCCCTGAGAGCTCCTGACCCCTATTAAGGAGAGACCTGCTAACTAAAATGGGAGCACAGATCCATTTCCTCCCTGAGGGGCCCATCGTGACCAACTCCCAAAACCAGCCCATGCCTGTCCTGACTATAACCTTAGAAGATGAGTACCGGCTCCACCAGGAGCAAGCGGCCCCTGACCAGGACATAGCAACCTGGCTTCAACAATATCCAGGAGCCTGGGCAGAAACGGGAGGTTTAGGACTAGCAAGACATCGTCCTGCCTTGTTTGTTGAATTCAAGCCTCGGACAGACCCCATTCAGGTATGTCAATACCCGATACCCCTAGAGGCCAAGGAAGGGATTACGCCACATATACACCGGCTTCTCGATCAAGGGGTCCTTCGGCCCTGTCACTCACCCTGGAATATTCCATTGTGGCCAGTACGGTAACCTAATAGCGGAGAGTACAGACCTGTACAAGACTTAAGAGAAGTCAATAAGAGGGTTATGGACATACATCCAACTGTGCCTAACCCGTATACCCTCCTGAGCACTCTAAACCCTAAACACCAATGGTACACTGTTTTAGATTTGAAAGATGCCTTCTTCAGTCTGCCTTTAGCCCCTCAGAGCCAAAAGCTCTTCGCGTTCGAGTGGACTCACCCTGAAAGAAGCATAAGTGGCCAACTGATGTGGATCAGACTGCCGCAGGGATTCAAAAACTCTCCTACCCTGTTCGATGAGGCCCTCCATGAAGACCTGGGTGAGTACCGACATAAACATTCTGAAATAACCTTACTATAGTATGTTGATGACCTCCTGATCGCTGCCGAGACCCGAGAAGCTTGCCTCCAAGGGACCAAGAGTCTTTTACAAGCTCTAAGGAGTCTAGGCTACCGGGCCTCAGCAAAGAAAGCTCAAATCTGTAAACCAGAAGTAACATATCTGGGGTACCTGCTAAACGGAAGGCAGCGCTGGTTAACAGACACCCAGAAGCAGACCGTTCTGCAGATCCCCAGGCCACAATCCACCCGACAAGTAAGGGAATTCCTGGGGTCAGCGAGATTTTGTAGACTGTGGATACCTGGGTTCGCAGAGTTGGCTAAACCCTTATATCAGGCAACACGGGGACAGCAGCCATTTAATTGGATCGAAGAGGCTGAGTCGGCTTTCCAACAGATCAAAACCGCCCTACTCTCTGGGCCTGCACTGGGAATGCCTGAGGTCACTAAGCCCTTCCACTTATACATGGACAAAAGTAAGGGTGTTGCCAAGGTGGTGCTAACTCAGAACTTAGGCCCCTGGCAGAGGCCAGTTGCCTACCTGTCAAAGAAATTAGACCCAGTGGCTGCCGGGTGGCCCCCTTGCCTCTGAATTATCGCAGCCCCGTCCCTGATGGTACAAGATGCTGATAAACTTGTCTTGGGACAAGAATTACGGGTCATTATCCCACAGGCCATCGAAGGTGTACTCAAACAGCTGCCTAACCGATGGATAAGCAACGCCCGGCTCACCCACTACCAAGGACTACTATTAAATCCCCTCAGAATAACTTTCCTGCCCCCAACAACCTAAAACCCTGCCTCGCTGCTGCCCAACCTGGACCTGGATGCCCCGCTCCATAATTGCACCAAGATATTAGCTCAGGTGCACGGAGTTCGAGAGGACCAGCAGGAACGCCCACTTCCTGACACTGACCTCTTTTGGTTCACCGATGGAAGCAGCTTCAAACACCAAGGCCAGAGGTATGCTGGAGCAGCAGTGACTTCAGAGACTGAGGTAATCTGGGTGGAATCCTGCCCCCGGGGACATCGGCCCAGAAGGCCGAACTGATAATGCTCACCCAAGCTCTTACCTTAGGGGCAGGGAGAAAACTGACAGTATACACTGACAGCCGATATGCTTTTGCTACGGCACATATACATGGGGCCATTTACAGGGAGCGAGGGTTATTAACGGCTGAAGGAAAAGAGATAAAAATCAAGCAAGAGATCCGAGCCCTGTTAACAGCCCTATGGAGACCAATAAAATTGGCTATTGTACACTATCCAGGGCATCAGAAAGCAACCACTCCAGTTGCTCAAGGCAACTTTCTAGCAGACCAAACTGCAAAGAGTGTGGCAAAGGCTCCCAGCCAACTCCTTGCACTCCAGCTCCCTGATCCGGGCCCCCGGGACTTGCCATATCTCCCTGAATATTCTGAACAAGATGTCCAGTGGATCGACAAACTTCCCCTGAGACAGATCCGGAATGGGTGGTGGACTGATACTAATCACCAAATTATCCTACCAGAAAAATTAGGACAGCAAGTGTTAGCACACATCCACCGAACCACCCATCTGGGTGCCCGGCGGATGATAGACCTGATCAGACGCTCCAAGGTCAAGATCAGACATATAGCCGAGACGACCAGCAGCATGGTGACAAGTTGCAAAGTCTACCAGCTTAGCAATGCCTATCCCCAACCTCAGGTTGCAACGGGAACAAGACTCAGAGGAACCAGGCCCGGTATCTACTGGGAAGTAGATTTCACTGAGATAAAGCCAGGAAAATATGGGTATCGGTACTTACTTGTCTTTGTAGATACTTTTTCAGGGTGGACTGAAGCATTTCCAACCAAAACAGAAACTGCTCAGGTTGTAGCCAAGAAAATTCTGGAAGACATCCTCCCCAGGTATGGCTTTCCTGTCCAGATAGGGTCAGATAATGGGCTGGCCTTCATTGCTAAGGTGAGTCAAGATTTGACTTCCATCCTTGGGGCTAATTGGAAATTACATTGTGCTTACCGACCCCAAAGTTCAGGGCAGGTAGAAAGGATGAATCGGACCTTAAAAGAGACCTTAACTAAATTGACTATGGAGACTGGTGCTAATTGGTGGTCCTTCTCCCCCACGCTCTGTTCTGGGCCCGGAATACTCCTTACAGACTAGGCCTTACCCCTTATGAGATCATGTATGGCAGACCCCCACCCCTGGTTCCTAGCCTAAAAGATGATTTGCTCAAATATGAAACAGAAAATGTCTCTGAACTCTTGTTTTCCCTACAAGCCTTGCAGAAAATTCATCAGGAAATCTGGCCCAAGCTGAAGGAACTATATGAGACCGGTCCCCCACTGACACCCCATCTATACCAGCCGGGAGACTGGGTCCTGATTAAGTGACACCGACAAGAGACCTTAGAACCCAGGGGGAAGGGACCACTCCAGGTACTCCTAACCACACCCACCACCCTGAAGGTAGAAGGCATCATGTCGTGGATCCACTACACTCACATCAAGCCGGTGGACCCGACCTCTGACCTTCTGGTACCAATCACGGCAGCGACTGAAGCTCCTACCACGTGGACTGTGGACAAAGCTAAGAACAACACCTTAAAACTCACCCTGCACTGGCAGCATAGCTCACTGCAAACATGCAGCTAGGTAGTCTAACCCTAACGTTAGTCGCCCTAGTGGCCGCTAGGGCAAATATGAAACCAGCTCCTAATCCCTTTGTCTGGAGATTCTGGCTTTATGAAAACCAAACTTACCCTGGGCAACCTCATAAGCCTGGGAAATTATTGGCCAGCACCGATTGCCCCTCCTCAGGGTGCAATGCCCCAATCTTGCTAAATCTTACCACCGACTTTTCTAAAACACATGGAAGGTATCCTACAATATGCTTTGAATTTGATCAAACTAAATATAACTGTAAACATTATTGGTGGCATCAAAATGCAGGCTGCCCCTACAGCTACTGCAAGATGCACACGCTCCAAACAAAGAGACCAGACAGTGACCCAACATTGGCTCTAGAGATACCTGAGAAAAGGGGGGAATGAAAGAAGTCATGCACACTCCTCAGCCCTGGGCCCAGTACAAACACCATATATCTCTCAATTTCCTGGGCCCAGTACAAACACCATATATCTCTCATATCTCTCAACTTCCTGAGCCCAGTACAAACACGTCCCACCATATATCTCAACTTTAGAAAAACACCACCTGGAAAAATCCCTGATAACGACACAGCCGTTTGTAGTTTTACTGAAAGCATGGGAACCAATAGATCACCACTAAATGTATACCTTAATATGTTAACCAATTGTAATGCGGTAACCTAAAGAATTTCCTTGTTCGTCTGTAACCTCACAAGTCCTATTTACATCGGGCTATAAAAAGCCAGTGCACACATTGTTCGAGGCCCTCTTGTATGTTGTGGAACAGAGGGACCAAGTTCGAACTTGCAGTAAAGATTCTTGCCACTTGGCTTTGACTCTGGACTCTGGTGGTCTTCTTTGGGGAATAAACGGTCTGGGCATAACATGTGATCACCAGGAGCAATTACAGAAGTGTCAGAATCTTGAGCCTTCAGATGCATGACTGCTGAACTGTAATTTCTAAACTTGTGGCTAATTTATAAATGTTACAAAGGCAGTCCCCAGGAAGGAAGGGGTTTGTTCTGGGAAAGAGTTGTAATTACATTTGTTTGAAAGTTAAACTGTAAACTAAGTTCAGCTGAGCCTCAAGAATGAACAAAGACAGCTTGAAGATTAGAAGCAAGTTGGAGTTGTTTAAGTCAGATATCCTTCAGTGTCATAATTCTCAGTTATAAGTTTGTGTTGGCAGTTACTTTAATATTAGTGTACTGTACCTTTTTTTATTTTATAGATGTTGTAATTTTTAAAAAACCTTTTTGAGTCATATTAAAACACTTAGTTTAAGATCAAACAGACTATGCAGCCATATAAAATACATTCTTTACATCCTTATAAGCCTTTTTCTGTTTTTAAATTTTATTATTATTATTACTATATTTTTCTTTCCAATTTTTTTTTTTTTTTTTTTTTTTTTGAGATGGAGTCTCACTCTGTCGCCTGGGCTGGGGTGCAGTGGCAGGATCTCAGTTCACTGAAAGCTCAACCTCCCATGTTTATGCCATTCTCCTGCCTCAGCCTGCTGAGTAGCTGGGACTACATGCGCCTGCCACCTCGCCCGGCTAGTTTTTTGTGTTTTTTAGTAGAGATGAGGTTTCACCGTGTTTGCCAGGATGGTCTCGATCTCCTGACCTCATGATCCACCTGTCTTGGCCTCCCAAAGTCTTTCCAACCTTTTTAAAAAACTAAGACATGAACATACATGTTAGTCTAGACATACAGATTCAGGAGCGTCTATACTATTGTCTTCCACCTCTACATCTTGTTCCACTGGAAGGTATTCAGGGACAATAATATGCATGGAGCTGTCCTCTCTCATGATAATAATGCCTTCTTCTGGATATCTCCTGGAGTATCTGCCTGAGCCTCTTCTTCAGGAATAGGTTTGTCTGTTGGTACTACAAACATGAGACTAATGTGTTGCACTGCACTGTTAAGATGGCTACAATGTCATTAGATAAAGGGAATTTTTCAGCTCCATTATAATTTCATGGGACTACCATCCTATAGGCAGTTCACCGTTGATTGAAAATTCATTGACTGAATCCTCATTATGTGGCCCATGAGTATATTTATATCTAATATAATCTATATATAACTCCAAAAATAGAAACATTTGTTATTCAAAGTGACTTGAGCAGTCTACTTTTTTTCTCCACGTTGTCTAGTTAGTCCAAGTTATCATGAAATGTAGACAAGAATTTAAGACATTTACTTCTTAGTATTTACTAAGCTCTGTCTTGAAGTTTGCTATAATTTTGGCGTTCTGTGTCTCTTGGCTTCACTGGGATGCAACCACCAACCACATGACAACTATAATTGTCATATTTAAAGGATATCTGTTAGTTTATCTCTTAAACTCTGTTTGATCCAGGAGGGTTTTGAATTTGTTCAACATTTTATCTGCAGTTAAGGCTTTCAGGTAGAATAATATAAGTAATATTTATGTCAGGAACTTTATTTCAAGAAAAATTAAATTTAGTTTAGCTCTCTTTTTTCCTTCGATTTTAGGCAAATATTTCTTTTTTGAGAGTTTAAACTAATTAATTTTAATTTCTGTTGCTTTTTAACTACATATTCTTACTACAACATGCACCTCAAAGGTTGTTATCTTCCTATAAAATACACTGGCAGAACACACATATACACAGTAACACATTTTGAAAAATATTTTCTAATTTATGCAATCATAAACTTGTAGACAGGTTTTAAATTGTGGAAGCAAATCTTGAAGTTTTGGTTGACAAAATAAAGATGAAACGTCAGAGAATTTCACGGACATGGCTCACCTATACATTTTTCCTTTGGGGTAAAAAGGAAAAGACATAGGAAGTTGGCATTAATCGAACTAAACTTTCTGAGTTGTGAATAGTTCTGACACACATTTAACTCTTGTTTTGCATTTTAAATGCATTCAAAGTACTATCTCTAAATAAATGTCTAAATATTAAGTTTGTCTCATTTTTAGGATAAATTTCATTTTACTTTCCTTGTTTGAGTATCTTTTATGGATTTTGGGAGAGTCTATCTTAAAATCCTATTTGTAGATTTTAATAAGATAAGTAAGCAACATTGAGGAAGGGGGTCCAGGTAGAGGGAGAACATTTGTTGTGAGAGACAGCTAATCACATACAACCCACTGGCACAATTATACTTCCAAATGCCTCACTTTGAAGGTAGCTTCAGTGGCATAACCTTGTTCTGCATGTAGTCCCTCTCCAGCATGACCCTGTAAAACGTCCCTCTAGTCCCTGTCTCTTTGCAGACACATTTCTTGTAACATATCTTCAGGCTTTCTCTAATATACCTGCCTTCTTCATTATCCATAAGTGTCTTGGTGAATTAATTTATGGCTCACGATGGTGGCCCTGGCCAATTGTACTCATGACCCTATTTTCAAGGAGAAAAACACAAAATAATGACAAAATACCTACTTTAGTATTTAATCACATAAGATGATGAGCATATTTCAGTCAAAACTACTTGCTAAATACAGTAGCTCATGCCAACACTTTAGGAGGCCAAGGTGGGAGAATCAGTTCAACTCAGGAGTTTAAGAGCAGCTGGGCAACATGGCAAGACATCATTTCTATTAAAAAATAAAATAAAATAAAAGACCAACAGTATTATTCAACAAAATATTGACCTAAGATATGATCGTTCTTCAATTCTGAAAAAAAAGTTGTATTAGAATATTTTTCTTTTTTTTTCATTAAATATATATTTCTCCAATATGTTTTAAGTTTTCCACAATAGGCTATGCATGGTGTCTCATGCCTGTAACCCCAGCACTTTGGGAGGCCGAGGCAAGTGGATCACCTGAGGTCAGTAGTTCGAGACCAGCCTCACATGGAGAAACCCTGTCTCTAGTAAAAAAAAATATGAAATTAGCCAGGCTTGGTGGTGCATGCCTGTGATCCCAGCTACTCAGGAGGCTGAGGCAGGAAAATCACTTGAAGCCAGGAGGCAGAGGCTGAGTGAGCCAAGATCATGCCATTGCATTCCAGCCTGAGCAAGAAGAGAGAAACTCTATCTCACACACACACACACACACAAACAGTTTTCACAATAAATATATTGTCTTAACAGTCAGAAGAAAAGCCCATACTTTTCTTTCTTCTTTGTTGTTTTGAGAAACTGGGTAAACTGCTATACCTTATATAGTCATTCCTTGGTATTTATGGGAATTGAGGCAAGAAATACAGATACTAAAATTCATGGGTGTTCAAGGACATGACATAAAATGGCATTGTATTTGCATATAATGTATGCACATGCTTTCCCATGCTTTAAATCCTTAGATAATTTATAATACTTAATAAAATATAAATGTTACGTAAAGTCTTGTTATACACTGCATTGTTTTGTGATTTTTATATTTTTTACTGTATTGTTATTTTTTATTGTATATTTTTTCCAGATATATTTGATCCTCTTTTGAATTCTTGGCTGTAGAAGCAATGGACGGAAAGCACTGACTATATAAGTATATCCTTATATCTATATGTAGTGTTTACACATGCTTGCATGTGTTTGGATGTGTATTTTTTTCTTTTTTTCTTTTTTTTTTTTTTTTTTTTTTTGAGACGGAGTCTCGCTCTGTCGCCCAGGCTGGAGTGCAGTGGCCTGATCTCAGCTCACTGCAAGCTCCGCCTCCCGGGTTCACGCCATTCTCCTGCCTCAGCCTCCGAGTAGCTGGGACTACAGGTGCCCGCCACCTCACCCGGCTAGTTTTTTGTACTTTTTAGTAGAGACGGGGTTTCACAGTGTTAGCCAGGATGGTCTTGATCTCCTGACCTCGTGATCCACCCGCCTCGGCCTCCCAAAGTGCTGGGATTACAGGCTTGAGCCACCACATCCGGCCTATTTTTTTCTTTAATTCAACTTCATGCCTTACCTGCAAGTAACACAAGTGACAATTTTTTTTTTTTTTTTCCCCTTAGAGTCTCAACTGTGTTGCTTAGGCTGGGGGCAGTAGCATGATCTTGGCTAGCTAAATTTTGTACTTTTTGGTAGAAACAGGGTTTCACCATTTGGCCAGACTGGCCTTAAACTCCTGACCATAAGTGATCCAGTGATCCACCCACCTTGGCCTCCCAAAATGCTGAGATTACGGACATGAGCCATTGAACCCAACATACAAGTGACAATCTTTATAGATTCACAATTGTAAAACAAGCATGTCCTCATTCCTTTATTGTATGCTCATGTGAAATTATTATCATTAAATTGAAAATTTTGTAGCAACTTCTTTTTTATCACGCTTGGGTGAGAGCAGAAAAACCTTTAATCCAGGGCCAAATTGCTAAATAAATACTCTTCTTTAGTTTTTCTAGTTATTATTATTAATTTTTTTTTTAAGAGACAAAGTCATTGCTGCCCAGGATAGATTACAGTGGCACAACGCAATGCTTATCTCATCCTCAAATCCCTGAACTCAACAATTCTCCTGTCTTAGTCCCCTAAGTAGCTAAGAATATATGAATGCACCACCATGCCCAGTCTAATATTTTTATTTTTATTTTATTTTTGTAGAGATTAGGCCTTGTTATGTTTCACAGGCTGGTCTTCAACTCCTAGTCTCAAGTAATTCTGCCACCACAGCCTCCCAAAGCACTGGGATTACATGCATAAAACACCATGCCCAGCCTGAAGTAGTACCCTTGAGTATATTCTATGTTAATGTCCTGGGTGTTAGGTGGTCTTTTCATTTGTACTGATTGAGAGATAAAGTATACTCTTTCCTTTACAATGTGTAGGAAATGTTCTCTCTAAACAGATAAACGAACCCTTCATCAACACATATTTCATTTGTATGAGCCTATATATACTCAGATTTTTAAAAATAAAAATTACACCAAGTGTGTCTGCCTCTCTAGACTCCTCTTCTACCCTCTGCTTCTCTGCTGCCTCTGTCACCCCAAGATCAGCCTCTCCTCCTCATCCTACTCAATGTGAAGATAACAAGGATGAAGACCTTCATGATGACCTACTTCCACTTAATGAACAGGTAATATATCTTTTCTTCTTCATAATTTTTAATAATTTTTTCTGTAGCATACCTTATCATAAGAATATTACAAAGATAACTTACATTATCTTTGCTATTATTTCAAAGATAACTTATGAAATATGTGTTAATCTGCTGCTTATACTATCAATAAGGCTTCTGGTCAACAGTGAGCTATTGATAGTTAAGTTTTGAAGGAGTCAAAAATTACACATTAATTTTCAAATTGTAGGAGATCAGCATACCTATACCAATGTTGTTCAAAGTCAGCTGTCATATTTCTACTATCCACTGTCTGTATCCCACCATAAGATATTACATTCCATGATTGACAGAAATTTTGGTCAGTTGCACACCAGGAGAAGTATGTTTAGAACCTGGGATTGTGTCTAATACAAAGAAGGTATTCAATAACTATTTTAAGAAACAATTAATGAATTCTTCAATACTTAAAATAAAAAGTTTGTTATTTTATAAAAAAAAATTTAAAAAAATATCTTTTTATATATTTTTAAAAACAGAATTGTTCAATAATATTATTTTACTAAAGAGTTGGGGAATTGTTTTGAGGTAGCACGTGGGCACCTTTATATGGCCACTTCTACCTTACCAGTTGATGATTGAAAATTTGTGTCAAAAGAGTTACTTTTCTATAGACATATATCCTTACTTTAACATTATATGGACATATATTTTATATAAAATGGAAAATTCCATATTAAATGCAAAAAAGTTTTCATATGAACAAACTATATTCAAGTTTTATAAATGTATCCCAGAGCAAACTTCAAATATATATATGCAAACATACACTTCTCCCAAAAAGGTAGAATTTGCAAAGGGTGTGTATAATCAAACATTAGTAGTATGCAAAGAAACATAAAAAAACAAATTGCATTAAATGACTTCAATAAATAGAGTCAGAACAATAAATGACATAGATGGTACAATTATTAGAACAGAGCATTAAGCAATCCTCTATAAATTCCCATAGTAGTGAAAGTGGTGAAAATTATCAATATAAAGTATGCCCAGAAAAATGTAAAAACTAAATTAGCACTCTATATTTAGAAGATGCAATGTCTGGGATAAAGATTATATTAGGTGAGATTAATATCATATTAGGCATAGCAAAAGAAAAGATTGGTGAAATTGAATACTCAGCCAATGAAACTACTCAAATAAAACTTCAAAATCAAAATAATCGATTAAAAAGAGGACAGAGATCCAGGGAACTATGAGACAACCTCAACCAGAATAATACACATATAATTGGAATCAGAAATAGTGGGAAAAAATTCATATTTAAAGAAATAAAGCCAAATTTTTTCTAAATTTAGTGAAGCTCATAAACTCACAGATCCATGGAGTTCCAATGAATATGAATCAGAAACAAAATTTAAACACAAAAGCAAGGCATATCACATTCAAAAACAAAGTGTGTCTCCCAAAGTGTGGAGAAATCTTTAAAACTACTTAGCTTAAAAATTCGTTATATACGGCCGAATACAAATAACCATCACATTCTCATCATAGACAATGCAAGACATGAGAAAATGTTCAAAAAATGTTAAAGAAATGCCAGAAAATAACAGTCAGCCTAGAATCCTAAACTTAGTAAAAAAATCATACAAATTTAAAATTGAAATAAAACTTTAACCGCCCCACCCCCCCAAAAAAATAACTGAAAAAGTAAACACCTACAAACCAATACTACAAAAAATGTCAAAGAAAACTATTTTAGCAACAGGAGAATCATAGCAAATAGAAATGCAGATTTGTACAAGTGAATCATAAACTTCAGGGATGAAACATAAGATAGTAAGATATAAAAGGAATGTGTGTTTTCTAAAACTCTATTTAAAGGTAATTGCCAAACATCTTAGTTAGCTAAGGCTGCCATAACAAGCCTGGAGTTTATCACTACTCCACGCTTAGTGATATAAGCACTAACAGTCTATTTTCTGGCCTTGTGTGGTGGCTTACACTTGTAACCACAGCACTTTGGGAGACCAAGGCAGGAGAATTGCTTGAGCTCAGGAGCACAAGACCAGTCTGGACAACATGGTGATACTTCATCTCTGCCAAAACTAAAAAAATGAGCATACATGGTGTCACATACCTGTAGTCCCAGCTACTCTAGAGACTGAAGGGGGAAGATGGCTTAATTCCAAGGGGCAGAGGTTGCAATGAGCTGAGATCATGCCACTGAATTGTAGCCTGGACAACAGAGACACACTGTCTCAAAAACAAAATACATGTCTTTATTTTTCCTTTTTTCTCAAAGTTGTGGAGGCTGGAAGCTCATAATTAGGGTTAACAGCATGGTTACTTTCTGTTGAAAGCTCCCTTCCTGGGTTGCAAATGGCCACCTTTGGCTGTGTGTCCTCACTTGGCAACCAGAGAGACAGATTGTGGTCTGGTGTCCTTCCTATTCTTATAAAGATATAAATCCCTCATGACCTCACCTAATTCTAATTACCACCTAAAGCCTTCATCTCCAAACACTATCATACTGGGAGTTAAGGCTTCAATGTACGAATTTGTAAGGCAGTATAAACTTTCAATTACATCATGTTAAAAATGATTCCTACTACCAATAATCAAATGAAAAGTAAATGATCTGAATGCTTTAATTAGGCCAGGCACTGTGGCTCACATCTGTAATCCCAATGTTTTTGGAGGCTGAGGTGGAGGATCACTTGAGCTCAGGAATTCAAGACCAACCTGGGCATAATAATAAAAACAAACTCTAAAATTAATTAATTAATTAAAATAAAATTAGTCAGGCGTGGAGGTACACTGCAATCCCAGCTACTCGATGGTAAAGTGGGAGAATTGCTTGAGACCAGGAGGTAGGAATGTTGTTTACATTCACTATGCAGAACCCTGTGATTCTGGTCTTCTTGGTTCTTGCACTACCCAAGACCTACTCTCAAAACCTGGGCACTATTTCGCACTGTAATTCAGTTCCCTAGCATGCTCTTATAGTTAAAATTGATATCAAACAGTATTCTACTGATAACATATTAAAGCAAGAAAAGCAAAATTCCTTTTTCAATGTCATTTTCATTATTTCACCCTGTTGCATGCATTGTAGTTATTGCCCTGAAATGTGGTTTCCTACCAAACAAAATATCTTGAGAACATGTCATGGCTGAACATGTATATTTATCTACAGTGTCTAAATAGCTGTAGGTCATCAGATATTAGAAATAAGTTATGCACTTGTGTGACCCTTTCAATAGAGTCCACCACTTGGGACATCTCCAAATGGTGCAAGTGCAATGCAGCAATGATGTTTTCTAGTTGTGACTTATTGTGAACATAACATATTGAAATGTCTATAGAGATAGAAACATAAATATGCTCA
The DNA here is from genome assembly GCF_009764315.1 of Trachypithecus francoisi. NCBI lineage: Eukaryota > Metazoa > Chordata > Mammalia > Primates > Cercopithecidae > Trachypithecus > Trachypithecus francoisi. The sequence goes on along the minus strand of NW_022680478.1, from coordinate 315,182 downwards.
CCTTGGTCACTGGTCTTACTATCCTCACACCATGTGAAAAAGATGGAGTAACTGACTACATAAGAAATATTGATAGGAACAGGATGCAGGGAAATTCTGGGCAGAAGAGGGCAGGTCTCTGGCAAGGGCCTCACCCTCAAACCTAAAAGCCTAACACTGCAACAGACAGTGAGAACTATCTTTGTTTTCCCACTCAGATATTTCCTTTTCTAAAACCACTCATTGTCTGCCCTATCCTGCTCTTGTGCCCAGAGGAACCCCAGGCTCAGCAAGCAGAGAGAGAAGAGGAGACACAGCTGGACCTCAGAGACTATGGCTGGACATCGGAGAAATGCAACTTGACTTCACAGGGACAGCTTGACAGCATAGCTTTGGAGAGGAGTCCAGCTTCCCCAAGGGAAGATTACCTTCCCTCTCTGTCATCATTCCATCTCTGCTTCCCACTGAGAGCCACTTTGATCATCGATAAAATTCCCACATTTACTTCCTTCAATTCATTTGTGCAACCTGTTTCCTCCTGGATGCAGGACAACTTGGATGCCAAGAGTGTAAGTGCAAAAGGGTGTTGTACTGACCCTCCACTGAGCTGTTAACATTTAAGCCATCCATAGGTGGCAAAGCTAAAAGAGCACTGTATCCCTTCTTTGGGGCTTCAGGAGTCATAGGAAAGGGGTGGAACACAGTGGGTCAAGTGAGTGGAGTTTGCCCCTGCTGACACCTGTACACTGCAGTTCCCACCCCCAAAGGGGTCAGGGAAATATCCTGTTTCAGTATCATTTCTGCTATTTGCATTCAATAAACCTGGAGTTAAGCAAAACAAAACAGTTTGCAATTTGAAACAATAAACACATACTCCCTCAACAATAGTTTCAGAAGGATCTCCTCGTTGGATCTCTGGTAGAATTCAACTGTGAATCCATCTAGCCCTGGGCTCTTTTCGGTTAGCAGGCTATTAGTTACTACCTCAATTTTAGAACTTGTTATTGGTATATTCAGGATTCAACTTCTTCCTGATTTAGGCCTTGGAGGATGTATGTGTCCAGGAATGTATCCACATCTTCTGGTTTTTCTAGTTTAGTTGCATATAGGTGTTTACAGTATTCTCTAATGGTAGCTTGTATTTCTGTGGAATCACTGGTGATACTCTCTTTATAATTTTTTAATGAGAGTTATACATAAATACTATGGAAGCTCAGCAATGATAAAACCCTAAGATTCTCTGGCTTAACTTTGTTGGAGATGAAATCACAGTGGTGGGAAATAGATTGGAAACCCCTTACCACCATGAATGCCAGCTCTTGGAGAGTCATTTCTCCTTCCAGCATGTATGCATTCTGTCCTCTAAACTCATATTTTTATTGCAATAAACTACAGCAGCATTATTTCTGAAATTATTTTATTTCTTCAACACCTATATTTGTGATTAATTCATAACATATGGGATGTATATGAAGCTATATCAATATAGTTTTTGCAGGTATAATTGATATAAGATAAAACCATACTGTATTATGGCAGACCCTAAATCTGACAGCTGGTATCGTTGTAAGAGAAGGAAAGGAATAATTGGATAAAGAGACACTTGGAAAATTTGAAGATGGAAGTTATGTTGGAATGATGTGGTAACAAGTCAAGGTATTCCTGAATCAACCCGGAGCTGGAAAAGGCAGGAAGGGTCCTCCTTGGAGCCTGTGGAGAGGCCCTGCCTCATTCTGATTTTTAAACTCCCAGCAGTAGGAGAGACTACATTTCCTAAGTAGTGGGGATTACATGCATGAGCCACAGGCCTGGGGATTTTTTGTAATTTTAGTAGACACACGGTTTCACCATGTTTGCCACAGTACTCATGAAGTCCTGACCTCGGATAATCTGCCTACCTCAGCCTGGCAAAATGCTGGTATTACAAGTGTAAGCCAATGCACGTCTTCAGACATTCTTATTGTTTCAAGCCATCCAGTTTGTAGTTATTTCAATAGTAGGCTTGGGAAACTTCTAAAACACATATATATATATTGATGTGTAGGCATATTCACATACACACATGTATGTACAGTCATATTTGCATAATGACATTTTAGTCAATGACAGACTGCAAATGTGATAGAAATCCACAAGATTATAATGGGCCTCAGAAATTGCTATTATAATGAACTCTCCTAGGCTTCCTAGGGTTGTAGCACAAAGGCATTACTCATGTGATTGTGGCTGTGCTGGTGTAAACACACCTACTATGTTGCCAGTTAAATAAAAGTGTGCAATAGTGTCACAGGTCTTCATATCCACTCATCACCCACTCACATATTCAACCAGAGAAACCTCCAGTCCCGCAAGCTCCATTCACAATAACTGCTCTGTATAGGGCTACCGTTTTATATCTTTTATGCTACATTCTTACTGTACCTTTTCAGTGTTTAGATGTACAAGTACTTGCCACTGTGTTGCAATTGTCTAGGGTGTTTAGTATGGTATTGTGCTGTATAGATTGGTGGCCTAGCAGCAATAGGCTCTACATATAGCCTAAGTGTGTAGTAGGCTGTACCATTTAAGACTGCATAAGCATACTCACTCCAGGATATTTGCACAAGAACTAAATCACCCAAGGACACATTTCTCAGAAGTATTCCTGTCATTGAGTATCACATGACTGTTTATACATACACATAGGCATAGGCATATATAAAAATAAATGTAACTGAAGTGGGATCTGGAAACATTCAAAAACCAAGGAAGCATTTCTCTGGATCTCTCTTACAAGAGTCAGCATCCCTTTGCAAATGGAATCCTATGTGCTTCTCTGAGTATATGATCCATCTTCTATCATGGGCCATGATTAGTCTCAGCTTAGAGTACATTAATAAAAACATCGTTTTACATTATTACAGTAGCCATGTGTGACATCCTATAAATAGTAGCAAAAACCCTTCTGTTCTCTGTATCTCTGTATCCTGCTTGTCTTTCTAGAACGTTGTCACAGGAACACAAGGTTTTTAACCTATTTGCCAGAGTGTAGCCATAAGCTGAACTTTTTCCCATAACTAATGAGGCAGTGGTAAATTCACAATAGGTCTATGTATGCAGAGATGTGTATGTGTGTATCTATGTGTGTGTTTATACGTATAATTGTGTATATACATATATAGGTGTGTATACATATATATGATATATTGTTTTTATACTCCTTATGAGAATATAATATATCCACATATAGAAAACATTATGTGTGATATTATATAATACATATGAACTGTATTATATGTTTATATTTATTAAAAATACAGTTTTTATGTTATAGAAATTCACATGTATTTTATATATTTTAAACCTAATATATAAATAGAATTGTATATACATGATATATAATATAAATATTACATATTTTATTTATAGGTAAGATATAGTTTAATTACTTGTAAGTTATATATTACATATATGTAAATATTTATGTATTTAATTATTGTGTGTTGTATATTTTATATCTATTATACATAAAATTTACATATACAAAATCTACATATATTATATGTTTAAATATATATTTCTATTATAGTTTTATAATATATATTTATATTATAGTTTATATTAGAAATATGTACATGTATATTTCTATATTAGAAATTTATGTATGTATTACATGTATGTTTTTATACATAATATGCTTATTATACAAATTCTTGTATATATTATATTTAATATTACATATTATGTAGTCCTTAGGTGAACATCTTAGAGTGTACTTACACAATCTTAGATGGTACAGCCATGTATATACAGTCATATATATGTATATGAGATTCTCCAAAATGTTTCCATTAAAAACACCACCTAACTAGCCATTGTGTTGTACTAGGATTCATGACTAGAAGAACACTAGTATCTTCCCACAAGAGTTTAAACATTAAAGATGCATGGACACATGATAATAAAAATAGTAGTAGTACTGTAACTTCAAAGTTTCTTGACTAGCCACGCCAAAGAATTGGTGTGATGGCTCACAATAGCGAGTGATAGAGACACAGATCAATAGTGAGAAAAAGCTGTAGGCTTTATTGAGCAGAGTGAAAGTACAAAGTTTCCACAGAATGGAAGGAGTCCTGAACAGGTAGCCAGAGTTAGATTATACAACGCCTTCTAAACTCTTTAAGGTGGGAAATGCGTGTGATGGGAAAATGTTACCAGAATGAGAAACAAAGACAATTAACCATTTCTGACTTTTTTAAAATTATTATTGTACTTTAAGTTCTAGGGTACACGTGCATAATGTGCAGGTTTATTACATATGTATACATGTGACATGTTGTTGTGCTGCACCCATTAACTGGTCATTTACATTAGGTGTATCTGTTAATCCTAACCCTCCCCCCTAATCCCTCCCCACAATCGGATCTGGTGGGTGATGTTTCCCTTCCTGTGTCCAAGGGATCTCATTGTTCAATTTCCATCTATGAGTGAGAACATGTGGTATTTGGTTTTCTGTTCTTATGATAGTTTGCTGAGAATAGTGGTTTCCAGCTGCATCCATGTCCCTACAAAGAACACAAAATCCTTTTTTATGGCTGCATAATATTCCATGGTGTATATGTGCCACATTTTCTTAATCCAGTCTGTCACTGATGGACATTTGGGTTGATTCCAAGTCTTTGCTAATGTGAATAGTGCTTCAATAAACATACATGTGGATGTGTCTTTATAGCAGCGTGATTTATAATCCTTTGGGTATGTGCCCAGTAACGGGATGCCTGGGTCAAATGGTATTTCTAGTTCTAGATGCTTGAGGAATTGCCATACTGTTTTCCACAATGGTTGAACTTGTTTACAATCCCACCACCAGTGTAAAAGTGTTGCTATTTCTCCACATCCTTCTCAACATCTGTTGTTCTCTGATTTTTTTTTTTTTTTTTTTTTTTTTTGAGACGGAGTCTCGCTCTGTCGCCCAGGCTGGAGTCCAGTGGCTGGATCTCAGCTCACTGCAAGCTCCACCTCCCAGGTTCACGCTATTCTCCTGCCTCAGCCTCCAGAGTAGCTGCGACTACAGGCACCCACCACCTCGCCCGGCTAGTTTTTTTTGTATTTTTTAGTAGAGACGGGGTTTCACCGTGTTAGCCAGGATAGTCTCAATCTCCTGACCTCGTGATCCGCCCGTCTCAGCCTCCCAAAGTGCTGGGATTACAGGCTTGAGCCACCGCGCCCGGCCTTGTTCTCTGATTTTTTAATGACTGTCATTCTAACTGATGTGAGATGGCATCTCATTGTGGTTTTGATTTGCATTTATCTGATGGCCAGTGATGATAAGCATTTTTTTGTGTTTGTTGGCTATATGAATGTCTTCTTTTGAGAAGTGTCTGTTCATATCCTTTGCCTACTTTTTGATGGACTTACTGTCTTTTTCTTGTAAATTTGATTGAGTTATTTATCGGTTCTGGATATTAGCCCTTTGTCTGATGAGTAGATTGCAAAAATTTTCTCCCATTCTGTAGGTTGCCTGTTCACTCTGATGGTAGTTTCTTTTGCTGTGCAGAAGCTCTTCAGTGTAATTAGATCCCATTTGTCAATTTTGGCTTTTGTTACTGTTGCTTTTGGTGTTTTAGACATGAAGTCCTTGCCAATGCCTCTGTCCTGAATGGTATTACCTAGGTTTTCTTCTAGAGTTTTTTATGGTATTAGGTCTAACATTTTAGTCTCTGATCCATCTTGAATTAATTTTCATATAAGGAGTAAGTAAAACATCCAGTTTCAGCTTTCTACTTATAGCTAACCAATTTTCTTAGCACCATTTATTAAATAGGGAATTCTTTCCCCATTTCTTGTTTTTTCAGGTTTGTCAAAGATCAGATGGCTGTAGAGGTGTGGTATTATTTCTGAAGGCTCTGTTCTGTTCCATTGGTCTATATCTCTGTTTTAGTACCAGTACCATGGTGTTTTGCTTACTGTAGCCTTGTAGTATAGTTTGAAGTCAGATAGCATGATGCCTACAGCTTTGTTCTTTTGGCTTAGGATTGTCTTGGCAATGTGGGGTCTTTTTTGGTTCCATATGAACTTTAAAGCAGTTATTTCTAATTCTGTGAAGAAAGTCATTGGTAGCTTTATGGGGATGGCACTGAATCTATCAATTACCTTGAGCAGTATAGCCATTTTCATGATATTGATTCTTACTATCCATGAGCATGGTATGTTCTTCCATTTGTTTGTTTCCTCTTTTATTTCACTGAGCAGTGGTTTGTAGTGTTCCATGAAGAGGTCCTTCACATCCATTGTAAGTTGGATTCCTATGTATTTTTTTATCTTTGAAGCTATTAGGAATGGGAGTTCATTCATGACTTGTCTCTCTGTTTGTCTGTTACTGGTGTGTAAGAATGCTTGTGATTTTTGTACATTGATTTTGTATCCTGAGACTTTGCTGAGGTTGCTTATCAGCTTAAGGAGATTTTGGGCTGAGAGGATGTGGTTTTCCAAATATACAATCATGTCCTCTGCAAACAGGGACAATTTGATTTCTTCTTTTCCTGACTGAATACTCTTTATTTATTTGTCTTGTCTGATTACACTAGCCAGAACTTCCAACACTATGTTGAATAGGAGTGGTGAGAGAGGACATCCCTGTCTTGTGCCAGTTTTCAAAGGGAATGCTTCCAGTTTTTGCCTATGCAGTGTGATATTGGCTGTGGGTTTGTCATGAATAGCTCTTATTATTTTGAGATATGTTCTATCAATACCGAATTTATTGAGAGTTTTTAGCACAAAGCGCTGTTGAACTTGGCCAAAGGCCTTTTCTGCATCTATTGATATAATCATGTTTTTTTTTCATCTTTGGTTGTGTTTATATGCTAGATTATGTTTATTGATTGGTGTATGTTGAACCAGCTTGCATCCCCAGGATGAAGCCCACTTGCTAATGGTGGATAAGCCTCTTGATATGCTGCTAGATTTGGTTTGCCAGTATCGTATTGAGGATATTTGCATTGATGTTCAGCAGGGATATTGGTCTAAAATTCTCCTTTTTTGTTGTGTCTTTGTCAGACTTTGGTATCAGAATGATGTTGGCCTTGTAAAATTAGTTAGAGAGGATTCCATCTTTTTGTATTGCTTGGAATAATTTTGTAGGGAGTGATACCAACTCCTCCTTCTACCCCTGGTAGAATTCAGCTGTGAATCCATCTGTTTCTGGACTTTTTTTGGTTGGTAGGCTATTAATTATTGCCTCAATTTCAGAGCCTGCTATTTGTCTATTCAGGGATTCAACTTCTTCCTGGTTTAGTTTTGGGAGCGTGTAAGTCTCCAGGAAGTTATCCATTTCTTCTAGTTTTCTAGTGTATTTGCATAGAGGTATTTATAATATTGTCTGATGGTAGTTTGCATTTCTGTGGGGTCAGTGGTGATATCTCCTTTATCATTTTTTTATTGCATCTATTTGATTAATCTCTCCTTTCTTCTTTATTAGTCTTGCTAGTGGTCTATCAATTTTATTGATCTTTTGAAAAAAAAAAACAGCTCCTGGATTCACTGATTTTTTGGAGGGTTTTTTTGTTTCTCTATCTCCTTCAGTTCTGCTCTGATCTTAGTCATTCCTTGCCTTCTGTTACCTTTTGAATGTGTTTGCTCTTGCTACTCTAGTTCTTTTAATTATGATGTTAGGGTGCCAATTTAGATATTTCCTGCTTCCTCTTGTGGGCATTTAGTGCTATGTATGGTCAATTTTTGAGTAAGTGCAATGTGGTGTTGAGAAGAATGTATATTCTGTTGATTTGGGGTGGAGAGTTCTGTAGATGTCTGTTAGGTTCACTTGGTGCAGAGTTGAGTACAATTCCTGGGTATCCTTGTTAACTTTCTGTCTCTTGATCTGTCTAATGTTGACAGTGGGGCATTAAAGTCTCTCATTATTATGTCATGGGAGTCTAAGTCTCTTTGTAAGTCTCTAAGGACTTACTTTATGAATCTGGGTGTTCCTGTATTGGGTGCATATACATTTAGGATAGTTAGTTCTTCTTGATGAATTGATCCCTTTACCATTATGTAATGGCCTTCTTTGTGTCCTTCGATCTTTGATGGTTTAAAGTCTGTTTTGTATGAGACTAAGATTGCAATCCCTTCTTTTTTTGTTTTCCATTTGCTTGGTAGATCTTCCTCCATCCCTTTATTTTGAGCCTATGTGTGTCTCTGCATGTGAGATGGGTCTCCTGAATACAGCAAACTGATGAGTCTTGACTCTTTATCCAGTTCGCAGTCTGTGTCTTTTCATTGGATCATGTAGTCCATTTACATTTAAGGTTAATTTATTTATATGTGAACTTGATCCTGTCATTATGAAATTAGCTGACTATTTTGCTTACTAGTTGATGCAGTTTCTTCCTGGCATTGATGGACTTTACACTTTGACATATTTTTGCCATGACTGATACCTGCTGTTCCTTTCCATTTTTAGCACTTTCTTCGGGATCTCTTGTAGGGCAGGCCAAGTGGTGATAAAATCTCTAAGCATTTGCTTCCCTGTAAATAATTTTATTGTCCTTCACTTATGAAACTTAGTTTGGTTGGATATGAATCCTGTGTTGAAAATATTTTCTTTAAGAATATTGAATATGGGCCCCCATTCTCTTCTGGCTTGGAGGGTTTCCTGCAGAGAGATCTGTTGTTAGCCTGATTAACTTCCCTTTGTGTTACCCGACTTTTCTCTCTGGCCACCCTTAACATTTTTTTCTTCATTTCAACTTTGGTGAATCTGACAATTATGTGTCTTGGAGTTATTTTAGATCTTGAGGAAAATCAGAGTTGTAACTTAGGTTTTACCTACTTTATGACACTGCATCAGCATGGCATAGGAGACAGAATCTCACAGGACTTTGCAAAGTATGTTTACAAGGAATGGGATTGGGAACAGAGGGGGAAGGCAGAGAGGGAGAGAGGAAAACTGACAGCAAAATATTTGCTGTTTTTAGTTTTCTTGGGGAATAAAACACATGCAGAAATCCTGGTGTTAGAAATAGTTTAAGCTTATATCTTCAATGTTATCCATTCAGGATAGAAGTAACTACTGATGCAGGAAATCAGTGAGTTTCACAGCTTTCTGAGCCTGTTATCAACCCAGGAAGCCCAGTTGGTCCCTCCTCTCAGTCTCCCCTCTAAACAGGACCTCCAACTGCTGTTGGGAACTAGGTTTTGTCATTCTGGCTACTTCCTGCTCGATAAAGGCAAGAAGGGACCCTGCAGTTGTGCTGTTCTTCAGTGGGGAACTTTCTAGGCCAGTCAAGAGAATCTGTTGATCCAGGGGTCCTTGGGAGAAGCCATGATTTGAGCTTATTTGAAGTTCCATTTGTAAGACCATTTATAGCTTGATGGCCTCAATCCTAAAGGAAACAAATTTAACAAGGAAGTTGAAAATGCAAGGCCTAAAGGAGAGTAAGAGTAGGATGGGTGTCGCTGGTCCTAGAAAGTGGAGGAGCCAAGGTATCCATTGGTTAAACATATTTCAAGGTTCTGAGTGTTCAATCTACTGTTTTCCTACTTTCTCTCTGCTCTCTTATTTCTTTGACCTTTTCAGTAATGATTCCTGATTGGTTAACAAAATAGCAACATTATTCTCCTAAGATGAGGAGGGTTTCTCCTCTTTCAACTGTTAATAGGTCCACGGATCTTTGGTTTTAGAGGACTACCACAGATAGAGAATTAAGCTGACTTTATAGGGTCACTAGGGAGTTGGAAACTTGTTCCATGTCATCATTTAATTCTTGTGATAATTTATAATAGAATTGGGTAGAGGAAGTTATGTCTCCAATTCCAGTCCTAAGCCCACCTACTATTCTGGCTCCTACAATAAAAGGGACAATAAGAGTTTGAATGTGGTCACATTGGGTTACAAGTTGACTTTATAACTATTGTTCAGTATATATGGACATGGGAATTCTAGAAAGAAGAGACAGCATAGTTCTTTTGGAATGCTGTTAGGCTTCAATAGACTGTGTTATTATAGATGAAGAAGATACCTGAAGTTAGGTGAAATCTAACATTACTGATATCCAGGACTGACATTGGGAAGTGTTTCTATTGAGAGTCATGCTGAAGTTTATGCATGTGAGATTTGAGGACTGTGTAACTGGTAAATTGGTGACTATGGGTCCAATTAATTTGGTGGTGTTTAAGACTGGGGTGGATAATTTCCACTGTCTGCAGACAGAAACTGGGACACACAGCTGAAAACACAAGGGAAGACACATCAAATAGTTGGTTGAAATACTAGGAGAGGCCTCTTGTATTCCTTAAGGGTGGTGTTAGGCTCCAGAGACAAGAATGAGAGTTAAGTGTTTCTTGTAGCTTGGAAAGTTCTAATTTCTGTATGAACTGGGAGTACTGGAGAGTTGGAATAAGTTTCTACTTACTTGTTGGATATGCCATTCTTTAGCCTTATCTTGAATGCCTCCTCCATCAGACACACAACATGTCCAGAAAGCCTTGGCCCCCCATTTCTCAGGGCAGTCAGTTCAGATCACTTTTCCTTAGTGATATGTACAGCCATAATGAAATCAGAGTGGAATCGTTTCATAACATTATTTTCTCATGTAAGTGTGCATGGCAAAAGATGAGGGTGTTTGGAAGGGGCTACCCAATCTACAAGAGTTTCGAGTAGAATGCCAGTTGTCTCCTCCAGGGCAGGCACACTGACATGGTGGGTGCGTTATAGTTGGATAAAGGGACATGGGTATGAGAGGATGGCAGGAAGCCTAAGAGGAATTATGACATGTGTAACTGTAATGGTCATAGGAAAGAGGAGGGAAAAAGGAGTGAATTGCTGTTATAAGGAGGAAGATAGAAGAAGGTTGATGTGATTAAGATTTTTGTCCTGGCCAGAGCTATTGTATATAATCCTACTGCAAGAGTATAGTTAGCATACTCCTAAATAATGTACAAACAGTCTCTTTCAGGATTGAGGCCATCAAGCTATAAATGGTCTTACAAAAGGAACCTCATATGAGCTCAAATCATGACTTCTACCAAGGACAAAACAGTAGAATTCCATTAAAGAGAGTAAGGAGAGAAGTTAAAGATCATGTAGCTGTTTTTTATTTGTTTGTTTATTTTGTTTAGTTTATTTGTTTGTTTTTATTTCCAGTTATCCTCCTTTAGGTAAGGAGAAGTTCCTCTTCAGGATTAACTGTAGGAATTTTTCTGGTCTGAGGTATTTCTTTCCAAAATAGAAGGTGCAGGTCCTCTGGTGGCTGACAGGTATATCAAAGCTGGTGTGACTGACTTGTCTGCTTAGATGATGATCCTGTAAGTTTCTCAGGAAGTGTCCAAAGTTTAATTTTGGTGTGGTGAATCCAGGATTCCACTCCTGTCACTTTGACTGCAGTGAGGGTACAAGGGTTACCAAGTATGGTTCAGCCCATAAGGAATACACAGATAGAGAGGTACAGTGGTAAGACTTGACCAATACTGTATCTCCTGGTTGAAACAACTCCATTCATTTTTCCAGTCACACTTTTCAGGTAATGTTTTAAGATTTTGTTGACATTTTGCCAGATAAGTTATATCTTTGACTAAATTGGCCATTTCCTGATCGAGCAGAAGGTCATTTGTAAGAAAAGATCATTCCTTTCTTTTCATATGGACTGAGCCACATTCTGTGAGGGGAGTTTCAAATTCTTAATAAGGCCATGGGCAAGAGAGTGGGCCATGGGAGATGAATTTCTTGGGCTAGCTTTCTCAGATGCCTCTTGAGAGTTTCCTTATCCTTTTCAACTTTCCCTGAGGATTGTGGCCTCCAGGCACAGTGAAATTGGTATTGTATTCCTAGTGTCTTGGAAATATCTTGAGTTATTGTAGCTTTAAAAGCTGGACCATTGTCATTCTGTAAGCTTTGGTGAAGTCCAAATCTAGAATTATTTCATGAACTAAGACTTCAACTACTTCTTGGGACTTCTCTGTTCTACAAGGGAAGGTTTCTACCCAATTTGTAAAGGTATCAACAAGACCAATAAGCACTGAAATCCTCTTGAGTTTGGCATATAGATAAAATCTAACTGCCAGTCCTCTGCTGGATAATGTCCTGTTCTTTGTCCTCATGGAGAGGCCTTACAGTAGACACATTTCACAGACTTTGACTACTTGCCTGATATGTATATCAAGGCAGCACTTTCCTTAAACTTATTCATGTCACAGAGATCTTTATTTTGTCCTGTGGGGTACTTAGGGCAGGAGCTTGTACCAGGGTCTGCTTTAAAGTTTTGAAGGCTGTTTCCACCTCCAGTCCCCATTCTACTAGATAAGTATTTGCATTCTGAATCTCTTTTATCAGCATAAAGAGTGGCTTGGCCATTTCACTGTATCCAGGAATTCACAGTTGGCAAAAGCCAGTGATTCCAAGGAACCCCCGCAATTGTTTCAATGTCTTAGGGTGAGGATAGTCCAGTATAGGCTGAATACACTCTTTGCTAAGGGTTCTAGTTCCTTTGGCTAGGATTAGGTCTAGATATTTAACTTGCTGTAGATACAGCTGAGCCTTTGTCGTAGATGTTTTGTAGCCTTGATAAGCTAGCTAGTTTAAGAAGTCTAGAGTAGACTGCTGACATGAGGCTTCCAAACTGGTAGTCAGAAGTATGTCATCCACCTGTTGGAGGACTAGAATGCCTGGACTTCAGAATTGGCCTAGGTCTTGGGACAATGACTGATCAAACAGATGAAGGCTATCTCTAAACTCTTGGGGCAAGACTATCCATGTAAACTGGGAAGTGCGGTCTGTAAAATCCTGAAAGTCAAAGAGGAACTGGGAGTCAGAGTGCAGGAGAATGCAGAAGAAGGCATCTTTGAGGTCCAGAACAGTGAACCATTCTGCTTTTTCTGGTGTCTGAGAGAGCAGTTTATAGAGGTTGGGTATAGTCAGATATAAAGGAATTACTCTCTCATGATGATTCTGAAGTCTTGCACTACTTTCCACTCACAATTTGTTTTTTGTATGCCTAGCATTGGGGTGTTGTAATGATTGCTACATTTTCTTACTAAGCCTTGAGATTTTAACTCTCTAACAATATGCTGTAAACCTTTGTGAGCTTCTGGCCTTAAGGGATGCTACCTTTGATAAGGAAAAGAGATGAGGTCTTTCAGCCTGATTTGAACTGGATGGGCATTCTTTACCCTTCTGAATTGTGCTTCTAAGGCCCAGACTTCACAGTTGATTCATTCTTCAAGTAGGGAACAACAAATGGATAATTCATTCCCCGATTTCATGTAGATAATAGCCCCAGCTTTGGCTAATATGTCTCTCCTTAATAAGATTGTGGGATTTGGGGGCATAACAAGAAATGTATGTGAAAAGAGCAAAGTCTACCAATTGTAGCTGAGGAAGAGAGAGAAATACCTGGTTACAGGCTATCCTATGATTCCTCAGATAGTAACAGACTTTGTGGACAATCATCTGGGACAGGAGATTAAAACTGAGAAGGCTATGCTTGTGTGTAGGAGGAAGTCCACTTCCTGCCCTCAGTGTTGAAACTTACCTGGGACTCTGTGAGGGTGATGGCATGAGCTGTCACTTGCCCTGGGCACCCTCAGTCCTGTTGCTGAATCATCTGATTAGGTGCCTCTGCCCCAGAGGGTCTTCATTTCTGGAACAGTGTGCCTACCAGTGATTACCTTGCCATCTTGGACATCAGTGCGGGGAGGGGGGTGGGGGTTGTTCCTGGTTGGACAATCTTTCTTAAAGTGTCCTTACAAACCACATTGAAAATAAGTCATACTGGGCAATTGGCCTGCTCCTCTTTTGGTTCCCTCTGAGCCACCAAAATCTGCCTGTCAGAGGGCCATGACTAAGGCTGGAAACTTTCTCTTATCTTGCTTTTCCTTTTTGGCCTGTTCCTCTTGGTCCCTATTGTAGAACACTGAGGTTGACAAGTTTAATAATGCCTCCAAATTTTATTCTGGGCCTAAGACAGACTTTTGGAGTTTTCTCTTACTGTCAGTCACTGACTGGGTGATAAATTTATTCTTTATATTAAGTTGACTTTCCAGAGAATCCAGAGTTAGAGAGGTGTGCTTTCATAGGGCTTCCGTTGGCCTTTCTAGAAAAGCAGAGGGGTTTTCCTCTTTTCCCTGCATAATTGTGGATAGAATTGTGTTGTTAATAGGCTTTTTCCAAGTTTTCCTGAGCTTTTCCAAAATGAAAGCTAGCAAATGCCTGAGGATCCAATCTCCATGATCTAAGTCAGTATCACAGTGAGGGTCTACAGTAGGGACTACCTTTTACCCTGTGGGGAATTTTTCCCTCATCTCCTGAGCCATTTGGTCATTTACCTGGCAAAGGTACCACAGATCCCCAAGTTGCCTGGTTACTACTGAAGCTGCTTCATTTTCAGTGGGACTTAAGATTTGATCAAGAAGTAAAATGATATCTCTCCATGTTAGATCAAATGACTGCCTTAATCCTTGTAGGACATCTATATAGCCATCAGGATCATCCAAGAATTTCCCTAAATTTGCCTTTATTTTTTTAAGGTCTGACTCTGAGAAGAAACACATAAATGAGAAGGCCCAAATGCCTCTCCTACTACTTGTAAGGGACATAGTTTTGATATCTGTCTCACAGAGTTATGTTCTCTTTCCAGAGTGCCTTTAACACTTCAGTGTATGGAGGAGAGTCAGTGGGGGAGGAGAGTGGGATTGAGGGAATAGGCCCTGAGTATGGAGGCAATCATGGGTCTCTGTCATTTGGGCAAAGCTTTCAGGATTGGCACAGGGCAGTATTGTCACAAAGGGCAAAGAAAGCCTGTACATAAGGGACTTCACTCCATTTACCTTCCTGTTTACAGAAAAGGTCTAGCTGTAGAATGAAATCCATGAGTTTTACAGCTTTCAGCCTTACTCAACCCAGGAAACCCAGCTGGCTCCTCTGCTCAATATTGCAGGTAATTACATTTAAAAGGTAATTATATGAACACAGCTTTATGAATGATAGTGCTTTACAAGGTGGCAGTGCAAAAATAAAGATGAAGATTGAGTTTCAAGAACTGTATACCTACTTTGCAGTCATGAATAAACCAGTTGTGATCAGAATGACAATTCAAAGAAAGAGGAGTATTCTGTTCAATTTATCTCTTAATTTGAGAAATAAGAAGTATAAAACTTGAGGGAAACTGATTGCATGGAACATAAAGTGGAAACACATTGTGAATGACAGTCTGCATCCACAAAAGCTAGTGATGGGATGGAATTCAAGGAAGTCCTAGTGAAATGCTCAAACATTTTCAGGGAAATACAGAAAATTCCCAGGAAATTTATAGAATTGGATAAAACACAGGCAGCACAGTCTCACTGTGAAAATTATTGCAGCTAAGTTATATTGGATGTTTAGACTATATCACAGTTGGTGCTAGCTATTTATGCTCATTTCATAATTTATCAGTACATCAATTGGGCAGGGCAAATAACAATATTCAGCTGCTTTCCCAGAGTCTGGAGTCATCTGGACACATTCCAAGGGTGACAGATGGCAGTCTTGCTAAGGTACAACTCTCTTTTTCCTTCTCCCTTAGAAATCTTTCAAACCTAGCATATGTAAAAGGGGAAGCCATTTCCTCAAAGCGCTAATTTTTTCTTTGCTTATTTCCCCTACCAAATTGCTTCGTTTGATATTTAAATCCAACTGCTGCCCTTTCAAAGAATCCAAATCAGCAGCAATGCCATTACTTAACAGCAAAAGTTACTCAATTCTGAATTAATAAATTTGGAAATTTAGGTGCAGAAACTCAAAAAACAAAACTAGAGGAACTCATAACATAATGGAGGATTTGACAAAGTTCTCTAGGCAACTGATAAAATAACCACACAAAAAATGAGTAGAATGTTATAAACATTTAAAATTGGAATACATAAGTAGTAAACTGGTCTTGTAATCTATAAAACTTTATATCCACAATGTGAAATACACATTCTTTAGAACATGCGAAATAGCCACTGTGGAAGGAAAATATCTTGGGGCTCCAAAATCACTAAGCTAAATGCAAAAGTCAGGTGGGGAGCTGCTTAGGGTAAATCTGCATCTCCTTCTCTTCAGTATTCCCCCTGCTTACTGAGATAAACTGGAATCTGATTTTCTCCTTTAAAGAGGCTAATCAGAAACTGAAAAGAATGCAACCATTTGTCCCTTATCTACCTTCAACCTGGAAGTCCTCTCCCCACTTGAGTTGTTTCACCCTTCTAGATTGAACCAATGTTTATCTTACATATATGTTGATTGATGTCTCCTGTCTCCTTAAAGTGTATAAAACCAAACTGTACTCTGACAAACTTGCTCATGTGTCCACATATCCATATAGAAGACCACCTAAACAGGCTTTCTGTAAGCAACAAGGCTATTTATTCATGAAGGTGTAAGTTGCACACCTCAGGCATTTGCAAATTGAAGTTGGTTATCTGTTTTCAGCAGGGGAGGAGGTCAAATGATGTGTGGTGTAGAGATCATGAGACTCATTGTCCAGAAAAAGAATGTCGCAGGGGTCGATTGATCAGTTTGGGCAGGGCAGAAACAAGTCATAATGGTGGAATGTCATAAGGTGGT
The DNA here is from genome assembly GCF_009764315.1 of Trachypithecus francoisi. Lineage (NCBI taxonomy): Eukaryota > Metazoa > Chordata > Mammalia > Primates > Cercopithecidae > Trachypithecus > Trachypithecus francoisi. The sequence goes on along the minus strand of NW_022680478.1, from coordinate 298,645 downwards.
GGAATGTCATAAGGTGGGTTAATCAGTTAAGACAGGAGCTGGCTGTTTCACTTCTTCGGTGGTTTTTAGGCTGCCCCAGACTTCTTGGCTCCTGAAGACAATCTAGATGTATATGTCAGGTCACAGAGTTTATAATGGATGAGCTTTGGCTCAGAGGCCTGACAAGACCACCAATCAGACCACATCGTGGGCTATAAAGCAAATTTCAATAACTTTCATAGGAAGAAAATCACACATTTTTTTTCTCTCTGAGCACAAAGATTCACCTCTAGAAAAACTCTAAAATGCTTGAAATCAAGAAAGAAAGTTCTAAGTATTTCCTTTACCAAGTGAAAATAAATATGGAAATTAGAAAACATTTTAACTGAAAAATAATAAGACAATTTCCAATTATTTTGGAGGTCATGCAAAACAATGATAAGTAAACTTAATTATTTTAAGTAAATTTGATGTTATGACAACATAAGGATTAGGGACACTGATCCCCACTCAAAATCAACAATCTGCATTTTATTTCTGACTGCCTCAGAACTGTACTCGCAATAGCCTACATTTGACCAGAAGCATTATTGATAGTATAAAGAACTAATAAACATTTATTTTGTGTGATCTATGCATTACATACAGTTATAATGTATTCTTACAATAAAGTAAGCTAGAGAAAAGAAAATGATATTAAGAAAATCATAAGGAAGAGAAAATACATTTACTGTTTATTAAAAGGAAGTGGATAACCATAAAGGTCTTCATCTTCATTGTCTTCACATTGAGTAGGCTGAGGAGGAGGGGGGTGAGGAAGAGAAAGAGAAGGGGTTGATCTTGCTATCTCAGGGATGTCAGAAGTAGAAGAAAATTCATGCATGAGTGAACTTATGTGGTTCAAACCCATGCTTTTCAAGGGTGAACTTAGTCATGTAAGACTGGGCTTGGAAAATAAGTTTGTAACAGAAGGATAAAAAAATGAGTCTCTCTGATATGTAGATGACATTCAATGGCATCCCACTGTATGAAAGAGTGAATGCCAGTAAAATGCTGAGTCAAAATTTAACAATATCAACACGTCAGGGAAAAGCAAAGGAAATGGCAAATGGAGAATTAGCAATGGGTATAGTAAGAAAAGAAACACACACACAGGAAAGGCAGTGCATTGTGCTAAAGACCAGTATACAGAACTGACAAACCATTTCCAGATAGAGTCTGGGAAGTGAAAATAGAATTAAACACTATGACATTATCAGTGACCTTTACTTAACTTCCCAGAAGGTGGTAGCAAAACTTTGAATGCATATTATTAAAAGAGATTGGCAGGTAAAAACAATAGGGGTATGGTGAGGAGACAGAGCTATCATGAAGGAATTTTGCTGACATAGGAGCGCAAAGAAAGGAGTGGGGGTGGTACCATTACCTTATTGAAAAAATGAGATTGTCTTAGTTCACTCAGGTTGTTTTAACAAAATACATTAGACTGGATAATTTAGAAACAACAGAAATTTATTTCTTCCAGTTCTGGGGTCTGAGAAGTTTAAGACGAAAACACAGCAGACTCAGTGTGTAGTGACAACCTGCATTCTGCCCCTCTTACTATGTCCTCATTTGGTGGAAGAGGCAAGGGAAATCTGTGAGGTCCCTTTTATAAGGATACTAAGCCCATTCATGAGGATTCACTGTCATGATCTCATCACCATGTGATGCAACTACCATTGTAATAATGTTGGCTGTGTCTCCACCTACATCTCACCTTGAATGATAATAATCCCCACATATTAAGGACAGGATGAGGGGAGATAATTAAATCATGGGGGTGGGTTTTTCCCATGCTGTTCTTGTGATAGTGAATAAGTCTCATTATATCTGATGGTTTCATAAAGGGGAGTTCCTCTGCAGAAGCTCTCTTGTCTGCCACCATATAAGATGTGCCTTTCTTCATGATTGTGAGCCCCACCCCTCAATCGTGTGGCACTGTGAGTCAATTAAAGCTCATTTCTACATAAATTGCCTCATCTTGGGTATTAGCAGCATAAGAAGAGACTAATGCACATTCCATTGAGGTTTATGATTTCACCACAAACATTTCAGAATACACAAAATTTCTTACCATAGCAGGGACCAAGATATTTTCTTCTATAATGATAGAAAAATATGACAAATGTACGTATTTATGTGGATGTAAATGTTTCACTAGGGCACACATCAAGTAGCTGTATCCTTGAAAGGAAAAGAGAAGAAAGAATGTATTGCACAGATAAAGTGATTATGTTTAGAGGAAAACATGTACCACTCATCCGCATTAAGAAACCACAGGGAAGAATGGGTAGGTTGAGATGTTCATAGCTTGATGAATGTGCTGGTGGAAACCCATGGAAGCATATATCTCATCCCTTCCCTACTCTTGATGAAAGAGAATTTAATCTCCTGATTAGTGGAGTAAAATATTGGGATTCTAGGAAAGGAAAATGCAAAATATCTCTCAGAAATAGTTGAAATATTCATAGACTGGGAAAACATAGCAGCAGCTCCTGGAACCCCAACTTAGAGCTAATTAATCACAAATATAAAGTCTGAGTAGTTGGTATGGTTATTTGTGTGCACAGATGAAGGCCAATGGAGTGTAGGTGGAATTTTATTTAGCCACAGTTGTGGTTACAACCCAGTACACAAGAAAGCAAGAGAGAAGCAAGAGATTCAGGGAATCACTGTGGTGGTGATTATGATGTTTGGCCATGTGATTTCAATGGGGAAATAGGAAAAAGAAAAGAAGATGCATTTCAGTAAAATGTAGTGGTGAGCTGCAAATACTTCAGTTAGTAGAAAGGGGAAGTTGTGTTATTAAGATTACAGAGGAGTGGTACTTATTGGAATTTATAATTGTAACAAGTTAGATAAAACATAGAAAAATTTGGGGGTAAGATTTTAGAGAATTTAAGAGGTAAAGGTGTTGAAAAATTATATGTATGTGCTAATATCAAGAATTAAGGCTAAGTGAAGTGGTTCACACCTGTAATTGCAGCACTTTAGAAGGCTGAGGTGGTAGGATCACTTCTTACCCGGTGTTTGAGAACAATCTAGGTAACATAATAAGACCTAATTTCTACTAAATAATTAAAATAATTAGTTGGGCCTCATGGTGCATGCCTGTAGTCCCAGCTATTCAAGAGGCTGAGACAGGACGATCACTTGAGTTCAGCAGTTCCAGGCTGTAGTAAGTCATAATTGCACCACCGTACTCCAGTCTGGGCCACAGAACTAGACCCTGTGTCAAAAGAAAACAAAAAAGAATAATCTCATTAGGAGATGATGAAAATTAAGCAGAGGTACAATGTTGAAAAATAATAGGGACTAATTTGAGTGTCAGTATAAGAGGATGATATAATTTGATGTCATAGGATTATTAAATGATGAAATTGACAAAATCAGATGGCATGACATCTGAAGCTGGTTGGTTTGAGAAGCCAAAGGACAAATTATCTGAGAGTGGAAATTTGAGACAAACATGAAAGCTAATTCCAGCTTTGAGTCCAAGCCTTAAAGGCATTTCTTCTTATATCCCTCCACTTGACCCAGAATCTTAAATAACTTCTGGGGAGTTGATGTCCTTGAGGGAGGGTTTTAGAAGCAGTAGTAACAAGATCTCTATAATTCCAAGAGGCAGCAGGAAAATTTCAGAAGTTGTATACAGGAAGGAAATGAATCATCTGACGGACTCCATGGATTATTGGAGTCCAGGAGGTGAAGTGGGATGACCTGTAAGCTAGTGCTATTGTATAACTGATAAACCCAGAGAAATGGAACACCAGGCCACAGTGGGAGCCAGGACATGAGTGCCGCAGGTTAGGGTTGTCTGCATTTCGAATGTTTTCTTGTACCCCTGGCGATGGAGCCTGGAAGAGTAGGAAAAGTCTTATCATGTCTAAGAACTTCACTTTTGGGTACTTATGTGGTTTTGGATTCTCTGAAAACTATAAAATCTCTCTTATTTAAACAACTGAATAATTATTAAGAAATCTAGATGGCATTTAGGAATTGCCTGGAAACACTAGAAACCAAACTCAGTTAAAAATAACCAACAATCCTCACTATGCATTTATTAAATCAATGCTATAGAATCATCTTACCCTGTTAACACATACAAAGTCCCCTGGAGGTTTTCTTTAGTGACAAGCTTGTCACTTTCTCATATGCCTTATTGATCATAGATCCTTCCTATATAGACGGTCCATGGGAACTGACTATTTTTAACATAGCACACATCAAAATTGTTTTTCACTTTTTTACCTTGGAATTCAATAATTTTTAACAAAAGACTCTGGTATTGTTTTCTTTTCATGTTTCAGAAATAAGTCATTTTGCTTTTTAACTTTCAGTAAGTCATAGCAAAGAATCAAAAGTAAGTATCTCATATACACAAAATGTAGACAGTGCTATTGAAAGTTTAGCAGTAATAGGTATATACATGCTGAAGAAAATGGTGAATACCATATAGCCTGAAATATGGTATTGCTTAGGTTGGTTTCTCCACCTTTCAACAGGACTGAATATCAAAGTGTATAAAACTTCAGAGATTTTGGAAATAATCTTAAGCAGAAAACAGTGTCAGCTCTCTATGGGACAAAACTGGCTTGAGCAATTATTCCTTGGAAATGTTGTGAAGAGTGCAATGACCACCTATTGTCACCAAGGGCTGCTGATTTTGCTGGAAAGAGCTTCCTAAAATTGCCTCAGGCAGCTGATAGTGGAAGCCAGTCTAAAGCTCATGGGACTGGACTTGACTTCAAATTTGTAAAAAGTAAAGTAGATTCCTCTTCAAAGGCTTTCCTCCCCACTTAGGAATAAATAGTAACTTCTCTTAGAAGCAAAATTTATTCAAAGACCTGTGCTAACATTCTTAACTGTCTGCTGGTTGCAATGAATCAATGTACTTTATGTTCTTAGCTCACACAATTTAGCCTAAATATTTGAACTGTCATGCTTAAACTGGTCCCATCAAGCACTAGATCATAGCCTGTTCCTCTTCCTTGTTTAAAAATGTTTTTACCTTTCTCAACATTCCACGTGTTACTTCCTCCTTCCTTTGTTCTCCTCTAACTTTGCCTCTTTTAAAAAATTCTAAGTTGTTAGACAATCAGAATAAATACAGAATGTGAGGTATCATTTCAGCCAACAGAAACTGGACACAACAGTAGGATGGACACATCAGGTTATAAATAACCCTCTCTCGTTTGTTCAGTGGACTCTCATGGCAAAACTGCTGAAGAGAATACCCTTTCTACAGGAAGTAAAAGTGGCCTTACTAAATAAATTAAATTTATGTTCACGTGCTATTTCTTTACGGCACAAGGCAACAAGCATTTTAAAGAGGTTCATAAACTACAAAGTATATTACGTTGGTTGGCCCCAGTATTTCTATAGTCTACTGCTATCCCAGTGTAAATCATTCCATTGGACCATTCAAGAGGTTTGCAAATTTGAAGTCAAGAGCTTAGAGTTAGATAAGTACACAGGGTGGAAGGGAGAAGAAATAAATTATGTTACAAATATGATTACCATTTTTAGTACGAAAGAAGAAGAAAAATTAAAAGATAATATTTAATGGCATTTTAAAAATGTTCAAATATATCATCATAAAGAGTAAAGTAGTAGTTCCTATGGATAGGATGGCAGGTAGGAAATGGTTAGATGTACACCAAAGATATAAAGTAGTAAATATGTTGATAAATACATCTAAGATTTAATGCACAGCCTAAGGAATATCATTAGTACCACTTTATTGTCTGTAGGATTTCTACTAAAAAAGTAGACTATAACTCTTGCCAGAGTGGGGAAGTGAGTAACATGTAATGATAAATATGTAAATTTATTCCATCATAATAAATATTTTACTATATATATATATGTAACTTAAAACATAATGTTGTATACCTTAAATATATACAATAGATTTATTTTATAAACAGTATGTAATATACAATATATGTGTGTATACATATGCACACAAATATCCAAATATAAAATTTAAATATGCTTATAATTTATAATTGCCTATACCATACTTTACACTTGAATTTACAGACTGCCTCACATCCCCAGAAGAGAAGAGAATAAAATGTAAAGGTAGAAAGGAAATACAATAGAATAAAATCAGTTATACAACCTGTTTTCAGATTTTGTTGACCATGCTATTCTCACTGCCAGAGAATGTTTTGGGTTTAATACCATAATTTACTACATGTAACCATACTTTATGCATTGAGAATAATGTGGAAATATGAAAACAAAGATTGTCTGTAGGCTTTTCTTTTTTTATTTATGTGACCTACACTTAGAAAATGCAATTTCATTTTGCTAAATTACGTCTTCATTAAAATCTCATACATGAATTCTAGGCCTTCAGTTTTTGACGGATGTTTATTGTACATCCTGATTTTGAAAATTAAATACAGTCTTCAGATGGATCCACTCCACTTTCTGTTAAAAGTCTATTACAACTTCTGATAAAATGTGTGGTTAAATATTGTTATTATCAACAAGTAGCATAACATTCCATTAAAGATTAGGATACATGAGGAAAGGGCATATGTAAAAAAATATGGTAAAAGAGAAGTCTCTGTAAGAAGTGATGATGTTAAGAAATCTTTCTGGGGAGGGCGGAGCAAGATGGCTGAATAGGAACAGCTGCAGTCTCCAACTCCCAGCGCCAGCGACACAGAAGACTGGTGATTTCTGCATTTTCAACTGAGGTACTGGGGTCATCTCACTAGGGAGTGCCGGACAATTGGTGCTGGTCATCTGCTGCAGCCCGACCAGCCAGAGCTGAAGCAGGGCGAGGCATCGCCTCACTTGGGAAGCACAAGGGGGAAGGGAGTCCCTTTTCCTAGCCAGGGGAACTGAGAAACACAACACCTGGAAAATCGGAGGACTCCCACCCCAATACTGTGCTTTGAGGAAACGAGCACACCAGGAGATTGTATCCCACAACTGGCCGGGAGGCTCCCACGCCCAGGGAGCCTCCCTCACTGCTAACTCAGCAGTCTGCGGCTGAGCTGTAGCTCCCAAACTTTTTTTCCCTTATATGCAGGATATTTATGGATAACCAGTTTTTGTGGATTAACACTATCTCATACTAATTTCTAAAAATACAACTTATATATTATTTTCTGTGATAAACAACACTATATACACCTATACATGCAAACATATACATTTATATAATACATATCCTATACAAGCAATAATGTGCATTTGTTAAATACACACACGTTATCTAAAGACTCTTCCGATTTTGGATAAAAATAAGATTCCATTTTTCTTAATGTATCAGTTTCAGAAGGGTTATTTTGTTGATTAAACGTGGTAACAATAATTAACCACCTTAGAATAATTCTTGGTCTTTCATAGTTACTATCTCTCTTTTTAGTTTTAGTTACTGCTCATCTTCTCTTGTTAATATCAAGGTAGGTTAATGAGAAGAGAACTAGCCTAACAGAAAGTCTGTACTTTGAAAAAATCCTAGGTCTAAAGCATATGCATTTTAAAACAGCAACAAAATGAATTTTGTCCATTGTAACAGATGGCTTCTAGTGTTTTATTTAAAGAGAAAGATTTAATTATTTCAGTCTAAATATATACAATGCACAAATAAATATATATCTAGTTGATAATATATGTTATCATTTTCTGTCAGCTTCATGGAGGCTAATCCAGTCTAAGATTTTTTTATGGGCTAATTTGTTAAAAATTGCATTTGTCTCTTAAGATACAAAAGAGAGTAAGTCAATTTGAAATCAACACAATTTTAAAGTGATATTATTTTGAGAGACTTTGAAACCTTAAAATATTTTTAAAAGCAAACAATAGAGAACATATAATTGTATAATATGCTAAGAGACTACTCTTCCTCTTTACTCTAACAATAACTATTTTCTGCCTATCTTCTATAGTATTCCTATAGTTAAAAAAACAAGTAAAGGTTTTTACAATAATTTCTTCTTTTTTTTTTTTTGACTCAGAATCTTTCGCTGTCACCCAGGCTTTAGTGCAGTGGTATTAATACAATCATAGATTATTGCAGCCTAAACCTCTTGGGCTCAAGTGATCCTCTCACTCAGCCTCTTAAGTAGTTGGGTCTATAGGTATGTGCCACCACACTTGGCTAACTTTTTAATATTCTGTAGAGACAGGATTTTGCTGTGTTTCTGAGACTTATCTCCAATTCCAACCTCAAAGGATTCTCTCATTTCAGCCACCGAAGCTCTGGGATCTCTGGTGTAAGTCACTGCACTCAGTCTCCCTTCCACCTTTAAAGGTCACAGGTCCTGGTCAATTCTTTCTCGTGAAAGACCCTATCTCCGATTTTAACTCCTCTGTCTCCCTGTCCCTGTTATGTAACATCAACAGAGACATATTGCATTGATGGTTTTGTGCTTTACAATTTTCATTTAGTGATGTTTGTCTTATTATTAAGGATTTATTAATATTAAGCAAGGTTTGTTCCAATTTTGTTTACATGTATTTTCATAAAGGTGTTGACCTATCTTTAATTAAAAACTCTTCTGATTAGATTTGAGTGTATCTATTTACTGTATAAGTTTACATTTCATTTATTGATATGGTGTCAGAATTCAAAACATTTTAGTCATAGATTGTGATATTTTTTATGATATCTCTTGTTATCACAGATCTTTCAACGGGCAGCATCTACATTATTTTAGTACTTTACCTCCCTTATTTGGTACACCCTTTTGGTGTATGAATGGTGTGGTACGGTGCACGCAACTATTTCTTTTTTTGTAACCAAACAGTTGATAGTAAGGCTTTGATTCCTCAGGTGCAGTATTTTTCAAGATGAGGGAAAGGACCATTGCAATAAACCAGCCAAGTGATTGAAAAGTATGATTTCCCTTTCAGATAAGCATTTAACTAGACTCTCTTAAGGACAGTGCTTTGGAATACGAATTCATAAGAATCTCATATAATGTTAATACACTGTATTGTCTAAATAGCACCTTCCAGGCATTACCTATTCTTAAACACTATTTGCCCATTTTCACCATTAGAATATCGTGTACACCCACTGGGGAAAAAAACAAATAAAAACATCTATGAAACTAGTATTACACTTCCATCTTTCTCTGTTGACATCAAAATATTTAAAGATGCATTATAGGTACACTCAGTTTTGTAACTGAAGTTTAACAATTGTGGACAGAGAGCTATTTAATTCAGTGGATTCAAAGTTCACTGAGAATCTTATAGATTTGTTTTCATCCATCATGAGATATTTATTTCATTTTCTTTCTCTGGCTGGCTGGAGTTTTATTTTTCCACAAATTATCTTACTTATTTTCTTGTGCATTTGTGTTTTGATTAGATGATTTATAAAGAGGTTGTGACCTCTATACTTTCAGTGTTCTTACTTTTCATAATGACTGCTTTCTTCTGATTTAAGTAGGAAGTAATCGAGGTATCCAAATTTGAGAATCTAAATGTATTTGCTATGTAGAAATTGTGTTAATCTATTCTCTCAGTTAGTGTAGCTGTGGAGATGACTGAAGGAAATGTTATCATTTTCTGCCAGTAAATTTCTTGCACTCTGTACCTAATTCACATATATATATGCAGAAAATATCATATAAATTTTGTGAGTGTATGTGTCACTAATATATGAAAATTGTTTGATTTTCTTTCAGGATGTAATTTTCTGATAGATTCTTCTTGTGTGCTACATATATAGAGCCAAATCACTGAGACAGCAGAAGTGAAAGAGTTTAATCAATGTAGAATTAGGCACAGGGAAGACATTAATTTATTATTCAAATCAGCCTTGCTGGATATTCAGAAACTAGGTTTTTAAGATAATAATTAGGTGAGCAGGTGGCTAGGAAATGGGGAATATTGATTGGTCAGGTTGGGGATGAAATCATAGGGAATTTGGCTTTCTTCTTGCTCTGTCCAGTTTCTGTGTGGGAGCCACAAGACTAGTTTGAGTTGGTTTCTTGGTATGAGTGATGGATCTAAGTGGTAACAGCTTGTTCACCAGAATGCAGGGTCTGAAAAATACATCAATCACCAATCTTAGGTTTTATAATAGTATTTTTATCTACAGGAGGAACTGAGGAGGTTGGGAATCTTATGACCTCTGGCTACTCAGTCTCTGAGCCATAATTTCCAATCTTGTAGTTAATTTGTTAGTTTTCCAAAGGCAGTGTTATTACCATATTTTTTTAATTAAGTGATAAACTAAATTCAATAGGTTCATAGATATACTCATCTTAGACACATCACATTGTGTATAATATATATGTACAGCTTTTTGTATGACAACCATACCTCTATAACTGGTTTTAGAAAAAGAACAGTTTATGGGGTAAAATACTTTAAATTATTTCAATATTTATGTAATGAATTATTTTAATATTTTGATATTTTATATTTACATTTAAATTTACATTATATTTACATATATTCATTTACACTATATTATATACATTATATTACATTATATTTACTTAATAATTTACTATTATTATGTAATAATAACATAAACATTGAAATAAATCAAAGATTTTACCCCAAAATGTTGTCAACTAAGAGCAGTAAAAAAAAATGTAAAAAAATGCCAAGATAGTTTGTTCAAGTCTAAGGATGGATGACATTCCAAGAAAAACTTCTGAAGTGGAGAAGTCAGGGTTACAAAGGGTAAATGTTTTGAATTCCTAATGTGGACAAAGTTTAGAAAAGCATAAGAGAATTTCATCGTCTTTCTCTGCATTGCTTGATGCATGGTTAAAACAATCTGGTTACTTAAATTGGTGTTTTTCTTTTGGGAAAGGTGTATGCGACATTCCGCAGTGAAGATTTAACTGAAATCTTCATCACCATCTGGTGTGAGTTAGGTCTAGAATGATAGAGAAGGCAGTTAGTACATAAGATTGATCACTTATTGTTAGGGGGAAGTCTAGTTTCTGGTCTCTGTTAGTCATTTACAGAATAAAAACAATATGGAAAATAGTTAATCTATAATCAAAAAAGCAAAACTGCAGACATACTATGTGTCTAAGTACCTGGGATTTAACTTTTCCTTGACATCATGAACATAACTTTTCCCTTGACATCATGAACATAGACTGTTCTGAATTTTATTTTATTTTACAATGTATTATTTCCTTTGCATATCTCAATATGACTAGTCAGAAGCGCAGTGAATATAAGAATTGTTGAAAAGCTGTCTATTGTGGGGTAGATTTGCATCTGTAGAAAAAATCTGGGGCCAGTTTCAGTGACTCATACCTGTAATCCCAATATTTTGGGAGTCCCAGGCAGGAAGATCACATGAATTCTGGAGTTTGAGACCAGCCTTGCCAACAAGGTTAAAACTTGTCTCTACTAAATATACAAAAATTAGCTGTGCATTGTGGTAGTGCCTGTAATTTCAGCTACTCAGGAGGCTGAAACAAGAGAATCATTTGTACCCAGGAGGGAGAGGTTGTGGTGAGCCAAGATTGCACCACAGAACTCCAGTTTGGATGACAGAGTGAGACTCTGTCTCTAAAACAACAGCAACAGCAGCAACAACAAAAACCAAAAGAAAAAGTCTGCACTGACACAACTAGGCTTTCTCTGAGGTCCTCCTTGTGTAACCTAGGAAAGGTGAACTGAGAATGAAACACCATTACAGATCCGAAAGAAACATTCACCATCTATTCTCTCTGAGTGCTGCTACCTGTGAGGTTTCATCTGCATAACACCACCCCCTTTGCTAGCTAGGTGCTCTTCTCCCTCTTCCACAAGCTCTCTGGTGACCATAACCTGACTTAGAGGTTTTATTATCTGTTTTTACACATGCTGTAAGACCCAAGCCTAGGATGGTGTAAAAGCATCAATAATCTGGCCACTTTAAGAAATTTTGTAAGACTTCATCCAAATTAATACATTCATATTGAAACCTCCTTTGCAAAATTATGATAGTAAGAGAAACAAGACATGGCTGACTCCATCTTGCTTCTAGCCTCACAGGTTGGCTATCTTCACTCTCTCTGGGGCATGGGCCAAATATAATATTGAGATAAATTTAGCTTATAGCTTATTTTATTATCTTTATTATTTTTTTTAAGACAGGGACACCGTCTGTCACCCAGGCTGGAGTGCAGTGGCATGATCTTCTCTCACTGCAACCTTCAACTCTCAAGCTAAAGCTATTCTCCCACTTCAACCTTTTAGCTTGGACTATAGGGATGACACACCATTGCTGGCTAATTGTTTTATTTATTTTTTATATTTTTGTACAGACGGGGTTTTGCCATGTTGCCCAGGTTAGCTTTGAACTCCTGAACTCAAGTAAGCTTTGTGCCTCAGCCTCCCTCAGTGCTTGGGATTAGAGGTATCAGCTACCACTCCTGGCCTGCAAATTAAATTATAGAAGCATTTTCCAAAACAAAATTGCCTTTGTAAAACTAATGAAAGGCTACCATGTTGGGAGGATAAAGGTCTGAATTCTACTGCAATATAAGCGTAGTTAAATAATTACCAGCCACTATTTAGATGGTCACAAGATTTTGAACTTCCCTGATTACTCCTGCAGATAACATAACTGTTGTAGAACTCAAGATTGGCATTTTGAGACATCTTTTTGGATTTTTTGCATTTCTGACTACCAATGGCTGTACCAGGACTCACCAACCAGTCTTTCGCTTCCTACTCAGGAACTGATGCAGGGCAAGAGGACAGCTTCAACTCCCTGTGATTTCATCTCTGACACAAAAAATCAGCACTTTCCTCTCCTGGGCTCCCTGCCCACCAGACTATCTTTGAAAAACCCTAATCTCCAAATTTTTTAGAAGACTCATTTGAATAATAATAAAACTTTGGTATCTTGTTTATCTGTCTCTGCATGAATTAAAACCTTCCTCTATTCCACTCACCTTGTCTTGATTATTTAGTTCTCTCTGGGCAGTAGGCAAAATGAACCCATGGGGGAGTTACATTGTGGAATGTTATTAATCTATCTTTCATTAGTTGATTTTTAGTGAACCTTCAGAAAGCAAAGGGGAAGTTTTTCTGTGGCTTCTATAATATAAAAAGGCATAGTTATAAACATAGACATAGATATTAAAATGGAAAATTATCTAAGCTGTTTATAGTTAAGTAGGTGCCATAGACTAAATATCTCTGTCCTGTCACAGTCACAGACCATATGGTGAAACCCTAGCCCCAGAGAGTTGGTATTTGGAAATGGGGCATTAAAAGGTAATTAGTTTTAGATGACATCCTGAAGGTAGGTCTCCCATAATGGGATCAATGTTTTTATAAGAAGATGACCAGCCCAGTGCTCTTTTTTTCTCACTGCCATTAAAACCATCTTTGCAAAATTATGACTGAGAGTGAAAGACATCTTATTATGGGTAGATCTTTGTTTTTAGAGCTCCCAAGATGGTGGTGGTTTCTTCCAAGATGGTGGCAGCTGCTCCCAAGATGGCAGCAAGTTTTTTGTTCTCTTGGCCTCACAGATTCCAAGGAATAGAACCTTGGGCCACACAGCGGGTGTTATATAGCTCTATTAGAAGCCATGCGTCATGGAAGAGAACTGTGGAATCCAGCAACTAGTGTTCAGCTCGATTAGGATGATCCTGGGCACTTAGCTGTGCAGGAACAACGGCAAGCCTCTAGCCCAAACAGGAGCAGCAATGGGTGCCTCACTGGATCAGAAATGCAGCAGATACCCTGCCATATCTGGAGGGGTGGAAGTCAGTGGCAGGTCTGTAATGGTAGTGAACAGCACTGGTGGATGGTGAGCAAAAGCTCAGTTTGAGCCAGAACAAACACAGAACAGAAGAGTGTGCAGTTGTAAGACTTAACAGAGTGAAAACAGAGCTCCCATACAATGGGAGGGGACCCAAAGTGGGTTGCCCATTCCCAGCTTGAATGCCTGGGGTTTATATCCCAGTCATTGTCCCTCCCCTTTGCTTTCAGATGATGGGTGATTTGGCTGTTTCTGTAGCTCCTGCTTTTAGCCTAATTGGCATTTTAGTGAGTCCTCTTTACTACCTGATTGGTCAGGTGTGAGCTGAGTTACAAGCCCCGAGTTTAAAGGTGATTGTGATCAACTTCCCCAGCTAGAATTAGGAATTCTTAGTTGGCCTAGGAAATTCAGCTAGTCTTGTCTCTCAATCTGATTTAACTCCATCTTGCTTTCAGCCTCCTAGATGTTGTTTCTTATTCCTGGGTGCAGGCTGAACTAGCTTTGGGAGGAACTTACAATTCAAAACAAAGATGATAACAGCTCTTTCTCTAAACAAGGCTTCTTTTTTCTTGGGGACTAGACTACCTTTGTAGGACTAACAAATCAGGCACAGCATTACAAATTATGGTTTAGCGGTCATTCTGCTGAAAGCTACAATATTCTGACCTTACTGAAAATGCTCCTAAGACCAGTGCTTAAGATATTTTGCAGAACCTACACTTGACTGATCAGTTGGAACCACCTGAACTGATAAACTGGCTCATCTCATCCTGTGGCCCCCACACAGAAAATGACTCAGCACAAGAGGACAGCCTTAACTTCCGATGATTTCGTCACCAATCCAACCAATCAGCACTCTCGACTCACTGCCACCCTACCCACCAAATTATCCTTAAATATTCTGATCCCCAAATGCTCAGGGAGACTGATTTTAGTAATAATAAAACTTCAGTTTCCCATACAGCTAGCTCTGCACAAAATACTCTTTATCTATTGTAATTCCTCTATTTTGAGAAATTGACTCTGTTTAGGCAGTGGGCAATTATACCAAGTGAACTTACAGTGAGAAGCTGACCATCTACAAACCAGGAAGGGAGCTCTCTCCAGAAACAAGTTTTATGTCTTGATGATCTTGGACTTCTAGCTTCCAAAATTCTGATAAATAAGTTTCATAAGCCTCCAGTTCATGGTATGTCTCACAGCAGAACGAGCAGTCCTTCAAGAATCCCTTACACAGACATAGATCTAAACACACATTAAAAAACAAACAAACAAACAAACAAAAAAACTTTAACAACCAAGGACACATCTTTCAGGTGCCTATGAAAGTGTCACAGATATAGTGTCAACTTTAAATAACCAAAAGGGTCAGAGTCTAATAAAAACCAAATTTATTCAAGACCCAAGTGTGAAGATGGATGGTTCACACCCATCATACCAACCAAAATTATGCATTAGGAAAGTTAAAGTTTCATGTATAGAATCAGAGACAGAGGAGATTTTAGCAAGAGTACCAGATAATTCCTACAAGGTTGGCACATAGTTGCACACAGTTGCAGCCATTAGATTGGTTACAGTTTTTTTTTTTTTTTTTTTTTTTTTTTTTGGTGGGGGAAGAGTATATTTAACATTTTTTTTTTTTTTAAATAGAGTGTGTAACAGTCATGGATTTTCTTTATTTACCGTCAGTGAAACTGGACAACCCAGGGGCGCTTAATCTATCACTAGTGTCATTAATTAAGAAGGCAGAAGGGGGCTTGGTGTAGGGGCTTACACCTGTAATCTCAGCACTTTGGGAGGCTGAGGCAAGTAGGTCACAAGGACAGGAGATCAAGACCATCCTGACTAACATGGTGAAATCATCTCTACTAAAAATACAAAAAAAAAAAAAAAAAAGAAAGAAAGAAAAAAATTAGCCAGTCATGGTGGTGGGTGCCAGTAGTCCCAGCTACTCGAGAGGCTGAGGCAGGAGAATGGTATGAACCTGGGAGGAGCTTGCACTGAGCCAAGATATTGTCATTACCCTCAGCCTGATGTTGCTTAATTCTCCCTAGTCTTTTTACAGAATAAGGAAAATTAAAAACTGAATTAATCTATAATCTGAGAACAGAAGTTGCTACTATGTGTGACTCAGATGACAGTCACATCTCTCTCATGGCTTCAAGTGCTCTTGTGGGGGGGTTCCATAGTTTTTAAATTATATTTATTTTCACAATAAACATAGTCACAGGCATAGATGCAAACTGTAAACAATAAATGAGATATCCTTCAGGAAAGAAGGACACAGATATGCCAAAGATGAGGTTACATAAGAAGTTTAATAAGGGATAGAAAGAAAGCTGTCTGCCATAAAGGCACCCCCAAAAAAAGGTTACAATTTCACCGTTGAATATAAAGCCTTTTATAAGAAATCTTTGAGATATGAGTGTTTTATTTCCATGAAAGGAGAAGTTCTGGTAGCTCCACCCTGTCCTCCTAGTGCACCCACATGTCCTTAGCTTGAGTTACTCCACATTGTTTTGTTCCCCTTACTGTGTATGTGTCAGGGGATGGAATTTTCCATTGCAGGCAAGTCTAGTCAAATCAGCTATAGAGCCTTTCTTACCTGTATGGCTGTGGACACGTCTCAGTCAAGTTCCCCCATGCAAGTTCTCTTATCTGTGCCTGCAGGCTTTTTTTTTTTTTTTTTTTTTTTTTTTTTTTTTTTTTTTTTTAAGAATTCAACCATTCAACCTCGGAACCACTCTAACTGGCTGCTTGATGGGTTTCTTCCTTTTTCTTCTCTCAGTAGTAGATGGTCTGGGCAGAAATCTTGAACCCCAAGCTCATCTCCCATCTTCACAATTTGTAATGATAAGCTTAGTATCCAGCAAAATAACAGAGCTGGTGAGGGCTCCTTTGTGGGACATTTTCAAGTTCTGAGCATTTCTCTTCTGATAAGAGAGTATCAAGGAGATTCAATTGTGGAATTGATTGAAGGGACGTCAAGTGCCTCATCCGTTTGGGCTGTAACAATGAAAATACCATATATTGAGTAGCTTCTAAAAAGCATACATTGATTGCATACACTTCTGAAGACTGGAAGTCCAAGATCAAAATGTGGTAGATTTAGTGTATGATGGGGACTTAGGTACTGATTCCAAGACAGTATCTTCTAACTGTGTTCTCACACAGTGAAAGAGGTGAAGAAGATCTATGGGGTCCCTTTTAAAAAAGCACTAATTCCATTCATGTAGGCTACACTCTCATCACCTTTCATCTCCTAATACCATCACCTTGGAAGTTAGGATTCAAAATGTTATCCTGCAAAAACACAAGCATTTGGAACATAGCATCAAGAGACCTTCTCAGTGAATCTGGGGTTCACAGAACAGACAGCGTCAAGGCTGACCCTTCTTTGAAGAAGGTGAATGATACTAGGTTGTCTGCAAGTTTAATGAAGAGTGAATAAAGAGGTGAAACTGCAAGAACACAGGGTTGGCCATCTGGTGTTGTTGAGCAGTACAAAGTGATTGTCAATTTCTTTGCACCAAGCGTGCTCTGAAAGATGACAGCCTTGATCCCCCAGGAGGGACACTGACAAAGTTTCTCCCTTCTGAGAATGTGACTCTACAGAAATAGACACAGAAGTATAGTCAGAAGCTAGAATGAAGAGATGTGGGTGTTGCCATAAGTCCTCTAAAAGCAACAATGCCCAAAGGAAAAAAAAAAATTACGTAAGTGAGCATGACATGCTTCTCCATATTTCCTTGCAAACTTAATAAAGTTTGAGAAATTAATGGAGATTGAGATTCTTTTTGTTTGTTTGTTTTGAGAGAGGGTCTCATTCTGTTGCCCAGGCTGAAGTTCAATGTGTCTGTCTTGGTTCACTGCAGCCTCTACCTCCCAGGCTCTCACCTTAGCTTCCTCAGTTGCTGGGACTATCATTGTGCACCACCCTGCCAAGTTAATTCTTTCATTTTATTGTATAGGTGGGCTTTCACTGTGTTGCCCAGGCTGGTCTTGAACTCCTGAGCTCAAGTAATCCATCCATCTGGACTCCCAAAATGTTGGGATTACAGGTGTGAACCACTGCATCTGGCCTGCAATTTTCAATATAATGAGATATTGAAATTACATTTTAGATTGCATTGGCCATTTAAACATACATGAATCAGATAATTCACCAATCTTTCCAATATCTTGAATAGTCCAGAAAATATTTCAAGTGTGCCTGAAATATCACCTACAGGAAAGACATGAAAATGTGATAGTATGACAAATTAATATTTCCCCATCATTTTACCCAGTGATTCAAAAAAAATAGAGAAGGCTGCTGAGAGACATATTGAGAGGAAAAATGTAAAAAGGCTATTCAAAGAAGGTTGAGTGTCAACAAGGAAGTCTTATTGGGACAAGGGAAGAAGAATAGATGTTTCTTCCGGCAACAAAAAGTAGAAGAGTAATTGTGAACTCCAGGGAAAATCATAATCATGCAATGTTTTCAAGTAGTGTTCTAGACTTTAAGAAACAAAGATATGACTGTCCTAATAAATGAACTATTCTTAAAGCAGTTTATGTTTAACATAATGGGACTAAATCACACAGGTTTCTGTAGATTCATTCATACTCTCTGGAGTCCACTGATAAATATCCACACAAGAATTATTCTCATTTCTATTGATTTTTTTTTTTTTTTAATTTTCAGAATTAACTTTATTGGAAACAAATAGAAAGTCATTATTTTTACAGATTAAAAAACATCAATTTCAAACTTTAATTAAATAATGAATGGAAAGGCCAATGTAAAGTAAGGAAGGAAAGAGGGGACATCAAGGAAAATATATAATGCTTACTTTGCTAATCACTTAGAGTAAGATGATTTATGCTACAGTCCAAATGTAATGATTCAAGAAATAGAAAAAAAGAATACTTTTAAATTGAATCTTTCAAAAAATGTGGAAGTATAAAAGTTATGAAATTATGAGTGTGCATTATTGTCATTGTTATTTTGCAGTAAATAAATGTACCTTAATGTTTGCAAAGAAGTTGGAAGTGTCATCTTGGCCCAAGAAGAGGTTAAAGAGAAATGATGAGAAATGACTAACTTGTTGAGAGAACTTGGCATGAGAGCAGGTGAACAATTTTCCATTCCATTAGTAGTCTTTTATGTAGCTAAGCTTTTTTTTTTTTTTTTCCCAAAGTCATCCCCAAATATTAGTTTTAAATGGTATTTGAAATCATTGTCCTTTAAGAATTTTCTTACTTCCAATGAGTAAACATAGGCTTAGAGGACATAAATCACTTGCAAGTAACTTGCCTGTATTTAAGGTCACAGTGTGATACCGTATCTCATTTTAGCATGGATTGACACTCCCTTAGCTGAGAGAGCTGGACAGACTCTATTTTGTTTCCTTCACTTGCAGCCCCTTATCCATCCCCCTTCCTCAAGGACTTAACTTGTGCAAACTGACACCTAGCACATCCAAGAATGCAATTACTTATAAGATACTGTGGCTAGCTATATCCACAGTTCCCAGAAATTTGCCCAGCTGATAGTACCCAAATCCCCCAGGTTTGTGTCTGATCTTGTGATAGATGTAAAGTCTCTGCACCTGGAACTCTTTGTTTTCCTGTAACCATTTATCTTTTTTTTATTTATTTTCATTTATTTATTTATTTTTTGCCTGTTTTGCTTCTGTAAGATTGCATCAGCGAGGCTCTCCTTCCTCTTTCTAAACCAAAATATAAAAGAAAATCTAGCCGCTGCTTTGGGTCAGAGAGAATTTTGAGTACTAGCTGTATCTTAGTCACCAGCAAATAAAGGACTCCTGAATTAGTCTCAAAATGTGGCATTTCTCTATAACTTGCTCAGTTAAAACATTTGGAGGACCCAGCAAGATTTATTTACCATCAGGCAAGTGCTGGATTCCTTGCGGGCTCCCCGGTCCAGGGCCCTGTAGGCTACCATCTTCCAGAAGGGAATAGATTGACTGCCAGTGTGTGCCCACCAAATTCAACTCCTGAGTCCTCAGTCTCTGGTACCAGAAAAGTAAGTCAGATCTGACTGTTTCTTTGGGATGGAAATGGCCCTGACGAAAGTCCTCCCTCAGAATCTGTCCACACACCAGGACACTGGAGGACATAGTCCTGGTTTCTGTCAGGCTTACCTGTTGTGACTCTCTCTCTCTCTCTTTCCTCTCTCGCCTCTCTCTCTCTCTCTCTCTCTCTCTCTCTCTCTCTCCTCACTCTCTCTCCTCTCTCTCTCTCTCTCCTCTCTCTCCTCTCTCTCCTCTCTCTCTCTCTCTCTCTCTCCTCACTCTCTCTCTCTCTCTCTCTCTCTCTCTCCTCTCGTCTCTCTCTCTCTCTCCTCTCTCCCTCTCTCTCTCTATCTCATCTCATCTCTCTCTCTCTCTCTCTCTCTCCTCTCTCTCTCTCTCTCTCCTTGTCTTGTTCGGTCTCAAGAGACCTCGTTAAACAGACATAAAAAATTATAATACACTCTGAGTGACTAAGTGAGTAAATGTGGAGTTCAAGGGCTCATGCTTGAATTTCCAGTTTATAGTTCCATGGCAAAAGCTATGGAGTTTGAGTGGACCATCAACTGTAGTTCCATGGTGACCTCATAAGGCTTACTGTAGCATCAGGCATAGCTCCATCCAAGTCAGTGTTTTATACTGGCTTACCAATGCCAAGAGGAGCCTTAGTCCCTGCAAGGGAAGTGGCCATGTGGGCATCTGATTGATTCCATCACAGGACTCCCTCCCCTTGTCTGTGTATAAAAACTGTCATAATAATGTATATAACCCATGTCTATTGTCTTGTCTGGTGTTTATGTAAGTTTCATGTTTCAGGTCATCAATACTGCCCAAGGCAACTGGGTAAGGACTTTCTCAAGGTCCTCCACATGATTTCTATACCAGGAGGTCAAATCTCTCATTAGTCATTTGGACTGGCCATCCCAATCCTTCCTTTTCTGTCAGAAACAACTCAGGTGTTGTTAGAGGAGGGGTGTGGGAAACACTCTCCTGTTTGGGATTTCTGGCACTATAAATATTGCTGGCACTTGGATTGCCATACCTCATGCCCCAATGACCAGACTACCTCCTCCTTAGGCCAGTGGGAAATTCCAAATAGCCACCTTGCAGTGCTCTTGCACACCTTTTGTCATCTTGTAACTTTTCCTGTGTCCTTAGATAAGGCTCTGTGCAGAGAAACCTATGCCCGTATTGCTTTACTCCATCTGGACCTTTATTCTATCCCTCTGGGCCTACTCTCCTACCTCAGGAAAGATCTGAGTAGCCCCTTTCCTCCTCATCCCTATCTCTTACCCTACACATTTTGTTTTCCTGTCTCACAGCAAGTCCTGTGCCCCTAAGACTTGGTTCTTCTCTCCCCCGTAAAACCCTTAAAGAAAAGGTCAAGCTTGAACTTTTTGCCTTTGAGTTATGGAGACACAGGCTATAAGTCAAAAAGGAAAGGTGGATGGTGTAGGTCCCACTGGCCTTGAACCTGCCTCTTTTCCTCTCCCTAGATCTCAAAGTTTAAAGAGACAGAACTTCTGTGGCAGGAAGTGTTGGCTCTGTTTGTTTTCCTACTTCTTCTGGTTATAATATTTATGTTCTTCTGATACTACAGCCTCCCAGGTTGTCAATTTCTATGTCCACACTGGATTTAATATTTCTGCTCAAACCTTGTTAAATTGCCTCCAGAATGGAAAGATCTTTTTCCCAACCTTGTAGAGATTGGAGCCCTCTCAAATATATGTTACAAAATTTCTCCCTGGGCTTCTCAGAGGATTATGGTTTCTTAAAAAAGGCCAACTCAAGACACTCCATGAAGTAGAATGGCCACAGTTTGGAACCAGGTGGCCCCCAGAAGTGTCACTGAATCTCACAGCTCTTCAAGTTGTGTGACAGGTCATTGCTGGAACTCCTGGTCACTTTAATCAGTTTCCCTACATTGATCAATGGCTGAGCTTGGTCTGGAGTCCTCCCCCTTGGCTTTACTCATACACCATTCGTAATCCTACCTCCAAGGTCCTTTTGAGTCTGACCTCACTGTTATCCTGACCTTCAGCCCCCTCCGGTACTCCTGTACTGCCTCCTTCTGAAAAAGTGGAAAGTTTTTATCACCCATTTCCACCATCCTAAAACCATCCTACTCCCCAAAAATCTTCCCTAGTCTCTTCAACTACATCCACTGTGGCATCTCCACCTACAGCCTCCCAATTATGGCCTCGGCAGGTGGAGGTAGCCCCCCTCCTCCTGCTGAGAGAGGCACAAATCCCTCCATTGATGAGTGTTCTGCTCCATTTTTAGTTTATGTCCTCTTCTCTACCTCTGACCTGTACAACTGGAAGGCTCATAATCACCCCTTCTTTGAAAAGCCCTAGGTATTGACCTCATTGATGGAGTCTGTGCTCGGGACTCAGCAGCCCAGATAGGATGACTGTCAGCAACTCTTTTAAACCCTTTTCACCTCAAAGAGAGGGACCATATCCGAAGTGAGGCCAGAAAGTATTTCCTTATATCAGCCGGTAGGCCATAGGAGGAAGCCCAAAACCCCCTGGAGGAGGTTTTTCCCTCTACCCGGCCTAATTAGGATCCAACTTCCTTGGGAGGGAAGAGAACTTTGGATTATTTTCACTGTTATCCCCTTACAGTATCAAGGGAGCCACATGAAAACCCACAAATCTGTCTAAGATAACTAACGTTGTCCAGGGCCTGATGAGTCACCTGGAGTGTTTTTAGAATGCCTCCAGGAGGCCTTTCAGACTTAGATCCCTTTGGCCAGGCAGTTCCTGAGAATACCCATGCTATTATTTTGGCATTTGCAGCTCAGGTAGTCCCTGATATTTAAAAAAAAATTACAAAGCTGGAGGGATTTGCTGGAATGAACATTAGCCAGCTTTTAGAAGTAGCCCAGGGAGTTTTTGACAATCTAGAGTTAGAAAAACAAAAACAAGCAGTGCGGGGAGCTGAAAAGGCTTCTGATAAAGCATCCAGAAAAACAAACAAAAATCTTACTGGTGGCCACCCAGGAAGCCACAAAAGAAGGGACCCCTTCACAGAGCACTAGCCTGGGGACCCCAGGTCCACACCAGAAAGGCCAGAAAAGTGAGCGGGTTTCCCTACAAAGAAACCGATGCACTATTGCAAGTAGATTGGACACTGGAAGAAGGAATGCCCATTAAAGTCAGAGGGAAAAAAAAAAAAAAAAAAAAAAAAAAAAAAAACAGGAGAAAAAAGGTCCTCACCCTGCCTGCAGTGAAGGAATCTGACAACTGACAGGACAGGGACTCCCTCTCACTTGGTCCCTAGGAGTCCATCGTGACAACTATAGTAGGGGGCCAGCCTGTATGCCTCCTAATAGGTACTGGGGCAGAACATTCAGTACTGCAAATATCCTTGGGGAGTGTCTCTAATAGAAGTGTGGCTGTACAAGGGGCTACTGGAGCTATTCAGGAATGTCCTGTCACACACTCACAAGAAGTGAGCTTGGTGCAGAAAAGAGTAACCCACTCATTTCTCATAGTCCCAGAGTGCCCGTTTCCCCTCCTCAAATGTGATCTGCTCCATAAAGTGCAGGCGTCTCTCTTTCTCAGTCCAAGAAGCTCACCTCATGTGAGGGGACACACATGCTACCCCCTACTTCTCAACATCTGCTAACTACCTCTATGTCAGAGGAATATCTCTAGGTTTCACCCTCATGACTACTGGAGAATAAAGCTAATTCTCTTCTATCAGACCTACAGACTCTCTTTTCTTGAGTCTGGGCCAAGGCAAACCCCCAAGGACTAGCAAAGCATCATCTGCTGGTAGTCGTAGAACTCCTGGCCACTGCTCTGCCAGTTCAGGTAAAACAATATCCTATGAATCAGCGGGCTAGAGAAGGAATCAATCCCCATATTCAGTGATTATTACAAGCTGGTATAGTCAGACAGTGTCATTCCACCTGGAATACTCTATTTTTGCCAGTCCAGAAACCTGGAAAAAATAATTTCCAGCCTTTTTAGAACTTGGAGGGTTAAGAAGATTGTCCCCATCCATGCAACTGTCCCCAACCTTTACACTTTACACAGCCTGCTTCTGCCAGAACACTCAGTGTACAATGTCCTTGACTTAAAAGATACCTTCTTTGCTATTTATCTGGTCCCCAAAAGCCAACTTATCTTTGCTTTTGAATGAACAGATCCTGGCTCAGGAGATATCATCCAATTAACATGGACTTGGTTACCCCAAGGTTTTAAAAATTCCCCACACTTTTTAGGGAAGCCGTCCAACAAAATCTCATACCATTCTGAGGCTGTCACCCAAACTGCATTATTTTCTAGTACATGGACAACATTTTATTATCTACTGAAACTACTGACAGCTCCCTGCAAAATACTAGGGACCTGCTTTGCCTTCTCCAGGAACTCAGGTACCGGGTTTCAGCTAAGAAGCCCCAGCTTGCCTCATCAGGGTTTTCTACCTGGTATGAGATAGACAAGGGAAAAAAGGCACTCACCAGTGCTCAAAAGGAAACCATCCTGCAGATTCCTACATCCACCACTAAGAGACAGATATGTGAAATCCTGGGGGCCGTAGGATACTGTCATCTATGAATAATCAGTGTTCGCAGAAATCACCGAGACCCTATACTCTGCTACTAGAGAAAATGACCCACTAGTTTGTACTGACACAGAGGAGCAGGCTTTTCAATACCTGAAAAAAGCATTAACTGAGGCCTCTGCATTAGCCCTCCCTAATATGTCAAAAACATTTCACCTTTTGCTTCATGAAAGCCAAGGGGTCACTAAAGGAGTACTCACTTAAACTTTGAGGCCATGGTGATGTCTAGTGTCCTATTTGTCTAAGAGACTGGACCCTGTGGCCTCCAGGTGGCCAAGTTGTCTGCAAGCCCTAGCAGCCACAGTAAGCCTGGTTCAGTAGTCTAATAAACTGACTCTAGGTCAACATTTACCCTTACAACTTCTCATGCCATAGAGACATTGCTAAAAAGTGCCTCTGGCAAACGGATGTCGAATGCTCGCATTCTGCAGTATCAAAATTTACTGTTAGATCAGTCTCATTTAACTTTCTCTCCCACAAAGTGTTTAAATCCAGTTACTTTGCTCCCTTATCCAGACCTTACCACACCAATCCATGACTGCCAGGAACTGTTAGTGACTACAGAAACTAGCCAACCTAATCTCCAAGATGTGCCTTTAAAGGAGGCGGAGGCCACCGTGTTTACAGAGGGCAGCAGCTTCCTCCAACAAGGAGTATGAAAGGCTAGTGCAGCTGTTACTATGGAAACATATTGTGCGCCCAAGTGCTGCTAGTGGGCACCTAGGCACAGAGGTCTGAAATAGCTGCCCTCACTCAAGCCCTCTGATAGGGTAAAAACAAATAGGTAAACATCTACACCAATTGCAGATATGCTTTTGCTATTGTGCATAGTACACAGAGTCATCTATCAGGAGTGTGGGCTACTCACCTCAGCAGGAAAAACTATCAAAAATTAATAAGAAATTTTGGACTTGCTCAAAGCTGTTTGGCTTTCTCAACAGGTGGCTAAAATTCACTACAATAGACATCAAAAAGAAGACAGGACCTTTACTCGTGATAACCAAAGAGCAGACCCTGAAGCTGAAGAGGCAGCTCAGGTCCCAGTCACACTGTTAGCCTGCTTCCTGCTATATCTTTCCACTGCCTGACTTTCCAGACCATCCAGAATACCCAGAGGAAGAAAATAAGGCTCTTCAGGCCAAAGATCAGGAAAGCTGGTGAATTCTTCCTGATTCCAGAATATTCACAGCCTTAGTCATTGGTGAAACTTTAATCAGTCATCTACATTCTACTACCCATTTGGGAGGAATAAAACTGACCCAGCTTCTAAAGAGCTATTTCAAGATCCCCCACCTGTAAGATTTACTAACCAAGTAGCTCTCTGGTGTACAGCTTATGCTTAGGTAAACGCCAAACAAGGTCCTAAACCCAGCCCAGGCCACTGCCTCTGGGGAGACTCAACAGGAGAAAGGTGAGAAATTTACTTTACAGAGATAACATCATACCAGGCAGGGTATAAATACCTCCTGGTTCTAGTAGACACCTTTTCCAGATGGTCTGCAGCATTTGCCACCAGAAACGAAACTGTCACCATGGTAGTTAAGCTTTTACACAATGAAATCATCCCTTGACATGGGCTGCCTGTGGCCATAGGGTCTCATAATGGACCAGCCTTCACCTCACCCATAGCTCAGTCAGTAAAGCATTAAACATTCAATGGAAACTCCATGGTGCCTATCAACCCCAGAGCTATAGCCAGGTAGAATACATGAACCTCACCCTAAAATGTACTCTTACAAAATTAATCCCAGAGAATAGTGAGAATTGGGTAAGCTCCTTCCTCTAGACCTTCTTAAAGTAAGATACACCTCTTACTGGTCTAGGTTTTTGCCTTTTGAAATCATGTATTGGAGAGCTCTGCCTATCTTGTCCAAACTAAGAGATACCCAGTTAGCAGAAATCCCACAAGCTAATTTGTTACAGTACATGTAGTCTTTCCAACAGGTACAAGATATCATCCAGCCACTTGTCCAAGGAGGTCATCCCAATCCAACTCCTAACCAGACAGGACTCTGCCACTCTTCCCAGCTGGGTGACCCGGTGAATGTTAAAATTTCCAGAAAGAAGGACTCATTCCTGCATGAAAAGGACCTCATACTGTCATTCTCACCATGTCAACAGCTCTAAAATTAGACAGCATTACTGTTTGATTTCATCACTCTCACATCAAGAAGACCACCGAAGTGCAGCGAGAAACATGGATTCCCAAACCTGGGACAGACCCCTTAAAACTGCACCTAAGTTAAGCGAAGCCATTATATTAATTACTTACCTCTTTAGTTTGTTTCCACCTGTCATGCCGTCTGATCCTTCCTACTATTTTCTCCTGACTTCTTTCATGACAGGACATGTGTTTGCAAACACAAACTGGAAGGCAGGGACCTCCAAGGAAGTCTCTTTTGCAGTAGATTTATGTGCTCTGTTCCCAGAACCTGCCCTTATCCTCAAAGGGCAACACAATCTACCAATCACAGGAGCAGGGAACATCAACCTTGCTGTGAGATTTGGACACTCTGGAAGCCAGACTGGATGTGGAAGCTCCAAAGGTGCAGAAAAAGAACTCCAGAACATTGACTTTTACCTCTGTCCTAGAAATCACCCTGACGCTAGTTGTTGAGATTCTTACCAGTTCTTTTTCTGCTCTGACTAGACATGTATAACTTTGTTAACCTACTCTGGGGGATCAAGTCAATTTTCAACCATTTTCAATAGCTTGTCCTTCCCATCCTAAATTGTGTACTAGCAGAAATTGCAATCCTCTTACTGTAACCATCCATAACCCTAATTTAGCTCAATGGTATTATGACATGTCATAGGGACTAAGGCTTTATATCCCAGGATTTGATGTTGAAACTATATTCAGCATCCAGAAGAAAATCCTGGTCTCATGGAGCCCTCCTAAGCTAATTGGGCCTTTAACCAATTTAGGTGACCCTATGTTCCAACATACCCAGACAGGGTCGATTTAAGTGTCCCATCACCATTCCTTGTTCCTATACCTCAGCCGCAATGACAACACCTCCAACCCAGCCTGATGTCCATTCTGAGTGAGTTACATCACCTCCTTAATCTCACCCTAAACTAGCCCAAGATTGTTGCTTGTGTCTAAAGATGAAACCCACTTTTTATGTTAGATTAGGAGTAGAAGTCATGCTTAAAACTGGCTCTCTTTCTTGTCATACATGCCACTGCGCCCTCAAACTAGGAAGTGTGTCTGGGAATGCTTGTTGTCTAATTAGCACCAGATATAACTTAACTGCTTCTCCCTGTCAGGCAACCTGTAATCAATCTCTACTTACTTCCTTAAGTGCCTCAGTCCCCTACCATGCACCTAACAATACCTGGTTAGCCTGCACTTCAGGTCTCACTCACTGCATCAATGGGACTGAACCAAGACCTCTCCTGTGTGTATTGATTCATGTGCTCCCCCAGGTCTATGTGTGCAGCATGCCAGAAGGACAACTTGTCATCACTCCCTCTAAATTGCATCCCAAGTTTTGCCTAGCCACCCCACTCTTTGTACCCCTCCTGGCTGACCTAAGCAGAGCTGGATCAGCAGCCATTGGCACAACTGCCCTGGTTCAGGTGGAAACTGGGCTAATGTCCGTATCTCAACAAGTAGATCCTGATTTAAGTAATCTCTAACCAGCCATAAATATGCTATATACCCAGGTACAGTCTCTAGCTAAAGTAGCTCTTCAAAACCACCACGGCTTAGATTTGCTCTTTCTCTCCCAGGGAGGGTTATGTGCAGCTCTGAGAAAGAGTTGTTGCTTCTATATCAATCTATCTGGGGTCATAAAACATATTCTTCAACAAATTCAAGAAAATCTAGATAGATGCTAGCCAAAACAGGAAAATAACACCCCCTAGTACCAAAGCGTGTTTAAATGGAATCTATGGCTAACTACTCTAATCACTGGGTTAGCTGGACCCATTCTCCTCCTATTGTTAGGTTTAGTCATGGGACCTGGCATATTAAATTGGTTTCTTAACTTTGTAAAGCAGCACATAACTTCTGTCAATCTTACGTATCTTAAAACCCAATATAACTCCCTTGTTATAACTGAGGAATCAATGATTTGATTCCCCAAAAGCACAAATGGGAAATGGGAGATCCTACCTTGTTTTAACCTGAATTGTCTCTCCTTTAGCTGAGAGAGCTAGATATAATCCATTTTGGCTTCTTCACTTGCAGCTCCTTACCCACTCCCTTTCCTCAAGGACTTAACTTGTGAAAGCTGACTCCCAGCAATTCCAACAATACAATTACTGATAAGATACTGTGGCAAACTATATCTGCAGTTCCTAGGAATTAACCTGGTTAATAGTACCCAAAGCCCCCATATTGTTGTCGGGTTGATAGAACCCAAAGCCCCTGCATCTATCACCTTGTGATATATTTAAAACCCCTGCTCTGGAACTTTTTGTTTTCCCATAACCGTTTATCTTTTTAACTTTTTTGCCTGTCTTGTTTCTGTAAGATTGCTTCAGTTAGGCTCCCCTTCCCCTTTCTAAACCAAAATATAAAATAAAATCTAGCCCCCTTTTTGGGGCAGAGAGAAGTTTGAATACTAGCCATTTCTTGGTCATAGGCAAATAAAGTACTCCTGAATTAGTCACAAAGTGTGGCGTTTCTCTATAACTCGCTCAGTTACAAAAACAGGACCAGTTAAAAAGGGGGCAATGAAATAAGCCAGGTATATTTAATTTCAACACCCATTTTTTTTCTTTTCATCCGCAATTATATCATCAATAAAAATATCTTCAGAGATTGAACAAGAAAACCCACAGATTTTTGTTATATTTCCTTGAATAAAAATTGAGATCAGCTAGGCCCTCATTCTCCACACTTGAATGTTGGCATATGGACTGAGCACAGTAGCTCCTGCCATAATCTCTGCACTTTGGAAGGCCAAGGTGGACAGATGACTTGAGGTCAGGAGTTCAAGACAGGCCTCACAAACATGGGCAAACCATGTATCTACTAAAAATACATCGAGTTGGCCACGCATGGTGGTGGGCACCTGTAGTTCAGCTACTCAGGAGGCTGAGGCAGGAGAATTGCTTGAACCTGGGAGGCAGAGGTTGCAGTGAGCTAAGATCATGCTCCTGCACTCCAGCCTGAGTGACACATGCTACTGCACTCCAGCCTGAGTGACAGAGTGAAACTCTGTCTCAAAAAAAAAAAAAAAAAAAGAAGAAGAAGAAGAAGAAGATGAAAAAAGGAGAATGTTTGTGTGTGAAAAGTGTTTAGGTAAGAAGACTTTTTTCTGGGTAGGATGATTGCAACAGGAGATACAAGATGATTATAGCAGTCAGGTGAACTCTCCTATGATATCTGCTGACATTTCACAGGTTAAGTGGAAAATAAGCTTTTCTTTTATGGGTATGTAGGATGAAAAGGTAACTATACCAACAAGTAGGTGAGAGGATGTTTTAATCCAGGCCAGCCTTTCTCATGAGGACCTCTTAATGATAAGCAATATGCTTGTTAACAAATGTTCCTTTAGGAAGCATTTGGCTTGACTAATACATGGAGAAGAAACAGTTCAGTTAGTCATTTAAAAGATAATGAATTCCCACCAAATGGATCCACTAGCATGTAGACCTCAGGTAAGAGGGAACTAAAGACTTAACTCCTGCCAGTATTCTTTGTTTTAAATTTCTTCCTGATGAGGTTGGAGGAAGTCATACCCACAGGTCAGAGTTAACATTCTTTCCTGCTGAAGGCAATTTTTTAGATAAAACTTTCCCTCCTTAACCAATCACAAATCAGAAAATCTTTTAGTCCACCTGTAATTTTTGGGCCCCCCACTTAAAGATATCCCGACTTTTTAATTCACAGTGTGGGATATGATGTGGTTTCTCTTTAAATAGCTTGATCAATTCTTTATAGTTTAGCTTATAGCACTCCTCCATCCCTTTTTCCTTTCTCTCTCTCTCTCTCTTTTTTTTTTTTTTCTTTTCTGCCTTTGTTATATGCCCAGACATTCCACAGTGCCAGGCATTACCAGCTCACATTCCTTTCTCTATTTGGAAAGAAGATTAGCTGTCTAGCTTATTACAGCAAGCCTTCTCTTTTCCCCTCTCTCCTTTATGTGCCCACCTTATTTTTTAAAAAGCTCATATGTTTAGACAACTGGAATTAGTTTAGAGTGTATGACCTAATGCCAGTCAATTGGGGAAGGGTACATACAGGGCAGGACTTGTTACATGCATTTGTGTGAAGAGAACAACAAACAGACTTTGTGTGAGCAATAAAGCTGTTTATTTCAGCTGGGTTCAGGTGGGCTGATATGGAAAAAGGAATCAACAAAGGGAGTTATGGATGGGACAGTTTTAAAGGATTTGTGTAGATAGTGGAAAATTATAGTCAAAGGGGTTGTTCTCTTGCAGGCAGGCGCGGTGTCACAAGGTACTCACAGTGGGAGCTTCTGAGACAGGAGAAGGAATTCACAAGGTAATGTTATCAGTTAAGCAGGAACCAGCCATTTTTACTTATTTTGTGATGCTTCACTTGCTTCACGAAAAGAGTCTCGTGTGCCCCTTTGTTCAGGTGTGCTCTCATGGCTACTGGCCAAGGGGAAGCACCCCTCTTCACAGAATTAAAATTGCTTTGCTAAGAATCCTTTGTTTGTGTGTTCAATTGTCTTAGGATGTTGAACATTATTTCCAATAAAATCAATGTATGATCTTCTTGTATTCATTTAGTGTTGCCTGTGACTTCTGCTTTCCTGAAATGTACTCCTGCCTTTAAAAACCATTACTTGCAAGCCACTGGGAGGTTGGGTCTTTAGTGAGAGCTGACCAATTCACATTGTTTGGTGCCCTGCATTTAAACACCCTCCTTTCCCTTGCTGCAAGACCACAGTATGAATGTTTGGTCTTACTGTGCCAGGCAAGGAACTCCTAGATGGGTCCAGTAACACCACCAGCATTTTGTTGGAATTGTAAAGACTGAGTAATCTTCAAGATCAAGACTGCAGAGCAGCAGAACTTGTCTGCTATGGATTACAATTAAAGCCTACTCACAATCCCTCCCTCTCATGATTAAATCATGGAATGAGAGATATTTGAGACACCAGGACAAATACCTTTGAAGTGCCAAATACTTGTAGTTATTTACTTCTCACATGCTCTTTCCAAAACAGAAAGTGAAACATTTAAAAGTGGTTGATATTCTCAATATATTCCAAGTTTATCATAGTTGTCTGAAAATATTAATCTGTGATTACCCCATCAAATGTGTCAATGAGTCTACAGTATTTTATTTATTTTTTAGGGCACTTTTCTTCATAACTCTTCTATTGTGTAAATAATTCTCCAAAAATAAAATAAAAAAGAGAAAAATAAACCTCAACAAAATATAGGAAAGTAATTGTTTCTGTGATTCTCAGTACATATTAAATAAAAGAAAAAAGCAGTTGAGCTTTGAAGAAAAGAGGTGTTGAAAATATGTGACTTCATTAAGCCAGAGATCAAATTATTGCTACAAAGGCAGTCCAATTAAGTGACCAGGAAATACAGGAAAGCAGGTATTCAGTATTGAATAAAAGAAAGCAAAAATTATGATTTAGGCACAATTCTGTAATTATGGTATTAAAAATATATTATAAAACTTACAGTGCATATTTTCAGGTTTCATCAATGCATGTGTCAAAATGTTGTCATAATTTTATGAATCCTAAACATCAAACTACTTTAGAAAAATATCAAACAACTATAGAAAAATACATTACTTTAGAAAAATGAAGGAGAGTGGCCGGGCGCTGTGGCTCAAGCCTGTAATCCCAGCACTTTGGGAGGCCGAGACGGGTGGATCACGAGGTCAGGAGATCGAGACCATCCTGGCCAACACTGTGAAACCCCGTCTCTACTAAAAATACAAAAACTAGCCGGGCGACGTGGCGGGCGCTTGTAGTCCCAGCTACTCGGGAGGCTGAGGCAGGAGAATGGCGTAAACCCGGGAGGCGGAGCTTGCAGTGAGCTGAGATCCGGCCACTGCACTCCAGCCTGGGCGACAGAGCGAGACTCCGCCTCAAAAAAAAAAAAAAAAAAAGAAAAGAAAAGAAAAATGAAGGAGAAAAATGAATACATTTTGCATCGTGTTTGAGGTTTACAAACATTTTATCTTTAAAAAAAAAAAAGCAATCTTTCCACCATGAAATAATCGATACCCAAGGCATACGATAGTTTGCCTCATATTTCTTTCAGAAAATTAGTAAAATTACTGAAAATTGTCCTTTTATATATAACTTAGAGCTATGTTGAAAAGACAATACTTTCTCCTTCATAAACTCAGTAGCAGAGGGATATCATAGAATTGTCAATAAAGTCATAAGGGTTTACTTCTATAAGTGTAACGCCAAAGTGTATTGCCTTAGTCACACCAAAAGATTGGTGTAGTGGCAGCCTATGGTGAGAGAGAGATACAGATAGGACTGAGAGAAAAAAGCTGCAGGCTTTATTGAAGAGAGTAACAGTACAAAGCTTCCACACCATGGAAGGGATCCCAAGCTGGTAGCCAGTGTTAGATTTTCCCATCACCTTTTAAACTCAAGGCAGGAAATACATGTGACAGGAAGATGTTATCAGAGTGAGAAACAAAGACAATTAACATGTCTCAGATCTTGAAGAAAAGCAGAATTGCAACTTAGTTTTTATCTACTTTATCACCTTGTGATATGGCAAAGGAGACAGGATCTTACAAATTGTGTTTACAAGGAATTAGAATTGAGAGCATAGATAAGGTCTGCTGATCACAAAAAAAACTGGCTTTTAATATTCCTTTTAGTTTCAGGTGAGGGGGTAGAGAGAGAGGACATAGGGAAGCTTACAACAGAATTTTTGATGTTTATAGCTTTCTTGAGGAAGAAAACACATGCACAAATTCTGATGTTAGGAATATTTTAAGCATGTATCTTCAATATTACTTACCCAAGACCAAAGTATGTCCTGATGCAGGATATGAGTTTCACAGCTTTTTGAGACCTTACTCAGCCCAGGAAGGCCAGCTGGCACCTTCTTTCATAAACATCAACTCACTTCGAAAGTGCCACATTTAAAAATGCAAACAAGAATAATATTAATAATAATGAATAGAGATATTGAATGGAATTTTGCAAATAAAATTACATAACTTAAATTGATAGCTTCCATAGGCCTTGAGGAATGACTATTCAAAATACACTGCCTACTTGCTTTTCTCTTTTCTTTTCTGTTAACAAACTAAGTTGCAGTAAACACTCAGCATTCTCTGTCTCACAGAGTCATACCATCTAGTCCCACTCTGGGAAATGTGGGTAGAATACTGGGGAGAGGGTACCTTGGGAATATGCGTTGGGCTTTACTCTTCTCCTTCTCTTACTCCTTGAAATTCACAATCTGTAGATAGTCAGTACTATTCAGATGTTTGTGTATGTTTCTGTAGATGGATACAATAGATAGATAAGATAGACAGATGATAGATAGGGAAGATTTATAAATGATGGATAGATGGATAACAGAAGATACATTTAAATAATAGATTTAAAATGTAGATAATTGATAGAATGAAAATTTAGTTGGATGTATAGACTAATAAAACAGGTGGTAAATATTCACATCTTCAGTTCACTCTTTTTCTATGCAAACATACACATACACACTATATGTGTGTACACCTATCTACATGCAGTTTGTTTTTTAATATGGAGTCTCACTCACTCTCTTGCCCAGGCTGGAATGCAGTGACTTGACTTGATCTCAGCTCACTGCAACCTCCACTTCCCGGGTTGAACCTGTTCTCCTGCCTCAGCCTCCAGAATAGCTGGAGTTACCAACACACACTACAATTTCCAGCTTTTTTTTTTTTTTTTTTTTTTTTTTTGGTGTCTGTGCATTTTTAGTAGACATAGGTTTTCGCCATATTGGCCAGGCTGGTCTTGAACTAATGGTTTCTGCCCACCTTGGCCTCCCACATTTCTGGAATAAGAGGTGTGAATCATTGTGCCTGGCCAATATTTTTCTTGTTACTTTTGTGGTAAAATACACTTGGGTCAAAAGTTGTATGCATTTACAATATTTTCAGATTCCATTTAATAACTTGCTGTAACGTTCTAGCATTGAACTTCCATCTGTTTATTTAAAGATATTTTTCCTTGCATCACTGTTCTCTTTAAACCTTTTGGGTCTTGCAAGACTGAGTGCAGCAGTAAAGTGGCCTGGTCTCAGTGTTTGGACAGGTGTTTGAATGGACCTGCCTGATACTCAATGAAGAGGCATTGCATCTCATCTGGTTTCCAGGAAGTCAGGGACTACCTGAGTCACTACAAACAGGAAGGTAAAAAATAGGTCTGACCTAAGAGATTCCTAGGGATGTCAGTATATCATTGTGGAGGTTCAATGAAAGATAAAAATCTTTTTCCTCCTATGGGAACACACAGTCTCAGAATTTACATATATTTTTCCTATTTACATGTATTATTCATTTAGATTTATAATGTTTCTGTTTTGTTTTGTATTTGCCTCTCTTCATTTTAAGTTTTATTGTGAGAGTAACCCTTCTCATTACCTCATCTATTTGCCCATTCTCTTTTTCATCTCTTCATACATTCATGAAATTCTCATTCATTCTATTCTTCCATGTTCAGCTTTAACAATTAATTTTATAAGAAATATTTTTATTATTGGCTTTGAAATTATTATTTTCTCCTCGAGTGAAAAACTTTTAGGCAAATATTTGGTCAGTGTACAAAGTCAAGATATTTAATCAGTGGGGATAACTGAGGTGGCAGATTTTCAGAGAAGTTGGCTATTATGTAATAAGTGTTTTCTTCTCCTTCTAGAAAACCATTAAACAGAATTCTATCCATTGAACAGAAATCCAGCCCTTAAATGTTCACTACTGATTTTTATTGATGAAATGTTTAAAAATTATGAAATAAAAAATATAAAAATAAATTTCAGATTCACTCTACCCACAATCAAAAATTAATTTCAAAAATTAATTTACATTCATCTGTGCATTGCTGCCTTTATATGGATGATGAATTATGAGAACTTAATTCTGTTCTTTAGTGATAGATTTTTATAATATTATCATCTCCACTTCCGAATTGGCTCTCTTATCAGTTTTATTTTTATTGATTTTTAAATGAAATAGCACATTTTATTTGAGGACAGAAATTGGTCTTAAGAATAACATTACTGTACTGCATCTTTGGCATAGGCACATGGGTTATACCTCTGAAGAGAAAAATACATGGAGGTTCAAAGATAAGAATATTTTCCTGATTCTGGAAATGCCCATTTTGTCTCCAAATAAAGGTATTTTATAGAGCAATGTATTAACTTTCTTTATATCTTCTGGTTGACATGCATAAGTGTGTCAATGTTGACTCTTAGGAGCATATTTATAAACATTCGGTCATGGGGTATTGTGTACAGTGGTAGTGGCATGAGGTATTGGGTGGCATGGGGATTGAGTCCAGTGTCACAATTACAGCTCACTGCAGCCTCAATCTCCAGGCTCAAGCAGTCCCCCTGAAGCTGTGTACCAAGTATCTGGGACTATAAGTGTGCACTGCCATACCTGACTAATTATTATTATTTTGTATCACTATGTTGTCCAGGCTGGTCTCGAAGTCCTGGCTTCAAGAAATCCTCTTGTCTTAGCCTCCCAAAGTACTAAAATTACAGGTATGAGCTATTAAGCCCTGTGAAAAATGTTTTTCATTCACTTCATTCAATGGGATTTTGTAGAGTGTACACAGTGTTCCCAAAGCAACCCCCATCACTAAAAGATAAACCACCTCAGTGTAATGTAGAAAGAACGATATATAGATAAGATATATAGATAGAATACATAGCTATGGTAATGAGAAAGATAGATAGGTGATACCTAGGACTAGATGGTAGATATATAGATGATAACTAGGTAATTTGATCAGGGATATACATCATGATGGATAATATAGAGAGACATATGGTAATTAAATATAGATAAAGACAATAGACATACAGATGTTGATTGTGTAATAATTAAAACAGCGCATACTAAATTTTCAAGATATGATACTAAACTAATGACAAACAAAAGCAACAATATGTAATTGTGTAAATAGAAAATCTCATAAGTAAAGTTTAGCAGAATATTGATCAACTGTTTACCCACATACTGTGTCACTGGGCAAGTAACGTAAAGCGTTCAATGAGGTATAATTAACGTGAACCAAACCGCACTGTTAAAAGTTTTATTTAAAAAGAAATTATTTTATCAAATTTATTATAAATTGAATAATGAAAAAAGTAATAATTGTGTATCCAATTTAAGCAAAAATACAAAAATCAGGGAAACTTAAGTAAGGGAAAACCTTGGAAATAATATAGTCTAACTTCGATACTTAGATAGCAATATTTTTAACTTTGGCTCTAACTATGTGGGTTTCTTGTAAGAGTTTACAATGCTGAGTTGAGATGTATGAATCTGTCAGCCTCAAGTAACCTAGAAAAAAATGCAGTGGGCTGATTTACCTCAGATCTATCTCACTCATCACCACAGAAGTGAAATTACAGATAGACAAATGTAAAAAAATTGATTACATAAGACATAATACTCATTATGACTACTTGAAGTTGATTCCAGGAACACTCAATATTTTTCTTAGTGCTGGAATATTTTTAAGTATAATTTACACTTACTAATATATACACCATCATCTCAATAGATTCACATGAATATATACAAAAAAATTCATAAAATATTATAAACTTTTATGCACAGCACTCTCAGAATACTGGAATTCAAAAGGGCTTTCTTAACCAGGGACGGAACACTAAGAAAACCTATAGCAAATGATGTTTGTTATAATTAAGATCAGGAAATACAATAATGCCTTTTGTCAGAGCCTCTCTTCTGTATTTTGCTGGCTAGAAGAGGAAAGAAATAACAATTTTACGAATGGAAAATGAGGAAAATGTCATTATTTGCCAATCATATGATAATACATAGAATCTACAAAAATGTACTGTCAAATTCATATGGTCAAATCAATATGAGTGTTGTTAGATATAATATCAGCTATTAAAAATCAATTCTCTTATCTTCAATAGTAATAATCATTTAGAAATGTAGATTATTACACAATTTGTAAAGGTAACAAAGAAAAATTTTGCTTGACAAAATGTAATTAGACTCAATAAATAATGATATCAATTGTCTCAATTAACCTGAGTGAATAAAATTTAAATAAAATTCCCCAAATTATGTTTTGTAGAAATGAGTAAGCTAATTCAAAAATTTATATAGAGAGGCAATTTCCATGAAGAAAAAGTTCATGGTAATCTTAGAAGAGTATAATATGAATACTGGAATAGGTTTACCTATCCACTTAAAAAAAAAAAAAAGTGAATCCAAACAGATATTTATGGAAATACAGTGTATTCATGAATAAAGAAAGGTAAACATTTTGGTAAAGTATCCTTGTACAAATGATAAAGTTGACTGTGGATTAAATTAAAAAATAATTACAGGTTTGCTTGGAGCTTAAAGCCTAATATTTGAACTTTAAAACTTAGGAGAAATTGGAAACATTAAAAATATCAAAGTGTTTGAAAATATCTTTATCATACTGTAGTGGGATTGATAAGGAATCAGAAAGACCGATGGGGTTTAGGAGAATATTTATTATTTAGGTGCACTGGCCTAGTTAG
Source organism: Trachypithecus francoisi (assembly GCF_009764315.1). Lineage (NCBI taxonomy): Eukaryota > Metazoa > Chordata > Mammalia > Primates > Cercopithecidae > Trachypithecus > Trachypithecus francoisi. Next base: position 260,623 of record NW_022680478.1, on the reverse strand, counting down.
ATTAACATGTGAAGGACTGAGCCCTGAACAAAAAGTTAAGTTACCTTTCAAGCATTTCATGGGGCGGGGGTAGACCTGTGCAGGGACAAGCATGTTTCAGAAGCAAGAAACAAAGACAGTTATTCAATTAAGACATGTATTACATCATTTCTTTCTTTTCAAGGAAAAATATGTTTTACAACTCGAGTTTATCTGTCTAGTTATCTTGCAATTGCACAGCCAGAGAAACTGGATCTTCACCATGACTGAGACATAAAGCTCACTAGTCACAGAAAAACAGATAGTTAAGTTTTAAAGGACTCCAGCTTTTTCTCTTTCTCAGGGGGATTTTTTTTTTTTTAACATACAATAGAGTTTCTGCTTACATATTCTTTAATTTCTTTTAATTCCTGTTCCAATAATAGATGATTAAATATATAAAAACTGTGCCAGGCATGGTGGCTCACACCTGTAATCTCAACAGTTTGGGAGGCAAAGGCAGGTGGATCACCTGAGGTCAGGAGTTTGAGACCAGGCTGGCCAATATGGCAAAAACCCATGTACTGAAACCACAAATATTAGCCGGATATGATGGCACATGCCTGTAATACCAGCTACTCACAAATCTGAGGCAGAAGAATCACTTGAACCTAGGAGACAAATGTTGCAGTGAGCTGAGATTGCACCACCACACTCTTGCCTGGGTCACAGAGTGAAACTCTGTAATCTTAAGGAAAAAAAAAAAAAAAAAAAAAAAAGGAATATAAAAAACTGTAACCAAAAATTAAAACTTTGACTAATTCAACTACATTAAAGTTAACAATTTTGCCCATCCAATGTTAAAATAGGTGATGCATCTAATTTGGATAAAGTATCTTCAATATATTTTACCAGCAAATACACCTATACCATACACACGTGCATGCACTATGGTATAATAATGGGAATTTTTCAAACAGGTGATTTAAAAAAAGTTATTTAGATTCTATAAAAATATGAAAACTTTAAAGTTCATTCATTAAAAAAACATAAATTTCACTAACAATGAGGCATCATTTCTTACCCATATATTTGGCTGAAACACTGTGATGCTAAGACATCAACGTGAACTTTCTCTCGTATCTACTTGGATTATAAATTATTACTATGCTTTCAGAATACAGTTTGCTGTCACTCTACAATGTCAGTTCTAAAAATGAATCAAAAACGTAGAAGTCTACTTGAATGCATATGTAACAGATGCTCAGGAACTCCTTAGACCATGAAATGGTATAGGGGTATTTCTAACAACTTCTTTTGAAGGAGCTAGGAAATATAATACTCATCATAATCAACTGAAGTTCATTTTAGAAATGCACAGCATTTTTCTTAGTGCTTGAATATTTTTAAAACACAATTCAGCCATATTAATATATCAACTATCATCTAAATTCATTTATTAATAGATGCCAAAATATCAATAAAATATTACCAACATACTTGCATAGAACTCTCAGAAAACTGAAATTCAAAGGAGCTTCAGAATGCTGAAAAAAATTCAGAACACACACATGCTTAGTAAAAACAGAATGGCTAATCAATTTGCATTAGATCAATTACTCAGACATATTATAGGGCAATGATGATCCCTAGACTTCATGATTATGAATCAACCTGAGTGAATCTCTGAAAAAGACATGTTCAAGGAAAGAACCCAAGTAAGACACTATAAGCAGTATGATTCTCTTACATAATATTCAAATTCAAGTGAAACTTAAGAATGTATTCTCTTAATAATAGAGTAGTGCCTGAAAAGTTAGCAGGAAATTCAGTATAGTTGTCTCCTTTGATGAGGAAGGAAAATATTGATTTAAAAGAGAAATTAAGCAGCATTCATTTACTTTTCCATTCCATACCTCAGGGCCTCTTCCACAGGTGTGTGGCCTCAAGCAATTCACAGGGTCCTGGGGTTCAGAGTCCCCAATGCGAGGTTTAGAGTTCTGCTACTGCTTTCTTGAAATTCTGAAAGAATTAATCTTTGCACTTTTGTTTTATATGTGGAATGCGATGAAAGAAGAGGAATGTAGGCACATGGTCAGAGGAGATATACACCATATGCACTTCTGCCACTGTTCATTGCTACCCAATTGCATAGTGATCATGAAGCCTCTGAGCACAGAATTCTGCTGGACTGAAAATAAGGGAAAATTCAATGAGATTCACAAAGGGAGGTTGTTACATCTATGACAAAGTGGGTTCTCTTGCATCCCAGAGAGGTCATGTTTTGTGTCAATGTTAGAACTTACTATAAACACAGAAAAGCGGTAATGAAATTCCAAAAAATTACAGGACAAACAAGAACTCTATCCTATCTCTTATTCTTCTTGCTGTGACAGGCAACCACTTATGCTGAAAATGATGTAATAGAAGGGATAGGGATGAGAGGACAACCTCTGGTTCCTGTTCATTATCTGCCTTCCTTACTCATCAGTGAGCTGAAGGTACAGTGTTGCTAGAATATGTCCATATCAAGAAGAGAATAAAATCAGTTGAGTTCATTTTGTGTAGCACAATTCCCCTGTTCTGGTAAGAATACAGTAGACAATTTTGCATGTGCTACAAAATAACAGCTTGTGTAATTTCAGTGATTATGAATACACATTAACTGCTCAGATATTGGAGTTCAAAATTGGCATTACACACTATAAAGGAAAAAATGGAAAACCATGCCAGTAACTAAATATTTTAGTTTTTTCATAATTAGAACATCAGATATAAATTTATTTTGTAAAGACATGACAAGTTGAAAAAATATTAGAAAAAGTGGGGGAGACAGTTTTATATTTTAGTACTGTTAATAGTTCTATGAAATTGGCCAACTTTTAACAAAAAGAGTCAAATAGTAAATATTTTCAGCTCTGCAAGACATATAAACTCTGTTGTAGTAACTGAGCTCTGTCATTGTGTCACCAAAGCAGACACAGACATTATATAAATGAATAGCTATGGTTCTTTTCCAATAAAATTTTATTTATAGAAACAAGTAGTGGGTCGGATTTGGCCCATGTACCATAATTAGTCCGCGGATGTCCAAAGGTAAGAAGTCCGCTATAACACTTCTTAGCAATTCAAACAATGTCAGGGAAAACTCTCCTAAGATTTTTTAATGTTTTTTAAACATTTCTGAGTTTCAGGCTAATGAGGTATTGCATGATGCTGGGCAGTAATTGTAGATGCATTCATAGCAACACGTTCAGTGTTGGGAAGTTACAGACAAAGGGATTGACTGAAGTAGTTCCACTATGGATCAATCATTGTATTTTCATGCTGTTCTTTTGGCAAAGTATGGGAAAAATGCCAGCGGTCTAGTGATAAAGAATTTATGTTTCTTGAAGCTATGGGTTATAACTTACCGAGAACTGTTTTTCTTTAAGAAAGAAACAAACAAAAAAACCACTTGAGAAAGTCACCTGTAGCTATGGCCAGTGGCAGGAGTTTTTCATGCCCTCCAACTGCAGAATCTAGATATTTTCTGCTTCTGTGTTACTTATATAGAAATACTGCAACATGGTGGGACAATTAAACTCAGAGATCAAGATTCAGGATAGTAAATCTTTATGCCTTGTGCAGAGTTTTGCTTTCACTAAGGGGAAGAGTAAAACATATGGGTGTGCAAAACTTACCACTGGAATCATCAACTATTTTTTGCTTTAGGAGTTCAGAACTGATGAAAGGGTCAATAAATAAATGATGTTTTGATTTTCCACAGGATTATCCAACATTTCTTCTGACAGTATTTGTCAGCTATTTATTTCTTGGGTGCCCAGAGAAAGTCTCTAGTTTAGCCAAAATTTCTGTATAATATATTTGGTGTTGCCCCATGGGTTTTAGGTAACAGTAACCATCTTGTGCAAGAAAAGCTAATCAAGACAATTTCCTGAAGTATAAGCTGAGATGATATGGGTGAAGAGGATTAATGCAGAACTGTTACAGAAATAAAGAAAATATCTGGCCGGGCGCGGTGGCTCAAGCCTGTAATCCCAGCACTTTGGGAGGCCGAGACGGGCGAATCACGAGGTTAGGAGATCGAGATCATCCTGGCTAACACGATGAAACCCCGTCTCTACTAAAAAAAAAAAAAAAAAAAAAAAAAAACTAGCCGGGCGAGGTGGCGGGCGCCTGTAGTCTCAGCTACTCAGGAGGATGAGGCAGGAGAATGGCGTAAACCCGGGAGGCGGAGCTTGCAGTGAGCTGAGATCTGGTCACTGCACTCCAGCCTGGGCAACAGAGCGAGACTCCGTCTCAACAAAAAAAAAAAAGAAAAAAAAAAGAAAATATCTGCAGCAGAGTAACAACTCCAACCCTTGCTGGAATGTTTCATTCAGACACTGAAATTTCCAAAGTGCCCAGAAATCAACATTTAATATACTGTGGGATGCACAGAGGAAGCTGTCCATATTTTCTTTTTTTTTTTTTTAAGTTTTAGGCATTTTTTTTTTCAGTTCAAAGATTGTTTTAACCTTAATAAGTTCAATTAAACAGAAATAAACATAAGTACTGTTAATAACACGACTTGTCAAATTGTTAAATGTAAATTAAAATGTGAAAACAGTTTAAAGTGTATGTTAATTTATATACATTTATAATTTATATATAAGCTTGTATATACATTAGTATGCATAAAGTTAAAAATATGAATATATAAATATACATATATATACTTTTTTATAATATATAAATGAATAGCCATCTCCATTTTTAAATTATAGCTTTATGTTGGGCATATAAGCTCATGCCTGTAAATCCCAGGACTTGGGGAGTTTGGGATGGATGGATTCATAGAACTCAGGAATTGGAGAGCAGGCTGCACAACATGGTAAAACCCTGTCTCTATCAGAAATACAAAAAGTATATAGGCATTACAGTGCATTCCTGTGGACCTAGCTACTGGAGACAGAGGCTGAGGTAGAAGGATTGCTTGAACCCCAGATATCTAAGCTGCAGTGAGTCCAGATCACACCACTGCACTATAGCCTAGGTCACAGAGCAAGACCCAGTCTCGAATAAATAAATAAATAAATAAAATATATTACATCTTTATAGGTGTACTTTGTTTTGTTTAGTAAAGTTATCATATATATAAAATACTATATACAATATACTTACATATCATTGTATCAGTTCATTTTCACACCGTTTTAAAGAACTATCTGAAACTAGGTAATTTATAAAGAAAAGAGGTTTAATGACTTACAGTGCTGCAGGGTCTGGGATGCCTCAGGAAACTTACAATCATGGCAGAAGGGGAAGCAAGGCACATCTTCTCATGGCAGCAGGAGGGAGAGGAAACAAGGAACATTTTCAAACAATTAGATCTCATGAGAACAGCAAGGGAGAAATCTGCCCCTAGGATCCAATTAGCTCCCATCAGGCCCCTCCCTGTACATGTGGGGATTACAATTCGTGATGAGGTTTGGCTGGGAACACCGAGCCAAATGCTATCTATCGTATATTATTGCATTTATTTATATATAAACTTGTATACATGTACACATATATTTATATATACACTTGTATATATGTGCACATACATTTATATATTTATTCACAAACTTGTATACATATAAGTTGATATACAGATGGTCTTTGACTTACGATGGTCCCATTTACAACTTCTAGACTTATTGGTGATGTGAGAGAACAATATGCATTTAGCAGAAAGTGCTATTTTCCCCTCTTGCCAGGCTGCAGGGAGCCATTTGCCACTCAGCCACACACTCACAAAGGTTCACAGGAAAAACTCTACAATGTTCTGTGTTGCTAGAGGAGTTTGTTCCATGATAAGTTATATAAGTGCATTGAGCACATTTAAAGTATGCTTGGCTAAGCTATTGTTTGGTAGGTTTGGTATATTCAATACATTTTCAAATTTTGATATTTTCAATTCTCTATGGGTTTATTGGGATATAACCCCATTATAAGTTCAGGAACATTTGTACATAAATTTGTATATACACATAAACACACACATATTATGTATATGGTACATATCTGTAACTTGGATCTATGCATATTTTATATGTTTGTGAACATTTAATATATACATTTTAAATCAATACATACATTTAAATATTTAACATATACAGTTAGCCTTTGAGCAACACAGGAAGTAAGGAACAACTCTCCATCTAACTCTTATATAGTTGAAAATCCATATTTAATTTTCACTCCCACAAAACTTAAGTATTAATAGTCTACTGTAGATTGTCTATTACCAGTAATATGAATAGTCAATTAACATACATTTTGTACATTATATGTATTCTGTATGGTATTCTTACAATAAAGTAAGATATAGAAAAGAAAATGTCATCAAGAAAATTCTAAGGAAGAGAAAATACATTTATTATTTACAAAGTGGAAGTGGATCATCTTAAAGAACTTTATCCCCATTGTCTTCACCTGGAGTGAACTGAGAAGACAGAAGTGAAGGAGTTGGTCTTGCCTTTTCAAGGGTGGCGGAGATGTAAGGAAATCCACATGTAAGTGACTCACACAGTTCAAACCCATGTTGTTCAAGGGTCAGCTGGATATGCATACACACACATACATACAGGTACATATACATTCATATTTAAATTATATCTTTATATATGTAGCTAATTGTGTTTAGAAAAATTAATTTTGTTACACTCTTGAATTTTTTTGTTATTTATATTTTTTCTCTATGCTTCTTCAATTCAAGGCACAAAAAATTAGACATGATATTCTGACTGAATGATTATGTTATGGGCATCTAGATAGTTCTGTTTAGACAGTTGCTAAACCACAAGCTACAGAGACACATTTTATAGAATTGGCATATAAAAGGAGATACACTAGATTATTTTTATGTCACTAATTGATACACAACATGGGCATTTGTTCCCATGTGCTTCCTTTCTCATAGGATGTTTACTCAATTTATGTGAACAAATTCAAATTTGCAGTTGTGTGCCGTAGAAGCCAAAATGAATGCAGTGAATTTTAAATGTAGGATGTTTGATGTACTTAATTTGGAAAATATTTTTAAAATGCACATTGTTACAGTAATTCTTATTCATGTATATATATGTACATGTGTATGTGTGCATAAAATAAATGTCATATATATTTATATATGCATTTATATATTCATCACATTTGTGCTTTTTATTAAATAAAATGATTATTAGTAAAGTTGTAACTTACCAAGTGAAGTTTGTTGAAAGCAACCATCCACCACCACCTGACAGCTATAGGGAGGGACTGCCATCAAACAAGCCTCAACTTTACAAATCATCATTTTATTTAATGAAAAAAAACTAATGTAAATTTAATTTTTAAAAATTCATCCCTAATCTCTGTTTTCTTCAAGGGTCAATTGTATATGTTAAATGTTTATTTAAACATATATATTGTTCAAAGATATATATAAATGTATATGACATTTTTATCATATATACAGTCTATATACATACATTTACACATACATACTGATTACTATAACAGTGCATTTGTACATATTTATATGAATATGCATATATAATTGCATATAAATGTATATGACATTTGTATTCTTATGTACATACACATATATACATACATATATGTAACATGCCAATTTACTATAACAGAGCACATGTATATACTGATATAAAATATATATAAATGTATAGGATGTTAGATTTACACATATACACACACATTCACAAACATAAGCACACACATGCTAATTTTTACAGTGCACATCCTGTAAGTGTTTCCAAATTAAGAACATCAAGCATGCTATATTTAAATTTCACTATATTCTGTTTGCCTTCCAGGACATTCCTTTGCAAATTGAATTGTGTTCATGTAAACTGTGTAAACATCTTATGAGAGAGAAACCCACTGGGGATGAATTCCAAAGTTGTGTATCAATCAATTATATTCTCATGATGTCTTCTAAAGTACATTTTTGTATTGTCAGTAAAAATATATGTATCACTAAACTATACCTGGTGAATAGTTTTTACATTTCATTAGAAGTACATTATTATACACATCTTTTTGTAAGTTATTTTATTGCCCTTTTAGATTGAGCCAATTTGTATAACTGTAATAAACCCGGCATGCATACACTAGGAACTGTTAATACTTAATTATTCCCTTTTCCTTGATCTAAGTAATTTTCACTTGTCTTCTTTTACAAACAATATGACAAGAAACAAAGTTATTAATGACTCTTTGTGTCCGTAGGTGAGCATATCTTTGGAGTTTTTTTGTTAATGCTCTTTATAAATATTAAGCTTATTTGTCTTCAACAAAAGTCTAGATGCCTTAATTCATAAAATGAAAATCTAAAGCCTAGTTACTAAATTGCTCAAGTCACACAGCTAGCAACAAAAAAGCTGAGACCAAACCCAGCCTGTCTGTCTGCAGAACCCCAATAATTAAACATATCTTGCCTTCTCAATGGTATTGTTGAGTAACATATGCAATTGGAAGGTTTGCATTTCATTAGACAATACCAAATGGCTTTTCCAAAATTGGGTACACATTCCCATTTGCTATAATTCCCCAACAATGAACATAGCAAATATTTTAATTTTTGCTAAGCTAAGGGCTGTGAAATTCCATTTCTTTGTTTCAATTTTTCATGGCTTTTATTTCTAGTGGATTGGAATTTAATGAACTATGTTTACTGAATGATCTGTCAGATTTTCCCCATTAGGGGGAATTAGGCTTGTTTTCTTTTTTGTTTGTTTGAAGACAAAGAGACTGGAGTTCCTGTCACCCACACTAATTTACTATTTTTTTTTTAATTGAGTGATTGGGTTGAAATGAAATTTGACATGACACATGTTTACTTTTATTTTATAATTATTAAAAATGTCTATTTCAACAGGCTTTCTCAGAGAAAATGGGAAAGTTTTATTGAAATATGAGAACAAGGCAGTGAAAATCTTATTTTGCTTTATTGAAAGCTGACACAGGATAGAGAATACCTACTTTATTATTATTATTATTACCATACTTTAAGTTCTAGGGTACACGCGCACAATGTGCAGGTTTGTTACATATGTATACATGTTCTATGTTGGTGTGCTGCACCCATTAACTTGTCCTTTACATTAAGGTATATCTCCTAATGCTATCCCTTGCCCCTCTCCCCTCCCCACAATAGTCCCCAGTGTGTGATGTTCCCCTTCCTGTGTCCAAGTGATCTCATTGTTCAATTTCCACCTATGAGTGAGAACATGCGGTGTTTAGTATTCGTTTCTTGCCATAGTTTGCTAAGAATGATGGTTTCCAGCTGCATCCATGTCCCTACAAAGGACACTAACTCATCCTTTTTTTTATGACTGCCTAGTATTCCATGGTGTATATGTACCACATATTCTTAATCCACTCTGTCACTGATGGACATTGGGTTGATTCCAAGCCTTTGCTATTGTGAATATTGCTGCAATAAACATACATGTGCATGTGTCTGTATAGCAGAATTATTTATAATCCTTTGGGTATATCCCCAGTAATGAGATGGCTGGGTCAATGGTATTTCTAGTTCTAGATCCTTGAGGAAACGTCACACTGTTTTCCACAATGGTTGAACTAGTTTACAGTACCACCAGCAGTGTAAAAGTGTTCCTATTCCTCCACATCCTCTCCAGTACCTGTTGTTTCCTGATTTTTTAATGATTGCCATTCTAACTGGTATGAGATGGCATCTCATTGTAGTTTTGATTTGCATTTCTCTGACGGCCAGTGATGATGAGCATTTTTTCATATGTCTGTTGGTTGTATGAATGTCTTCATTTGAGAAGTGTCTGTTTATAACCTTTGCCCACTTTTTGATGGGGTTGTTTGTTTTTCTCTTGTAAATTTGTTTGAGTTCTTTGTAGGTTCTGGATATTATCCATTTCTCAGATGAGTAGATTGAAAAAGTTTTCTCCCATTCTGTAAGTTGCCTGTTCATTCTGATGGTAGTTTCTTTTGCTGTACAGAAGCTCTTTAGTTTTATTAGATCCCTTTTGTCAATTTTGATTTTGTTGCTGTTGCTTTTTGGTGTTTTAGACATGAAGTCCTTGTCCATGCCTATGTCCTGAATGATATTACCTAGGTTTTCTTCTAGGGTTTTTATGGATTTAGGTCTGACATTTTAGTCTCTAATCCATCTTGAATTAATTTTTGTATAAGGAATAAGGAAAGGATCCAGTTTCAGCTTTCTACTTATGGCTAGCCAATTTTCCCATCCTTTCCCCACTTCTTGTTGATGTGTGATATTATTTCTGAGGGCTCTGTTCTGTTCCATTGGTCTATATGTCTGTTTTCGTACCAGTACCATGGTGTTTTGGTTACTGTAGCCTTGTAGTATAGTTTGAAGTCAGGTAGCGTGATGCCTACAGGTTTGTTCTTCTGGCTTAGGATTGTCGTGGTAATGAGTGGTCTTTTTTGGTTCCATATGAACTTTAAAGCAGTTATTTCCAATTCTTTGAAGAAAGTCATTGGTAGCTTAATAGGGATGCCATTGAATCTATAAATTACCTTGGACAGTATGGTCATTTTCATGATATTGGTTCTTCCTATCCATGAACGTGGTATGTTCTTCCATTTGTTTATGTCCTCTTTTATTTCATTGAGTAGTGGTTTGTAGTTCTCCTTGAAGAGGTCCTTTACATCCCTTATAAGTTGGATTTTGAGGTATTTTATTCCCTTTGGAGCTATTGTAAATGGGAGTTCATTCATGATTTGGCTCTCTGTTTGTCTGTTACTGGTGTATAAGAATGCCTGTGATTTTTTCACATTGATTTTGTATCCTGAGACTTTGCTGAAGTAGTTTATCAGCTTGAGGGGACTTTGGGTTGAGATAATGGGATTTTCTAAATATACAATCATGTCATCTGCAAACAGGGACAATTTGATTTCTTCTTTTCCTAACTGAATACCCTTGATTTCTTTGTCTTGCCTGATTGCCCTAGCTAGAACTTCCAACACTATGTTGAATAGGAGTGGTGAGAGAGGGCATCCCTGTCTTGTGCCAGTTTTCAAAGGGAATGTTTCCAATTTTTGCCCATTCAGTATGATATTGCCTGTGGGTTTGTCATAAATAGCTCTTATTATTTTGAGATATGTTCATCAATACTGAATTTTTTGAGAGTTTTTAACATGAAGGGCTGTTGAATTTTGTCAAAGGCCTTTTCTGCCTCTATTGAGATAATCATGTGGTTTTTCTCTTCAGTTCTGTTGATATACTGGATTACATTTATTGATTTGCATATATTGAATCTTTCCTTGCACCTCAGGGATGAAGCCTACTTGATCATGGTAGATAAGCTTTTTGATGTGCTGCTGGATTAGATTTGCCAGTATTGTATTGAGGATATTTGCATCGATATTCATCAGAGATAGTGGCCTAAAAATCCTCTCTTTTTTTAGTGTCTCTGCCACGCTTTCATAGCAGGATGATGTTGGCCTCATAAAATGAGTTAGGGAGGATTCCCTCTTTTTCTATTGATTGGAATAGTTTCAGAAAGAATGATACCAGCTCCTCTTTGTACCTCTGGTAGAATTCGACTGTGAATCCGCCTGGTCCTGGACTCTTTTTGGTTGATAGGCTATTAATTATTGCCTCAATTTCAGAGCCTGCTATACGTCTATTCAGGGATTCAATTTTCTTCCTGGTTTAGTCTTGGGAGAGTGTAAGTCTTCAGGAATATGCATTTATTCTAGGTTTTTTGTGTAGGAGTGTTTATACTATTCTCTGATGATAGTTTCTACTTCTGTGGGGTCAGTGGCGATATCTCCTTTATCATTTTCGATATTTTCAGAATTCTAGCTCCTGGATTCATTGATTTTTTGGAGGGCTTTTTGTGTCTCTATCTCCTTTAGTTCTGCTCTGATCATAGTTATTTCTCGGCTTCTGCTAGCTTTTGAATGTGTTTCCACTTGCTTCTCTAGTTCTTTTAAATGTGGTGGTAGGGATGTCAATTTTATATCTTTCCTGATTTCTCTTGTGGGCGTTTAGTGCTATAAATTTCCCTCACACCCCGCTTTAAATGTGTCCCAGAGATTCCAGTATGTTGCATCTTTGTTCTTATTGGTTTCAAAAAACATCTTTATTTCTGCCTTCATTTTGTTATGTACTCAGTAGTCATTCTGGAGCAGATTGTTTAGTTTTTTCTTTACTTTTCTTTTTTTTTTTTTTTATTATACTTTAAGTTCTAGGTACATGTGCATAGTGTGCAGGTTTGTTACATATGTATACTTGTGCCATGTTGGTGTGCTGCACACATCAACTCGTCAGCACCCATCAATTCATCATTTATATCATCTATAACTCCCAATGCAATCTCTCCCCCCTTCCCGCTCCCCATGATAGGTCCTAGTGTGTGATGTTCCCCTTCCTGAGTCCAAGTGTTGTCATTGCTCAGTTCCCACCTATGAGTGACAACATGCGGTGTTTGGTTTTCTGTTCTTGTGATAGTTTGCTAAGAATGATGGTTTCCAGCTGCATCCATGTACCTAGAAAGGACTCAAACTCATCCTTTTTAATGGCTGCATAGTATTCCATGGTGTATATGTGCCACATTTTCTTTTTCCAGTCTGTCACAGATGGACATTTGGGTTGATTCCAAGTCTTTGCTATTGTGAATAGTGCCACAATAAACATAGGTGTGCATGTGTCTTTGTAGGAGAATAATTTATAATCCTTTGGGTATATACCCAGCAGTGGGATGATTGGGTCATATGGTACATCTAGTTCTAGATCCTTGAGGAATTCCCATACTGTTTGCCATAATGGCTGAATTGGTTTACAATCCTACCAAGAGTATAAAAGTGTTCCTATTTCTCCACATCCTCTCCAACACCTGTTGTTTCCTGACCTTTTAATGATTGCCATTCTAACTGGTGTGAGATGGTATCTCATTGTGGTTTTGATTTGCATTTCTCTGATGGCGAGTGATGATGAATATTTTTTCATGTGTCTGTTGCCTCTATGAATGTCTTCTTTTGAGAAATGTCTGTTCATATCCTTTGCCCACTTTTTGATGGGGTTGTTTGTTTTTTCCTTGTATATTTGTTTGAGTTCTTTGTAGATTCTGGATATTAGCCCTTTGTCAGATGAGTAGATTGCAAAAATTTTCTCCCATTCTGTAGGTTGCCTGTTCACTCTGATGGTAGTTTCTTTTGCTGTGCAGAAGCTCTTTAGTTTAATGAGATCCCATTTGTCAATTTTGGCTTCTGCTGCTGTTGCTTTTGGTATTTTAGACATGAAGTCCTTTCCCATGCCTATGTCCTGAATGGTACTACCTAGATTTTCTTCTAGGGTTTTTATGGTATTAGGTCTAACATTTAAGTCTCTGATCCATCTTGAATTAATCTTCATATAAGGAGAAAGGAAAGGATCCAGTTTCAGCTTTCTACTTATGGCTAGCCAATTTTCCCAGCACCATTTATTAAATAGAGAATCCTTTCCCCATTTCTTGTTTCTCTCAGGTTTGTCAAAGATCAGATGGCTGTAGATGTGTGATATTATTTCTGAAGACTCTGTTCTGTTCCATTGGTCTACATCTCTGTTTTGGTACCAGTACCATGCTGTTTTTGTTACTGTAGCCTTGTAGTATAGTTTGAAATCAGGTAGCCTGATGCCTCCAGCTTTGTTCTTTTGACTTAGGATTATCTTGGCAATGCAGGCTCTTTTTTGGTTCCATATGAACTTTAAAGCCGTTTTTTCCAATTCTGTGAAGAAATTCATTGGTAGCTTGATGGGAATGACATTAAATCTATAAATGACCTTGGGCAGTATGACCATTTTCACGATATTGATTCTTCCTATCCATGAGCATGGTATGTTCTTCCATTTGTTAGTGTCCTCTTTTATTTCACTGAGCAGTGGTTTGTAGTTCTCCTTGAAGAGGTCCTTTACATCCCTTGTAAGTTGGATTCCTAGGTATTTTATTCTCTTTGAAGCAATTATGAATGGAAGTTCATTCATGATTTGGCTCTCTATTTGTCTGTTACTGGTGTATAAGAATGCTTGAGATTTTTGCACATAGATTTTGTATCCTGAGACTTTGCTAAAGTTGCTTAACAGCTTAAGGAGATTTTGGGCCGAGACAACTTTTTTTTTTTTGGGGGGGGGCGGAGTCTCGCTCTGTCGCTGGGACTGGAGTGCAGTGGCCGGATCTCAGCTCACTGCAAGCTCCGCCTCCCGAGTTCACGCCATTCTCCTGCCTCAGCCTCCCGAGTAGCTGGGACTACAGGCGCCCACCACCTCGCCCGGCTAGTTTTTTGTATTTTTTAGTAGAGACGGGGTTTTACCGTGTTCTCCAGGATGGTCTCGATCTCCTGACCTCGTGATCCCCTCGTCTCGGCCTCCCAAAATGCTGGGATTACAGGCTTGAGCCACCGCTCCCAGCCGACAATGGGGTTTTCTAAATATACAATCATGTCATCTGCAACAGGGACAATTTGCCTTCTTCTTTTCCTAACTGGATACCCTTGATTTCTTTCTCTTGCCTGATGGCCCTAGCCAGAACTTCCAACATTATGTTGAATGGGAGTGGTGAGAGAGGGCATCCCTGTCTTGTGCCAGTTTTCAAAGGGAATGTTTCCAGTTTTTCCCCATTCAGTATGATATTAGCTGTGGGTTTGTCATAAATAGCTCTTATTATTTTGAGGTACGTTCCATCAATACCGAATTGATTGAGCGTTTTTAGCCTGAAGGGCTGTTGAATTTTGTCAAAAGCCTTTTCTGCATCTATTGAGATAATCATGTGGTTCTTGTCTTTTGTTCTGTTTATATGCTGGATTACATTTATTGATTTGTGAATGTTGAATCAGCCTTGCATCCCAGGGATGAAGCCCACTTGATCATGGTGAATAAGCTTTTTGATGTGCTGCTGAATCCGGTTTGCCAGTATTTTATTGAGGATTTTTGCATCAATGTGCATCAGGAATATTGATCTAAAATTCTCTTTTTTTGTTGTGTCTCTGCCAGGCTTTGGTATCAGGATGATGTTGGCCTCATAAAATGAGTTCCTTCTGTTTCTATTGATTGGAATAGTTTCAGAAGGAAAGGTACCAGATACTCCTTGTACCTCCTGTAGAATTCAGCTGTGAATCCATCTGGTCCTGTATTTTTTTTTTGGTAGGTAGGCTATTAATTATTGCCTCAATTTCAGAGCCTGCTATTGGTCTATTCAGGGATTCACCTTCTTCCTGGTTTAGTCTTAGAAGAGTGTAAGTGTCCACGAAATTATCCATTTCTTCTAGATTTTCTAGTTGATTTGCGTAGAGGTGTTTATAGTATTCTCTGATGGTAGTTTGTATTTCTGTGGGGTTGGTGGTGATATCCCCTTTATCATTTTTTATTGTGTCTATTTGATTCTTCTCCATTTTCTTCTTTATTAGTCTTGCTAGTGGTCTGTCAATTTTCTTGATCTTTTCAGAAAACCAACTCCTGGATTCATTGATTTTTTGGAGGATTTTTTGTGTCTCTATCTCCTTCAGTTCTGCTCTGATCTTAGTTATTTCTTGCCTTCTGCTAGCTTTTGAATGTGTTTGCTCTTGCCTCTCTAGTTCTTTTAATTGTGATGTTAGAGTGTCAATTTTAGATGTTTGCAGCTTTCTCTTGTGGGTATTTAGTGCTATAAATTTCCCTCTACACACTGCTTTAAATGTGTCCCAGAGATTCTGGTAGGTTGTATCTTTGTTCTCATTGGTTTCAAAGAACATCTTTATTTCTGCTTTGATTTCACTATGTACCCAGTAGTCATTCAGGAGCAGGTTGTTCAGTTTCTGTGTAGTTGAGCGGTTTTGATTGAGTTTCTTAGTCCTGAGTTCTAGTTTGATTACACTGTGGTCTGAGAGACAGTTTGTTATACTTTCTGTTCTTTGACATTTGCTGAGGAGTGCTTTACTTCCAATTATGTGGTCAATTTTGGAAGAAGCGTGATGTGGTGCTGAGAAGAATGTATATTCTGTTGATTTGGGGTGGAGAGTTCTATAGATGTCTGTTAGGTCTGCTTGGTGCAGAGATGAGTTCAATTCCTGGATATCCTTGTTAACTTTCTGTCCCTTTGATCTGTCTAATGTTGACAGTGGAGTGTTGAAGCCTCCCTTTATTATTGTATGGGAGTCTAAGTCTCTTTGTAAGTCTCTAAGGACTTGCTTTATGAATCTGGGTGGTCGTTTATTGGGTGCATATATATTTAGGATAGTTAGCTCTTCCTGTTGAAGTGATCCTTTTACCATGATGTAATGGCCTTCTTTGTCTCTTTTGATCTTTGATGGTTTAAAGTCTGTTTTATCAGAGACTAGGATTGCAACCCCTGCTTTTTTTTGTTGTTGTTGTTCTCCATTTGCCTGGTAGATCTTCCTCCATCCCTTTATTTTGAGCCTATGTATGTCTCTGCATGTGAGATGGGTCTCCTGAATACAGCAGACTGATGGGTCTTGACTCTATCCAGTTTACCAGTCTGTGTCTTTTAATTGGAGCATTTAGTCCATTGACATTTAAGGTTAATATTGTTATGTGTGAACTTGATCCTCTCATTATGATATTAACTGGTTATTTTGCTCGTTAGTTGATGCAATTTCTTCCTAGCCTCGATGGTCTTTACATTTTGGCGTGTTTTTGCAATGGATGGTAAGAGTTGTTCCTTTCCATGTTGAGGGCTTCCTTCAGAGTCTCTTGTAAGGCAGGCCTGGTGGTGACAAAATCTCTAAGCATTTGCTTATCTGTAAAGGATTTTACTTCTCCTTCACTTATGAAACTTAGTTTGGCTGGATATGAAATTCTGGGTTTAAACTTCTTTTCTTTAAGAACGTTGAGTATTGGCCCCCACTCTCTTCTGGATTGTAGAGTTTCTGCCAAGAGATCTGCTGTTAGTCTGATGGGCTTCCCTTTGTGGGTAACCCCACCTTTCTCTCTGGCTGCCCTTAAGATTTTTTCCTTCTTTCAATTTGGTGAATCTGGCAATTATGTGTCTTGGAGTTGCTCTTCTGGAGGAGTATATTTGTGGAGTTCTCTATATTTCCTGAATTTGAATGTTGGCCCGCCCTACTAGGTTGGGGAAGTTCCTCTGGATGATATCCTGAAGAGTGTTTTCCAACTTGATTCCATTTTCTCCCTCACTTTCAGGCACCCCAATCAGTCGTAGATTTGTTTTTTTTTTTACATAATCCCATACTTCTTGCAGGCTTTGTTCATTCCTTTTTCTTTTTTTTTCTTTTGGTTTTTCTTCTCGCTTCATTTCATTCATTTGATCCTCAATCGCTGATACTCTTTCTTCCAGTTGATCAAGTCGGTTATTGACGCTTGTGCATTTGTCACGTATTTCTCGTGTCATGGTTTTCATCTCTGTCATTTTGTTTATGACCTTCTCTGCATTAATTAGTCTAGCTGTCAATTCTTCCACTCTTTTTTCAAGATTTTTAGTTTCTTTGCCCTGAGTACGTAATTCCTCCTTTAGCTCTGAGAAGTTTGATGGAGTGAAGCCTTCTTCTCTCATCTCGTCAAAGTCATTCTCTGACCAGCTTTGATCCACTACTGGCTGTGCTCCTTTGCAGGGGGAGATGCACTCTTACTTTTTGAATTTCCAGCTTTTCTGCCCTGCTTTTTCCCCATCTTTGTGTTTTTATCTGTCTCCGGTGTTTGATGATGGTGACGTACTTATAGGGTTTTGGTATAGGGGTTCTTCCTGTTTGATAGTTTTCCTTCTAGCAGTCAGGACCCTCAGCTGTAGGTCTGTTGGAGATTGCTTGAGGTCCACTCCCGACCCTGTTTGCCTGGGTATCAGCACAGAAGTTGCAGAAGATAGAATATTGCTGAACAGCAAGTGTACCTGTCTGATTCTTATTTTGGAAGCTTCCTGTCAGGGGTGTACTCCACCCTGTGAAGTGTGGGGTGTCAGACTGCCCCTAGTGGGGGATGTCTCCCAGTTAGGCTACTCAGGGGTCAGACACCCACTTGAGCAGGCAGTCTGTCCATTCTCAGATCTCAACCTCCGTGCTGGGAGATCCACTGCTCTCTTCAAAGCTGTCAGACAGAGATGTTTGCATCTGCAGAAGTTCTGCTGCATTTTTGTTGTTTTTTTTTTTAGCTGTCCCATGTCCTCAGAGGTGGAGTCTACAGAGACAGGCAGGTTTCCTTGAGTTGCTGTGAGCTCCACCCAGTTTGAGCTTCCCAGCAGCTTTGTTTACCTACTTAAGCCTCAGCAATGGCAGGCGCCCCTCCCCCAGCCTTGCTGCTGCCTTGCGGTTAGATTGCAGACTGCTGTGTTAGCAATGAGGGAGGCTCCGTGGGCATGGGACTCTCCCGGCCAGGTGTGGGATATATTCTCCTGGTGTGCCCGTTTGCTTAAAGCACAATATTGGGGTGGCAGTTTCCCGATATTCCAGGTGTTGTGTGTCTCAGTTCCCCTGGCTAGGAAAAGGGATTCCCTTCCCCCTTGCACTTCCCAGGTGAGGCAATGCCTCGCCCTGCTTCAGCTCTCCCTGGTTGGGCTGCAGCAGCTGACCAGCACCGATTGTCCAGCACTCCCTCGTGAGATGACCCCAGTACCTCAGTTGAAAATGCAGAAATCGGCCGGGCGTGGTGGCTCAAGCCTGTAATCCCAGTACTTTGGGAGGCTGAGACGGGCGGATCACGAGGTCAGGAGATCGAGACCATCCTGACTAACACGGTGAAACCCTGTCTCTACTAAAAAATACAAAAAACTAGCCGGGCAAGGTGGCGGGCACCTGTAGTCCCAGCTACTCGGGAGGCTGAGGCAGGAGAATGGCGTAAATCCGGGGGGCGGAGCTTGCAGTGAGCTGAGATCCGGCCACTGCACTCCAGCCAGGGCGACACTGCGAGACTCCATCTCAAAAAAAAAAAAAAAAAAAAGAAAAGAAAAAGAAAATGCAGAAATCACCGGTCTTCTGTGTCCCTTGCACTCAGTTTTTTAGTTTTTATGTAGTCGAGTGTTTTTGATTGAGTTTCTTAATCCTGAGTTCTAGTTTGATTGCATTGTGGTCTGAGAGACAGTTTGTTATAATTTCTGTTCTTTTAGATTTGCTGAGGAGTGCTTTGCTTCCAACTATGTTGTCAATTTTGGAATAAGTGTGATGTGGTCCTGAGAAGAAGGTATATGCTGCTGATTTGGGGTGGAGAGTTCTGTAGATGTCTATTAGGTCCGCTTGGTGTAGAGTTGAGTTCAACTCCTTGATATCCTTGTTAGCTTTCTGTCTCGTTGATTTATCTAATGTTGACAGTGGGGTGTTAAAGTCTCCCATTATTATTGTATGGCAGTTAAGTCTCTTTGTAAGTCTCTACAGACTTGCTTTAGTAATCAGGGTGCCCCTGTACTGCGTGCATACATATTTAACATAGTTAGCTCTTCCTGATGAATTGATCCCTTTACCATTTTCTAATGACCTTCTTTGTGTCTTTTGATCTTTGATGTTTTAAAGGATGTTTATCGGAAACTAGGACTGCAACCGCTGCTTTTTTTTGTTTTCCATTTGCCTGGTAGATCTTCCTCCATCCCCTAATTTGAGCCTATGTTTGTCTCTGCATGTGAGATGGGTCTCCTGAATACGATAAACTGATGGGTCCTGTGTCTTTATCCAATTTGCCAGTCTGTGTCTTTAATTGGACTTTGTAGTCCATTTACATTTAAGTTTAATATTGTTATGTGTGAACTTGATCCTGTCATTATGATATTAGCTAGTTATTTTGCTCATTAGTTGATGCAGTTTCTTCTAGCATCGATGGACTTTACATTTTGGTATGTTTTTGCAATGGTTTATACCAGTTGTTCTTTTCCATGTTTAGTGCTTCCTTCAGGATTGCTTGTAGATTGTGCCTGGTGGTGAAAAAATCTCTAAGCATTTGCTTGTCTGTAAAGGATTTTATTTCTCCTTCTGTTATGAATCTTAGTTTGGCTGGATATGAAATTCTAGGTTGAAAATTATTTTGCTTAAGAATGTTGAATACTGGCCCCCACTCTCTTCTAGCTTGAAGAGTTTCTGCCGAGAGATTGCTGTTAGTCTGATGGGCTTCCCTTTGTGGGTAACCT
This sequence comes from Trachypithecus francoisi, assembly GCF_009764315.1. Classification (NCBI taxonomy): domain Eukaryota; kingdom Metazoa; phylum Chordata; class Mammalia; order Primates; family Cercopithecidae; genus Trachypithecus; species Trachypithecus francoisi. The sequence goes on along the minus strand of NW_022680478.1, from coordinate 240,596 downwards.
GACCTTTTTTTCTGGCTGCCCTTAACATTTTTTCCTTAATTTCAACTTTGGTGAATCTGACAATTATGTGTCTTGGAATTTCCCTTCTCGAGGAGTATCTTTGTGGTGTTCTCTGTATTTCCTGAATTTGAATGTTGGTGTGACTTATTGGTTGGGCAAGTTCTACTGGATCATATCCTGCAGAGTTTTTCCAACTTGGTTTCATTTTCCCCATCACTTTCAGGCACACCAATCGGACATAGATTTCATCTTTTCACATAATCCTATATTTCTTGGAAGCTTTGTTCATTTCTTTTTACTCTTTTTTCTCTACACTTCTCTTCTCACTTCATTTCATTCATTTGATCTTCAATCAGTGATATCCTTTGTTCTAGTTGATCGAGTTGGTTAGAGAAACTTGTGCATTGGTGACGTAGACCTTGTGTCATGGTTTTCATCTGTATCAGTTCTTTTAAGGTCTTCTCTGCATTGATTATTCTAGTTATCCATTCACCCATTCTTTTTGCAAAGTTTTTAGTTTCTTTGTGCTGTTTACATAGTTTCTCCTTTAGCTCTGAGAACTTTGATAGACTGAAGCCTTCTTCTCTCAACTTGCCAAAGTCATTCTCTGTCCAGATTTGTTCTGTTGCTGGTGATGAGCTGCATTCCTTTGGAGGGGGAGATGTGCTCTAATTTTTTGAATTTCCAGCTTTTCTACACTGTTTTTTCCCCATCTTTTTGGTTTTATCTGCCTTCAAACTGTGATGATGGTGACATACTGATGGGGTTATGGTGTGGGTGTCCTTTGTATTTGTTAGTTTTCCTTCTAACAGGACCCTCAGCTGCAGGTCTGTAGAAATTTGCTTGAGGTCCTCTCCAGATGCTGTTTCCGTGGGTATCAGCAGCAGAGGCTGTAGAAGGTAGGATATTGCTGAAGAGTGAGTGTTGCTCTCTGATTCTTGCTCTGGAAGCTTTGTCTCAGGAGTGTACACAGCCATGTGAGGTGTGAGGTATCCATATGCACCTAGTGGGGTATTTCTCCCAGTTAGGCTACTCAGGGGTCAGGGACCCACTTGAGCAGGCAGTCTGTCTGTTCTCAGATCTCAACCTCCGTGCTGGAAGAACCACTGCTCTCTTCAACGCTGTCAGAGAGGGACTTTTATATCTGTAGAGGTTTCTGCTGCTTTGTTTAACTATGCCCTGTCCTCAGAGGTAGAGTCTACAGAGGCAGGCAGGCCTCCTTGAGCTGTAGTGGACTCCACCCAGTTGGAGCTTCCCAGAGGTTTTGTTTACCTACTTAAGCCTCAGCCATGGTGATGCTCCTCCCCCAGCCTCACTGTCACCTTGCAATTACATCTCAGACTGCTGTACTATCAATGAGGGAGGCTCTGTGGGCATGGGGCCCTCCAGGCCAGGTGTTGGATATAATGTCCTGGTGTTCCATTTGCTGAGACTCTTGGTAAAGCACAGTTTTAGGGTGGGAATTACTTGATTTTCCAGGTGTTGTGTGTCCAGTTTCCATTGTCTAGGAAAAGGAATTCCCTTCCCCCTTGCACTTCCCAGGTGGGGCGATGCCTTGCTCTGCTTCAGCTCTCACTGGTCAGGCTGCACCCATGAGCAACATCGACTCTCTGACATGCCCCAGTGAGAAGAACTTAGTATCTCAGTTGAAAATGCAGAAATCACCCATCTTCTGTGTAGCTCATGCTGGGAGCTGGAGGCTGGAGGTGTTCCTATTTGGCCATCTTTGGTGAGCCCTGATAGTGTCTATTTTACATTTAATTTTCCTCATAATTGTCAGAAGAAAATATTTCTTATGTCTGAAAATTTCCTTGCCAGACTATGTTATTTGTGATGGTGCAAAACTCATTATAAAATGGGTGGCTCAGCATTATCCTTTTATAATCATGTCACCCCAGGGAAAGCTTTAAAGCTGTGAGAAATGCTATTTTACCTACCCACTACAAATCTTGAATAGCATAACTGAAATTATTTATATGTATACAGACATGTACACACACACAAATATATAATAACACTTCTTTTTTAAATTTCATTTAATTATTTAATTTATTTATTTTGAGATGACATGTTATCCAGGCTGGAGTGCAGTGGCATGATCTCTGCTCAGTACAGCCTCTACTGCCCAGGTATTTGTATTTAACATCTTAGCAAGGGATAAGATCCCAGTGTGTACTCCATAAGTCTTAAGGCCAAAGAACAGCACTCAATGATAAATTTTTATCATTGATGTTTCATTAATAGTTCTTAATCAAATGTTAACTTTAGATTTCTATGCTTAAATAACTAAACCCAAATAAAAACGCTGGACATCAAGTCTCAGGCAAGCCTCCCTAGTCAACAATACTTCATTGGTATTTTCATACATTGTTGATGTCATACATTGTTGACGTCAAACATCGTTGCTTATAAGTCAAATGGAAGGGGACAACTTGTGCCTTGTTTCCTGAACTCAGCCATATGCCACTTTTTCTTTGTTGATTCTAATCTGTAATCTTTCACTGTAATCATCCATAACCATTAAAATGATAGGTTTTCTGGGTACCATGAGTTATCCAGCAAATCATCCTACATGAGGATGGGCTGAACAACAATCACCTAGAATATTTGAAATTTGCAAAAATGTTTAATGGTCTTGATTAAAACTTAGAATTAATCTCAAGAAAATATTAAAGATTATCCTCTTCTTTGCATTCAAATTCTGGATTAAATTTAATACGCGGTTCCCTTATAAATATTCATTCTGTGTCAATGTAAAGAGGGTAAATATTACTGATTTTATTCCAAACTCACATTAACATAATTCTACACTTAGAGAACATATACACTAGAGATTCTGTTTTGTGTATCCAATCCATTTTAGGAAATAAACCTTCTTTACATATGCACACACACACACACACATATATATAAATTGCCAACTTATTGGTTATAGTTGATATGCCATTGATTGCCCTGTATTAGAGATAATAGATTACTCTCTGACAAACTTGACAAAAACAAGCAATGGGAAAGGATTCCCTGTTTAAGAAATGATGCTGGGAAAACTGGCTAACCATATGCAGAAAGCTGAAACTGGATTCATTCCTTACACATTATACAAAAATTAATTCAAAATGGATTAAAGACGTAAACATAAAACATAAAACCATAAATGCCCTAGAAGAAGACCTAGACAAAACCATTGAGGACATTGGCATAAGCAAAGACTTCATGACTAAAACACCAAAAGCAATGGCAACAAAAGCTAAAATTGACACATACGGTCTAATTAAACCAAAGAGCTTCTGCACAGCAAAAGAAGCTATCATCAGAGTGAAGAGGCAAACTACAGATTGAGAGAAAATTTTTGCAATCTATCCAGAAGATAAAAAATCTGAACAGATTTACAAGAAAAAAATTTTACATTTACAAGAAATTTACAAAAACAAAACAAAACAACCAAAAAAAAAAAAAAAACCAGCACAAAGTAGGTGGATATGAACAGACACTGATCAAAAGAAGACTGTTATGTAGCCAACAGTTCTGAAAAACAGCTCATTATCACTGGTCCTTAGAAAAGTGCAAATCAAAACTATCTCACACCAGTTAGAATGGTAATCATTAAAAAGTCAGGAGAGGATGTGGAGAAATAGAAATACTTTTACACTTTTGGTGGGAGTGTAAATTACATCAATGATTGTGGAAAACAGTATGACAATTCTTCAAGAATCTAGAACAAGAAATACCGTTTAACACAGCAATCCCATTACTGGGTATATACCCAAAGACTTATAAACCATTCTACTATAAAGATATATGCACACATATGTTTACTGCAACACTATTCACAATAGCGAAGACTTGGAACCAACCTAAATAGCCATCAATGATAGGCTGGATAAAGAAAATGTGGTACATATACACCATGGAACAAAATGAAGCCATAAAAAAGATGAGTTCTTGTCTTTTGCAGGGACATGGACGAGGCTGGAAACCATAATTCTGGGCAAAGTAACACAGGAACTGCAAACTAAACACCTTACATTCTCACTCATAAGTGGGAGTTAAACAATGAGAACATATGGTCATAGGGAGAGGAATATGACTCACCATGGACTGTCAGTAGTTGGGAACCATCCAGACTCAAATGCCAATACAGCTGTCATTGAGCAATTGCACAGGGAGTCTCCTATAGTTACTTCAGCATTGCTCACATTCATTCAGCTCATTTGAGTGACACCTTGACTTAACCAAGGGAAAGGAAATTCTCCCTTTTCTCCTTTTATAGCTTTTTCATTACCTAGTCAAATCTAAATTTGTATCCCATGAACCCCAGGAGCCAAATGTAAAACAAGGGAGAATTCTCCTCTGTTGCAGTGCTTTTTGCAGATTTGGAGGATTAATTGTATCATTACATTATGTGATAATTAGTTGGCTCCATTTTCTGTCTTCTCATACCCAGCCATGGGGCTCCCTGCTTCCTGGCAGGAAAACCCCTAATGAATATTCTAAAATTGTGTGATGAGTCATTGTTCTGTTCTCTTTTACTACTTTAAGGAGAAACTGAACAAATTTAATTTCAGTTGGTGTAGTTGCTGTAATAGGTGGATTGCATTTCAATTTACTCTTGCCAATAGATTTTAAATAATATAGAGGTAAAAGAGTTTAAATGCATCCTGTGAAAATCCATAATGTAAATGTCTGTTGTCTCTTCCTCCATTATTACAATAATTTATCATGAGGAATAAATCTTATAAATAATGAATGTTTCAACTAAAACTTCATTTTAATTAAAAACCAGGCACAGACTTGGAGAATATTAAAATGAAAAAAGTGACTCTTTACTGACTGGTTTTTAAAACATTTATCTGACTGGTGGTATTAAATAAACTCAGCTGTTTTTATTGATGGGCTCAAACAGTACTAAAAAGGATATCTTATTAACTTTGGAATTCACTCAGGTTGGTGGCAGAAATATTACTGGGAAATTTCAGGGAAAGTTATAGGGAATGGTCACAAACTTTTTTTGGAAGTACAAAAGGTTACATAACTTGTAATAATTGAGCAGACTGAAGACAGCTTGTTGTTACTTCAGAGCATTAGGTCATAGAGTAGATACTAGGGACAGTAGAAACTTCCCCAGTTAAATCTGATTACCCTACATCCATTAACTAAACTTAAAGCCAGATGGCCCACAGCAGGGAGGTCAACCAAGGATATTTTCCCTTAGTGGTATTTACTTTAGATCCCAGTACTTGAGCTTTAATCATTCATAGAACTACTCGCTAATCATGTTAATTATCCACAAGTGTGTTGACTCAGAGCTTCTGTTGCTAATTGTATACTAAATAAATGCCTGAAGTGTGAGCTGTTTGGGCCCGGCTGCAGTGACAAATCTCTCTTGGTATGTATGCCATCAGACACACAGCTGGACTGGCAAAGCATAATTTCTTTGTGTCAGTGAACGTTTCATTCATTCATCATTTTGGTCAGGTTCTGTGGCCAGACCCCTGCAGCTAATGCTTTCTTGTGAGAAGCAATACCTCATATTATCCTTTTTGAAAACAATTTTAGTGTTTCTTTGTCTTTTCTTTTTTAAAATAATGCAATCATTTAAAGGTTAAATAAACCACATATTTCACATGTCATGTGAAAATTTTTAAAATGAGTAAAAATTAAATAAAATGAAAAAATGAAGGATTAAAGATATGATCATTTTCTAAAGAATAAAGTCTCAAAGCAATGCATTTAGTAAAATCCCACTTTATGGAAACAAATACAAATATATCCAAGACAAATTTGCCCTCCCTTTTAAATGTTGTAGAAGTGTTTTTCAATCCCTAAGAGACACACCTTTTCATCATACAATCATTGGTGTCCTATAAATGCAAAGTCTTATAAACAGACTAGAAGTCCACATATCTCCCATTCTACTTAATATTTCTGTGTTACTCTATATATAAAGAATATATTATATAAAGTATATATTTTAATATAAAAGTAGGATGGAAATATATACAGAAATAAATAGTAATTCATTTTATATCAAATTATCTATACTTTATATCTCACATATATTATTGATATATATATAATTATACATTAAATTTGTGTATGTGTGCGAGTGTGTGTGTGCATATAGCCTTAAATTTCTACCTAATATTTACAGAATCTAGTGTCTATCTAAATATGTCCTAGGAACTCATTAAAGAAGGTTTTAAGGGTTGCCAATTACCTATGTGGTTAATTCTTTCTTTTGAAATCCTTTGCTCACAATCTGGAAAAAACACTGATAACTCATTTATCAATCCTCCAGTTCTTTTTAAATGAATTAAAGTTTCACAAAGTAATAAAGGGTGAGATTCATAAAGAATAAACTTAGGAAAAGGAATGTGGCAATATATTATGAAACTTCCAAGTGAGTTTGTATGGCAGACTAGAAATAAGATTGAATATTACTGTGGAAGTAGGTTTGAAGAGTTAATTACAACAGGTTGGATGGCAGAGAAGAGAAAGAAGAGCAGAAGAGAAATATTTCAAATTACAGATTAAGCACCCTTTGTCCAAAATGTCAGAGACCAGAAGCCTTTCAGGTATTGAATTTTAAAAATTTTGGAATATCGTCATATTCACTATGAGATATTTTAGGAATGGGACTCAAATCTGGATACAACATTTATTAAAGTTTTATATACATCTAATACACATAGACTGAAGGTAATCTTACATAATGTTTAAAACGGATTTTGTGCATGAAACAACATTTATGTATGCTGAACCATCAGAAAGAAAAGATGTCATTATCTCAGCCAACCATGAGGACAAGAGTCACCCAAACCCTATTGTGAACTGCACATGCAAGGGATCTAGGTTGCACGCTCCATGTGAGAACCTAAGTCCTATGATCTGAGGTGGAACAGCTTCATGCCCAAACCTTGTGCTGTCCCCTCCATCCATTGAAAAATTGTCTTCGTAAAACTGGTCCTAGGGGCCAAAAAATTGGGGACTGCTGATATAAGCAATATTTTCCATACACTTATGTACAAATAACTACTTAGCAGTAAAAATGTAACATAGCATTAATACAATGGAATATAATATGTTCAGAGTAAATAATCTGCCCAGTAGCATTGTAAGAATTAAAGAAAGAAGATAGAAACACAAGGATGGTTTTACAGTCAACAGGGACAGGTTTATTTTTAATAAATCTGAGAGGGGAGGCTGGCTGAGTTAGATCAGAGCCACCTTTTCTGTGTCTGCTCGCATATATATCCTTCTGCACCTGTGGGCATATCACCCAAGACTGCTTTTAGCTTCCCTATCTCAGTGCAACTGAAGGGAAAAGAATACCCTTTTTAAGGCCTACTGTTTTACTGGGGCCCATTATATGAGGGTGAAGTTTGGCAGTTACCCAAGACACTTTTTCTATAACCTCCTCTGTGCCAAGCTGTCTTATCTGTGTTTTACTGTTCTTTCTGTCTGCTTGTAGTTTGAAGAGAAGTGATTTGCTCAGAATGCATGAAGCTAGAAAGGGAGCTGGAACTTGAAATGGTGCTGTTTATCTGAGATGACGGTGCTCCCGCTCTGTCAAGCACCACCAGAAAACCTGTATCTGCTGTAAAACAACAGAAGCAACAGACAATGGCAAGCCATCCAGAGTGCTCTGTATGCTCTGTTTTGATTAAAAGATAACTGCATTTTTTTTTAATGAGAAGAAACTGTAAGTGGTGATCACTCCAACATTGTACTGTTACATAAGATGCTGTCCAGTTTCTCCTAGTATTTAACTTCTGGTGCTATAGATACACATAAACACCTTCGGTTTTTCTTACCATTGTTACCATAGGTCAGGTTTTGGGCATTCTGAGAGTATGTTTTCCCCCAAGAGCAAAATATAAACAGGAAAACACACACACACACACACACAAGAGAGTAACTCATGTAGGTCATCCTGTGGGACAACTTGGGAATCTGACATTGATTTACACAGCTGAACAAATGTCACTTACCTTCTTTTCTTTTTCCTTTTTTAAATTAATTATTATTATTAATTATTCTTATTCTTATTATTTTGAGATGGAATCTCACTCTGTTGCCAAGCTAGAGTGTTGCTATCTCAGATGACTGTAACTTCCACCTCCTGGGTTCAAGAGATTATTCTGCCTCAGCCTCTTGAGTAGCTTGGATTACAGCCACCTGCCAACATACCTGGATTTTTTTTTTTTCCTTAGATGGAGTCTCACTCTGTTTCCACTCTGTTGCACTGCAAGCTCTGCCTCCTGGATTCACACCATTCTCCTGCCTCAGCCTCCTGAGTAGCTGGGACTACAGGCATCCACCATCACACCAGGCTAATTTTTTGTATTCTTAGTAGAGACAGGATTTCACCATGTTAGCCAGGATGGTCTCAATCTCCTGACCTCGGGATCCACCTGTCTCAGACTCCCAAAGTGCTGTGATTATGGGCGTGAGCCACCATGCCCGGGTACACCTAGATAATTTTCTTATATTTAGCGTAGATGGTGTTTCACTATGTTGTCCAGGCTGGTCTTCATCACCTGACCTCAGGCAATCCACCTGTCTTTGCCTCCCAAAAGGCTGAGATTACAAGCGTGAACCACTGCACCTGGCCCTCATGTCCTTTTATTGCTCTTTGTGGGTATGCATGCATGGGGCTGGTGTGGCATGCCTGGAAAAGACATGTCACAGCGGATGCGAGCTGCACGGGTGGAGAGTGAGAGTATCTTTCTTCCTTTAATGACACTGAGTAAACTGTGTGTTGTACACCTGTGTTTTGGCTGTCACCCATCACATGAGGCCAAGGATGCAATTTTCCACAGGTGGTGTCATATTGATGCACAGAAAGTTAAAGATTCTGGAGCATTTCATATTTTAGATGTTCAAATTAGGGATGCACTTATTACCTGAATTTGTTTATTTTGCCTGCTCTCCAAAAGGGGAAGGTGTTCATTCATGTAGTTAATGTCTCATGTTTTGTTTCTTTAACACCTTACACTTCTGGCAACTATATCAAAGAGTACAGTCTTAGGTATGGGCATTCTATGGGCTATGGGTCAAACTTTGGAATTCTTATTCATATGAAATGCCACTAGGCTCCATTGCCAAGCCATATCTGTGAAACTGGATGGCCTAGAACTGTCATCCTCAAGAAAGATTAATGCATCATTTATATTCCAGCAGATATGACTAATCCACATTACTATTGGTGTCATTCTGCATCCAGAATTGATTCTTTCTGGTGGGTTCTTGGTCTCATTGACTTCAAGAATGAAGCTGCACACCCTTGAAGTGAGTGTTACAGTTCTTAAAGATGATGTGTGGAGTTTGTTCCTTCAGACATTCAAATGTGATGTGTCTGGAGTTTCTTCCTTCTGGTGGGTTAGTGGTATCGCTGACTTCAGGAATGAAGCCCCAGACCCTCGCTGTCAGTGTTACAGCTCATAAAAGTAATGCAGACCCAAACAGTGAGCAGCAGCAAGATTTACTGTGAAGAGGGAAAGAACAAAGCTTCCACAGAGTGTCAGGGGACCCAATTGGGTTGCTGCTGCTGGCTTGGGTGGCCAGTTTGTATTCCCTTATTGTCCCTGCACTTGTTCTGCTGATTGGTACATTTTACATAGTGCTGATCGGTTCATTACGGAGTGCTGATTGACCAGTTTTTACAGAGTACTGATTGATGCATTTACAATCCTTTAGCTAGACACAGAGAGCTAATTTGTGTGTTTTCACAGAGTGTTGTTTGGTGCTTTGACAAACCTTTAGGTAGACACAGAGGACTGATTGGTGTGTTTTTACAGAGTGCTGATTGGTACATTTACAATCCTTTAGCTAGACACAGAGCACTGATTGGTGCATCTTTACAGAATGCTGATTGCTGTGATTACAAACTTTTAGCTAGGCACAGAGCACTGATTGGAGCATTTACAAACATTTAGCTTGACAGAAACATTCTCCAAGTCCCCAATCAGCCCAGGAAGTCCAGCTGGCTTCACCTCCCAATAACCCCTCTAAACAGGACATTCCAACTGTTATTGGAAATTGGGTCATCACCGCTCAAGCTACTTCCTACTGGATAAGGGTCAAGAAAAGGCCCTCTAGTTGTAGTGTCCTTCAGAGGGGAACTCTTTAGGCCCTTGAAAGGGCTAGCGGGTTAGTCCAGAGATCCTCAGTAGAGGTTGTTATTTGAGCTCATTTGGGGTTCCATTTGTAAGACCATCTATAGCTTAATGGCCTTGATCCTAGAGGAAACAAATGTGACAAGGAAGTTAAAAATACAGGGACCAAAGGTGAGTAGAAGCAAGATGGCTGCCATGGGACCTAGAAAGGGGAGAAGCCCTGTTGCCCAACTCCAGATGTTGGTAGAAGAGTTTGAAAGGCATTGTCTGCTTTCAGAGGACTTTTCCTGTAAATGTGGGTGGCATCTCATACTATCCCTGACTGGTTGATGTAAAAACAACACTCTTCCTCTAAGAAGGTGCAGAGTCCTCCTTTCGCAGAAGTGAGGAGGTCTAGACCTGGGAGAATCACTGCTGCCAAAGAGTCTATTTGAGATTGTAGAGTAAGAATAGATTTTGTTAGTTCTTGCAAACTGAGAAATCCTTTGAGATGAAAGTGTGTGGTATTAGGAAAATTCATGCCACACTGTTAAGTTTTAGCAAAGTTCACTTTTGGAGAAAACCTTGTTAGTTTGGAATTTCAATTATTCTTTGCTTTTAATAAGACCTTGGTCAGTCCATATTAATGTAGAAGTGGTATAGATGGCTTCTTCCTGATTCTATAAGTACTTTAAGGTTTGCTGCGTGCAAACAGCTCACACGTTTGAGGAGACCAATTATTAGGCAATTTTCCTAATTCTACTTCTGCAAGAATTTCCACGTACTGAATACCCATTGTGTCTTTTTCCTTCATCTCTCAAGAGGAACCATCTATCATCCTGTCCTGAAGGGAGTTCCTCCTAGGTCTGGTCAGAACCTTTGTATAGTAATTGGTTACAATTTAGATCCCTGTTAAGATTAAGAACAACTGCTGAGTTAAGGATTTTTGATAGGAAGTCTATGTTTGTCAGTGGCCTCAGGGCTTTTGGGCTATGCCCTTGTTTGTGCTGACAGCAAGGTGGTATTGGAGTGTTACGGGGTTGTGGGGAAGATCGTTATTATCAATTATCAGTTTTAAATTTACTCTGGCTTTTAAAGGAATAGAGTACACTGTTTTTTTCTTTACTCTTTCCATCTTGCTTTCTTTCTCTTTGGCTTGCTCTTTGTCTCTCTTGTTCTCTCTTTCTGACTCCCTTTTTGTCTGTCTCTTCCTCTCTCTCTTTGACACTCTCTCTCCTCTCTCTCTCTCGTTTTCTCCCCCCACCACTGTTAATCTCTGTCTCTTCCCCTCTCTCACTCTCACTTTCTTTTCTGTTACTCTCTTTCCTTTCTACTGGTTTTTCCCTGGCTCTTCAGCTGCTTATGCTGCTGTTCTGCCCTCTCCTTCCACTTTTTGATGGCTTCAGCAGTGTCAGACTGCCACCTCCTTGAGTTTTTGCACTGCGTGAAATAACTCCATGATTTCTTTGTGGTGTTTAATGGATTTCCCCCAGAAGTTAGGAACTCCGTTTCTTTCCATATTGCATCATAGGCATGTAGGATTACATAAGCATACTTGCTATCTGTATACACATTTATTCTTTTTCCCTTTCCCAGTTCTAAGGCCCTGGTAGAGTACCACTAGTCCTGCTAACTGGGCTCTGGTCGCTGGGGGAAGAGGCCTACTTTCAAGTATGATTACATCACTAACTACGGTATAACTGGCCCTTCATATCCCATTCTCCACAAATGAACTTCTATCGGTATATAAGTTAAGGTCTGAATTAGCTCAGGGGCTTCTAAGAGATCCTCTCACATTGCATAAGTCTAGACTATAATTTGTTGGCAGTCATGCTCAACTGGTTCCTCATCCTCTGGGAGAAAAGTGGCAGCAGGGCTGAGGACCTCATATGTACGTATTTGAAGCACCAGTCCCTCAAGGAGTAGCACCTGGTATCTAAGAAGGTTGTTGTCTGATAGTCATAAACTTCCTTTGGCACATAGTATGCCATTTATGTCATGTGTAGTCCAGATAGTGAGATGTTTCCCTTGTAGCCTCTGACACTAAGATAACCACCACTGCAAGCAACTACCTGTAAATGGTGAGGCCAGCCTTTGGCAACTATATCAATTTCCTTACTGAGCTATGTCACTGGTTGTGGGGTGTTCCACAAGTCTGAGTAGGGAACCCAAGAGCTATCCCTGCTCTCTCTGTGACATATAAAGAGAAGTTTCATCCTGTGGCAAGGCTTATGGCCAGAGCTTCTAATGCCCAGACTGCAGGGTTGATTCCCTTCTCAAGCAGGGTACAAGAAGTGGTAACTTGTTCCCCATATTCAAGTAGATAATAGCTCCAGCTTTGGCTAATATGTCCCTCCCTAATAAGGGTATGGGACTTTCAGGCCTAACCAGAAAGGTATGTGAAAAGAGCAAGTTCTCCCAAATACAACTGAGGAGGTGAGAGAAATACCTGGTTACAGGCCATCCCAGGATTCCTTGGATGGTAATGGACCTTGAAGACAGCTGTCTGGAACAGGAGATTAATTTAACACTGAGAAATCTACTCTGGTGTCAAGGAGGAAGTAAATTTGCTGGCCCTCAATGTTTAAATGTACCTAGGGCTCAGTGAGGGTGATGACATGAGCTGACACACATCCGAAGCATCCTCAGTCCTTTTGTTGTATCATCTGGTAGAGGCCTCTGGTCTAGAGAACCTTTGCCCTCTGGGGCAGTGTGCCTCCCAGTGATTGCCTCATCATAGCAGACATGGATGAGGGGGTGGCTTGCTTCTTGTTGGACAACCTTTTTTAAGATGTCCTTGGAAACCCCACTGGTAACAAGCCCCACCAGGTGATTGACCTGCTCCATTTTCTGTCTCTCTGAACCTCCAAGGTTTGTTTGTCTGAGGGCCATGAAAAAGTCTGTGAATTTTCTCTGGTCTTGCTTTTCCTTTTGTGCCTTTTCTCTCGGTCCTTAGTGTGGAACACTAAGATTGTCAGGTTTAATGATGCCTCCAGATTTTTCTCAGGACCCAGGGCTCATTTTTTGAGGTTTCTCCTGATATCTCCAGATGATTGGGTAATAAACTTATCTTTTAGGATCAACTGACCCTCTAGTAAGTCAGGTGACAGGGAAGTACATTTTCTTAAGGCTTCCCATAGTTGCTTGAGGAAGGCAGAAGATTTTTCTTCCTTTCCCTTAGTTATAGTGAACATCATTGAATAATTAATGGGATTTTTCCTAATTCTCCTTAATCCTTCTAGAACACAGGTCCATAGATATTTACAACTCCAGTCCCCACGATCTCAGTCAAACAAGGTTCCAGTGTGGATCCTTACTGGGGAAAGCTTGCTGACTAAGTCGGGAATTTGTTCCTTTTTCAGCTGTCATTCTATCATTTATAAAAGAGTGTATAACCTAATGCTATTATTTAAGATGTGAATTGAATAATATATTTAGGAAGCTGATGATGTTGCTATAGAAGAAATTTTAAGTGAGTATGGGGTAAAGTTGATAAAAGTCCAGAGACCTGGGTATTCTCACCATGGTATTTTTGAGATATCACTTTTCTTACATCTAGGAAAGTGATGTGATGAAATGAAATGAAATGATATAACATGTTATGCAAGATGTAACATGTTATGAAATGATGTAACATGTTATGCAAGAGAAGATGATATGTAGCTGGAATAGCTTACATGATGAAAGCTTCTTTATAAAGTGTTTTTGTTTGTTTGTTTGTTTTCTTTGGAAGGAGGACACAAGAGTTGTTACTATTGCTACTTATTTGACACATACATAAATACATGAATCAAATGCATTCATCTGTATAATAAATTTCAGAGTTGAGCTTATCTTTTTTTCTAAGTTAAGTTGGTGAAATGGGACTCACTTTAGAAATGTTTAAGAAGAGAGTTTTTAATATGAGAAGAGTGGTATTTCACTGAAAATGATTTCAGTTGTAAAGCCCTGGATTTAGCTAATAGCACAATTAATACAATGCTTGCATGAGACTCCTGTTGCTTGCCTTCTGAAAAAAGAAATTATGTCATCCATCTTGTTGGTTCTCACCTCACTCACACAGAGTATCGTGGGACAGCTGTGTAAATACTCATTTATGCCACTTTTCTGAGCATGTCTTCCATATTTCATTTTCATTAACCATGATGTATGACTTGCCTGCTGTCTTTGAGATGAAGTTTTTATGACTAACAGGTGGGACCTTCTACTTTGGGATGATCACTGGCAAACTCACAGCCAAAACTAATATCAGACCCTATTACAAGTGAAAACTTTATCTAATGAAATGACAGATTGTGGAGAATGCAGACATTATACCCTTGACTGATGTATCCTTTCCTGCTTCAAGCAACCTCTCTGAAAGCTAAAGGACTCATGACAATTCTCTTGTTTCAAGGAAGAATCATTTTACTTCTCTTGCAAGAAGTATTTCTGATTCCCAAGCAAGTTATCAGAGTGTTTCATCCCTCGTAGTTGATGCCATATGCCAGAGACAGACAATTACGGTCGGTACTGAGTGCTTTCATGTTTATCATCTCCTGGAAGGAAGGATATGCTTTGTGGACTAAATAAGATACAGGGGGCTTTGTCAGTAATTTTGGCCTTGAACGTTAAAGAAGTTATTCATTTTTAAAGCCCTAATACCTTTGCAGCACTATAAATAAGAATCTATTTTTCCAATATATGCTGCAATTCCGAAGTGACCTTAATGTTATTTTTTTTTAATTTTTGTTTATTTTATTTTTTTTTTATTACTTAAGTTCTAGGGTACATGTGCATGATGTTTATATCATGTATAACTCCCCAATGCAATCCCTCTTTCCTCCCCCCTCCCCATGATAGGCCCCAGTGTGTGATGTTCCCTTCCAAGTCCAAGTGATCTCATTGTTCAGTTCCCACCTATGAGTGAGAACATGCGGTGTTTGGTTTTTCTCTTCTTGTGATAGTTTGCTAAGAATGATGGTTTCCAGCTGCATCCATGTCCCAACAAAGGACGCAAACTCATCCTTTTGATGGCTGCATAGTATTCCATGGTGTATATGTGCCACATTTCTTAATCCAGTCTGTCACAGATGGACATTTGGGTTGATTCCAAGTCTTTGCTATTGTGAATAGTGCCGCAATAAACATACGTGTGCATGTGTCTTTGTAGTAGAGTAATTTATAATCCTTTGGGTATATACCCAGTAGTGGGATGGCTGGGTCATATGGTACATCTAGTTCTAGATCCTTGAGGAATCACCATACTGTTTTCCATAATGGTTGAACTAGTTTACAATCCCACCAACAGTGTAAAAGTGTTCCTATTTCTCCACATCCTCTCCAACACCTGTTGTTTCCTGACTTCTAATGATTGCCATTCTAACTGGGTGTGAGATGGTATCTCATTGTGGTTTTGATTTGCATTTCTCTGATGGCGAGTGATGATGAGCATTTTTTCATGTGTCTGTTGGCTGTATGGATGTCTTCTTTTGAGAAATGTCTGTTCATATCCTTTGCCACTTTTGATGGGGTTGTTTGTTTTTTTCTTGTATATTTGTTTGAGTCTTTGTAGATTCTGGATATTAGCCCTTTGTCAGATGAGTAGATTGCAAAAATTTTCTCCCATTCTGTAGGTTGCCTGTTCACTCTGATGGTAGTTTCTTTTGCTGTGCAAAAGCTCTTTAGTTTAATTAGATCCCATGTGTCAATTTTTGCTTTTGCTGCCGTTGCTTTTGGTGTTTTAGACATGAAGTCCTTGCCCATGCCTATGTCCTGAATGGTACTACCTAGATTTTCTTTAGGGTTTTTATGGTATTAGGTCTAACATTTAAGTCTCTGATCCATCTTGAATTAATTTTCGTATAAGGGGTAAGAAAGGATCCAGTTTCAGCTTTCTACTTATGGCTAGCCAATTTTCCCAGCACCATTTATTAAATAGGGAATCCTTTCCCCATTTCTTGTTTCTCTCAGGTTTGTCAAAGATCAGATGGCTGTAGATGTGTGGTATTATTTCTGAGGACTCTGTTCTGTTCCATTGGTCTATATCTCTGTTGTGGTACCAGTACGATGCTGTTTTGGTTACTGTAGCCTTGTAGTATAGTTTGAAGTCAGGTAGCGTGACGCCTCCAGCTTTGTCCTTTTGACTTAGGATTGTCTTGGCAATGCGGGCTCTTTTTGGTTCCATATGAACTTTAAAGCCGTTTTTTCCAACTGTGAAGAAAGTCATTGGTAGCTTGATGGGGATGGCATTGAATCTATAAATAACCTTGGGCAGTATGGCCATTTTCACGATATTGATTCTTCCTATCCATGAGCATGGTATGTTCTTCCATTTGTGTTGTGTCCTCTTTGATTTCACTGAGCAGTGGTTTGTAGTTCTCCTTGAAGAAGTCCTTGACATCCCTTGTAAGCTGGATTCCTAGGTATTTATTCTCTTTGAAGCAATTGTGAATGGAAGTTGATTCCTGATTTGGCTCTCTGCTTGTCTGTTACTGGTGTATAAGAATGCTTGTGATTTTGCACATTAATTTTGTATCCTGAGACTTTGCTGAAGTTGCTTATCAGCTTAAGGAGATTTTGGGCTGAGACAATGGGGTTTTCTAAATATACAATCATGTCATCTGCAAACAGGGACAATTTGACTTCTTCTTTCCTAACTGGATACCCTTGATTTCTTTCTCTTGCATGATTGCCCTAGCCAGAACTTCCAACACGATGTTGAATAGGAGTGGTGAGAGAGGGCATCCCTGTCTTGTGCAGTTTTCAAAGGGAATTTTTCCAGTTTTTGCCCATTCAGTATGATATTAGCTGTGGTTTGTCATAAATAGCTCTTATTATTTTGAGGTACGTTCCATCAATACCGAATTTATTGAGCGTTTTTAGCATAAAGGACTGTTGAATTTTGTCAAAAGCCTTTTCTGCATCTATTGAGATAATCATGTGGTTCTTGTCTTTGGTTCTGTTTATATGCTGGATTACATTTATTGATTTGCGAATGTTGAACCAGCCTTGCATCCCAGGGATGAAGCCCACTTGATCATGGTGGATAAGCTTTTTGATGTGCTGCTGAATCCGGTTTGCCAGTATTTATTGAGAACTTTTGCATCGATGTTCATCAGGGATATTGGTCTAAAATTCTCTTTTTTTGTTGTGTCTCTGCCAGGCTTTGGTATCAGGATGATGTTGGCCTCATAAAAAGAGTTAGGGAGGATTCCTCTTTTCTATTGATTGAAATAGTTTCAGAAGGAATGGTACCATCTCCTCCTTGTACCTCTGGTAGAATTCAGCTGTGAATCCATCTGGTCCTGGACTTTTTTGGTGGGTAGGCTATTAATTGTTGCCTCAATTTCAGAACCTGCTATTGGTCTATTCAGCGATTCAACTTCTTCCTGGTTTAGTTTTGGGAGAGTGTAAGTGTCCAGGAAATTATCCATTTCTTCTAGATTTTCTAGTGATTTGCGTAGAGGGATTTATAGTATTCTCTGATGGCTGTTTGTATTTCTGTGGGGTCGGTGGTGATATCCCCTTATCACTTTTATTGCGACTATTTGATTCCTCTCTCTTTTCTTCTTTATAGTCTTGCTAGCGGTCTGTCAATTTTGTTGATCTTTTCAAAAATCAACTCCTGGTTCATTGATTTTTTGGAGGGTTTTTTGTGTCTATCTCCTTCAGTTCTGCTCTGATCTTAGTTATTTCTTGCTTCTGCTAGCTTTTGAATGTGTTTGCTCTTGCCTCTCTAGTTCTTTTAATTGTGATGTTAGAGTGTCCATTTTAGATCTTTCCTGCTTTTCTTGTGGGCATTTAGTGTTATCAATTTCCCTCTACACACTGCTTTAATTGTGTCCCAGAGATTCTGGTATGTTGTATCTTTGTTCTCATTGGGTTTGAATAACATCTTTATTTCTGCTTGCATTTCGTTATGTACCCAGTAGTCATTCAGGAGCAGGTTGTTCAGTTTCCATGTAGTGGAGCGGTTTTGATTATGTTTCTTAGTCCTCAGTTCTAGTTTGATTGCACTGTGGTCTGAGAGACAGTTTATTATAATTTCTGTTCTTGTACATTTGCTGAGGAGTGCTTTACTTCCAATTATGTGGTCAATTTTGGAATAAGTGCGATGTGGTGCTGAGAAGAATGTATAGTCTGTTGATTTGGGGTGGAGAGTTCTATAGATTTCTATTAGGTCCGCTTGGTGCAGAGATGAGTTCAATTCCTGGATATCCTTGTTAACATTCTGTCTCGTTGATCTGTCTAATGTTGACAGTGGAGTGTTGAAGTCTCCCATTATTATTGTATGGGAGTTTAAGTCTCTTTGTAGGTCTCTAAGGACTTGCTTTATGAATCTGGGTGCTCCTGTATTGGGTGCATAGATATTTAGGAGAGTTAGCTCTTCCTGTTGAATTGATCCCTTTACCATGATGTAATGGCCTTCTTTGTCTCTTTTGATCTTTGATGGTTTAAAGTCTGTTTTATCAGAGACTAGGATTGCAACCCCTGCTTTTTTTTGTTCTCCATTTGCTTGGTAGATCTTCCTCCATCCCTTTATTTTGAGCCTATGTATGTCTCTGCATGTGAGATGGGTCTCCTGAATACAGCAGACTGATGGGTCTTGACTCTTGATCCAGTTTGCCAGTCTGTGTCTTTTAATGGAGCATTTAGTCGATTGACATTTAAGGTTAATATTGTTATGTGTGAACTTGATCCTGTCATTATGATATTAACTGGTTATTTTGTTCGTTAGTTGATGCAATTTCTTCCTAGCCTCGATATTCTTTACATTTTGGCATGTTTTTGCAATGGCTGGTATGGTTGTTCCTTTCCATGTTTAGGGCTTCCTTCAGAGTCTCTTGTAAGGCGGGCTGGTGGTGACAAATCTCTAAGCATTTGCTTATCTGTAAGGATTTTATTTCTCCTTCACTGATGAAGCTTAGTTTGGCTGGATATGAAATTCTGGGTTGAAAAATTTTTCTTTAAGAAAGTTGAATATTGGCCCCCACTCTCTTCTGGCTTGTAGAGTTTCTGCCGAGAGATCTGCTGTTAGTCTGATGGGCTTCCCTTGTTGGGTAACCCGACCTTTCTCTCTGGCTGCCCTTAAGATTTTTCCTTCATTTCAATTTGGTGAATCTGGCAATTATGTGTCTTGGAGTTGCTCTTCTGGAGGAGTATCTTTGTGGCGTTCTCTGTATTTCCTGAATTTGAATGTTGGCCTGCCCTACTAGGTGGGGAAGTTCTCCTGGATGATATCCTGAAGAGTGTTTTCCAACTTGGTTCCATTTTCCCCCTCACCTTCAGGCACCCCTATCAGATGTAGATTTGGTCTTTTTACATAATCCCATACTTCTTGCAGGCTTTGTTCATTTCTTTTTTTCTTTTTTCTTTTGGTTTCTCTTCTCGCTTCATTTCATTCATTTGATCTCAATCGCTGATACTCTTTCTTCAGTTGATCGAGTTGGTTACTGAAGCTTGTGCATTGTCAAGTATTTCTCGTGTCATGGTTTTCATCGCTGTCATTTCGTTTTATGATCTTCTCTGCATTAATTAGTCTAGCTGTCAATTCTTCCACTTTTTTTTCAAGATTTTTAGTTTCTTTGCGCTGCGTACGTAATTCCTCTTTAGCTCTGAGAGGTTTGATGGAGTGAAGCCTTCTTCTCTCATCTCGTCAAAGTCATTCTCTGACCAGCTTTGATCTGTTGCTGGCGATGGGCTGCGCTCCTTTGCAGGGGAGATGTGCTCTTATTTTTTGAATTTCCAGCTTTTCTGCCCTTTTCTTCCCCATCTTTGTGGTTTTATCTGTCTCTGGTCTTTGATGATGGTCACGTACTGATGGGGTTTTGGTATAGGTGTCCTTCCTGTTTGATAGTTTTCCATCTGACAGTCAGAAGGACTTGTCTGTTGGTCTGTTGGAGATTGCTTGAGGTCCACTCCAGACCCTGTTTGCCTGGGTGTCAGCAGCAGAGGTTGCCGAAGATAGAATATTGCTGAACAGCGAGTGTACCTGTCTGATTCTTTCTTTGGAAGTTTCCTCTCAGGGGTGACTCCACCCTGTGAGGTGTGGGGTGTCAGACTGCCCCTAGTGGGGGATGTCTCCCAGCTAGGCTACTCAGGGGTCAGTGACCCACCTGAGCAGGCAGTCTGTTCATTCTCAGATCTCAGCCTTCGCATTAGGAGATCCACGGCTCTCCCCAAAGCTGTCAGACAGAGTCATTCGCGTCTGCAATGGCCCCGCTCTTTCCCCTAATGGACTGCAGCTGTGCGCTGTCCCCAGAGGTAGAGTCTACAGAGACAGGCAGGCTTCCTTGAGCTGCTGTGAGCTCCACCCAGTTCGAGCTTCCCAGCGGCTTTGTTTACCTACTTAAGCCTCAGCAATGTCAGGCACCCCTCCCCCATCCTCGCTGCTGCCTTGCGGATAGATCGCCGCAGACGGCTGTGTTAGCAGTGAGGAGGCTCCGTGGGTGTGGGACCCTCCCGGCCAGGTATGGGATATATTCTCCTGATGTGCCTGTTTCCTTAAAGCGCAGTATTGGGGTGGGAGTTACTTGATTTTCCAGGTGTTGTGTGTCTCAGTTCCCCTGACTAGGAAAAGGGATTCCCTTCCCCCTTGCGCTTCCAGGTGAGGCGATGCCTCGCCCTGCCTCAGCTCACGCTGGTCAGGCTGCAGCAGCTGACCAGCACCGATTGCCTGGCACTCCCTAGAGAGATGACCCCAGTACCTCAGTTGAAAATGCAGAAATCACCGGTCTTCTGTGTCGCTCGCGCTGGGAGTTGGAGACTGGAGCTGTTCCTATTCGGCCATCTTGCTCCGCCCCTAATGTTATTTTTTTATGTGAAGGAACAATTTTTAAATTTGAGTATACCGAAGGTAGTATAAATTATAAACTCACTGTCCTTCTCTCTTGACATTGAAGTTAATTCCCCAATGTACTTATTACCTAGTTAAGGAGACACCTTTTTCTGAAGTTCTGCAATGTGTTCAAGTTGTTCAAAATGATATTATCTTTTCTAGGCCCATAGTGTTACCAGTGGAAAGTACTCGGGTTTCCAGCAGTGTATCTCTGTGGCTCTGCAGCAACATCAATTGTTGTCTCCTCAGAATAAATAATTCAATTGAGGGGCATAAGGCAGAAAAAGGGATGAAGGCAAGTTTCAGAGCAGGAACAGAAGTTTATTTAAAAGGCTTTAAGACATGAAAATAAGGAAAGTATGCTTGGAAAAGGCTCAAGTAGGCAACTTGAAAAACAAGTGTGATGTTTACCCTTTGATATGAGTTGTCTGTGTCCCCATCCAAATCTCATGTTGAATTGTGGCTCCCACAATTGCCATGTGTTGTGGGACGGGCCCAGTGGAAGTAATTAAAGCATGGGAGCCGGTCTTTCCCATGCCGTTCTCGTGGTAGTGAATAAAACTCACGAGATCTGATGGTTTTATAAAGGAGTGTTTCCCTGCACAAGTTCTCTTCTCTTGCCTGGTACCACGTAAGATGTGCCTTTCTCCTTCTGCCAGGATTCTGTGGCCATCTGACAGAAGGAGTCTTGGAACTGTGAGTCTATTAAACTAACTTGGAACTGTGAGTCTATTAAATCTCTTTTTAAAAATAAATAAATAAATTTCCACTCTTTTGTATGTCTTTATTAGCAACATGAAAAAGGACTAGTGCATCCTGATCCTAGGGCTTTATAGGTTGGCCTCTTTCCATGTTTTTTCCCATACACTGGTTTGTCCACAGGCACATATACAACCCCCCCCCCCCCCCACCGTGTCCTTACCTTGGTTAGAGAGTGTGAACAATGTGTTTAGGAAGTTGTAAGCACGACCAATCTGAGGCTTTCTTCCCGTTTCTAGAAAAGTGTCAACGAAGATTAGACTCCATTTTTTCTCCTAATGCACATTCCTGGGAAGTTGCTTCTTCCTGGTGTTTGTATTTAACTAACACTTTAGTGCAACAGCTGTGACCCATCAGGATATAGCCTGTCACTGGTACAGGCTGTCGGTTATCATTTTTAGAGGAGCAAAGTTATAATTGTCAAGTAATTACCTAACAGTCCTAGTCAGCGGTGGGGTGGGGGGGACGGGTGCCTTCCTGCACTGCTCATGTCTGTCTAACTATCTGTAACAGTAGGCGACCTTTCCACATGTAGAATGCTGTTTTACTCAGAGATTCAGCCAAGTTTAGACTCCCACTGCCTGCAAATCTCATTACTTTGGAACCCCTTTTGGAAAATTTTTATCAATGAGATAATTATGACACTGAAACAAATGTTATCTAACGTACTCTTTTCTTGCCTTTGTTTACAACCTACCTTCATTATTCCTGGACTTAGACATAGCTAACTTTGGAAGACTTTTATTTGTCATTTAAATAATAGGTCTTTCCAAAATCTCAACCCCCTTTGTAAAGCTAATGAGGGCCCACTTTCAGGTAGGGGAAGAAAGAAGCCTGATTTCTGCTAAGGTATAGACATAAAGTATTGCTAGTCATTATTCTGGAGGTCCTGAAGTAACATTATTGCTGTAGAATCTAACATTAATCTATTGAGATCTCTTTCCAGGTTTTTATTTATTATTATTATAATTTTTTTTTTTTTTTTTTTTTTTTGCATGGCTGACCCCTGACTCACCTAGACCCATTTGGACCAACCTGGAGAAGACCACGCCTGTGGTCCTACACAGAAGTTATTCAGCTCAAGAGGATCACTTTGTCCCATTATGATTTCATCTACAACATGACCAATCAGCAGCAAGCACCCCTTTCCTTTCTATCTCCACCCCATCACCCAAACTGCCTTTGAAAAACCACTAACAAAAAAGCTTTTGGTGAGATTGGTTTGAATAATCACTCCATCTCCTAAATGGCATGGCATCATGTCTGGCCCTTCCTTCAATTAAATCTTTTTTTTTTTTTTTTTTTTTAATGGAGTCTTGCTCTGTCACTCATGCTGGAGTGCAGTGGTACAGTCTCACCTCACTGCAACCTCTGTATCCTGGGTTCAAATAACTCTCCTGCCTGCAACCTCCTGAGTAGCTGGCATTACAGATATCTGTCACCATGTCTAGCTAATTTTTTATTTTGTTTTCTTGTATTTTTAGTAGAGACTCTTGACCTCAAGTGATTCACCCAGCCCAGTGTCCCAAAGTGCTGGGATTACAAGCCTGAGCAACTGGACTGGCTACATTCTTTCCTTACTACAATGCTGTGATCTTTGTTTCTGCAGAGGGCAGGAAGATCTTAACAGCTGATTACAATATGTGTTACATTGTTAAGTAAACTTGAATTTAAGTCATTTTGCAGGTTGTTTATTCTTCCTTGTATAATTTCATTCATAACTTTCCTTGCCCAGATTTCTTAAACACACTTATTATTGATAAGGATACATGTGTTGTTAAAAAGCAATGCATGTGTTCAATTAGCTAATTTATTCAGATGTTAGTAGCATTCCACAGGCAATATGATCAAAGAAGAGAACACACATACATTTTATTAAAAAAATCAAAAAGAATTGACTGGCATTTCACACTTTCCACAGGGTTAGACACACTTCTTATTGAGACTTCCAAAATTCCACAATTAAATTTCACCCTGGCCATATGCAGTGGCTAATGCTTGTAATCTTAGCATTTTGGAGACCAAGGTGGGCAGACCACTGAGGCTAGGAGTTTGATACCAGCCTGTGAAACATGGTGAAACCTCACCTTTACTAAAAATACAAAATTAGCTAGTCATTGTGGTAGATACTCATAATTCCAGGTATTTGAGAGTTAAAGGCATGAGAATCTCTTGGACCCAGGAGGTGGAGGTTGTAGTGAGACAAGGGCAGATCACTGCACTATAGCCTGGGCAGCAGAGTAAGAATTCGTCTCAGAAATAAACCAACCAGACAAACAAAACTCAGTAAGTTTTTAAAAATTAGATGTACTAGGTCTCTATCACTATGTTTTAGTTTACATATGTATTCAATCTAAAATAGTTATAATTGCATGTGATTATGCCCCAAAGGCATAATTCAGGTAACTGCTAACTATCTACAACTAGCGGTTTTCATCATTCCCCTTCATGAAATATAAGAGTTTTCTTACCACAAGGACATTAGGCTGGTTGTGTCTAGGTTCTTATGCAGTTTCCCCTTGGAAATTATTTTAGTTTTCATCCATATTTTGTTTCATAAAGAGTTTAAATATTGGAATATTTCTCAAAATGTCCAGATGGTTGGTGTATTTTTCAAACATTTTTACCTGTTAAAAAACACTGCTTCTAATAATTGGGGAAGTATTATTAAAGTATACAATGGTGATGGCAAATGTTTCTGTTTCTATTTGCATCCATGTCTCTTTTATGCATTTTGATCTTCTACTATTACATGCATACATATTGTATTTAATCCATTTTATTGACACATTGATCAATTTATCATTTTGGAATGTGCTAATGTATCTGGAAATATTTTTTTGCTTTACTCAAATTGGTTCTGTCTCATACTAGAATTGGAATCCCACCTTTCTTTTGATTAGTGTTTATATGGCAAAATTTTTTCATCCTTTCATTTTAGCTTGAGTCTTTATATTTGAAGTACAGTTCTTATAGGTAAATTGCAATGGAATCTTTCTTTTCTTTCTATAAAATATTATAATCTCTACTTATTTAGAGTGTTTACATAGGCCCTAAAAATGAGAGGGCAAAGTGATTACATTGATTATCACTGCTCTTATTCTGAAGGAACATAGACACTTCAACATGCTCTAGGAAAGTAGATTTGAAAATTGTACAAAATAAAATATCCATTCTGCTCTGTTTAATTCGCAGAGACATGGTATAACAATGGGCATGAAAAATAACTTGAAAAATAGACAATTCATTGACAAATTTCTGTGAGCTTTTTCATCCTGGAGTATGTGCTGGGCCAAGTGTTAGCAACAGGCTAAGATATAAACACCCTTGATTTCCTAAAACGGATTTCTATGAGTGGCATCCAATGTCAGTCAATCCTTAGTGGGCTTTCTGCACTAAGGTCAACAGAATATCTGTGAACACACACCACACACACACCACACACACACACACACACACATTCCATCCTCTCTAAGCCCTCGTCAGCACCATCTACTTTCCTATAGATGTATCTTTGACTCTTAATAGATAAGGTGGATCAAAGATTTTCAAGGTCGTGATATTACCAAAGACGGGAAGGAGAATAATAGAAGCCCAGGCTCAGTCTCAATCTAATTTACCCAGTATTCTCTGTCTCTTTCTCTCTGTCTCTCTCTCTCTGTCTCCCTCTCTCTCTCTTTCCACTATCACATTCCCTCTTCTCCTCTCTCTCCTGATTTCCTCTCTTCTCTCTCTCTCTCTCTCTTCTGTTTTTATTTCTCCCTCTGTCTCTTGTTACCCTTTATGTTCTTTTTCTTGTTTCTTTCTGTAACTCACATATTCTCCTCTCTCTCCCTCTATTTATCATTGTTTCCCTCCTCTCTCTGTCTTCCTCTTCCTCCTTCCTTTCTCCTTTCTCTCTCCCCTACCCTTGACTTTCTCTCTTGTAGATACGAAATTTTGCTTCTTTCTCTCTTTCTGTCTGTGAGAAGAAGAGGTATGATGGAGATTTATGAGAAGAATTGACTCACAGGAATATAGAGGCTGAGAAGTTCCACAATGGCATATCTGCAAGCTGGAGATCCAGGAAAGCCAGTTCTTTGGCCAAAAGCCTCAGACCAGAGAATCGGACAGTATAATTCTTGGTCTGATAATCTGGTGGGGATGTAGGGTGTGGTGGAAGTTCCAGAATTTGAAGGCCAAAGAACCTGGAATTCTGATGTTCAAGGGCAAGAGAAGTTTATCTTCAATCCAGAAGAGAGAGATCAAATTTGTCATTCCTCTGCTTTTTTGTTCTATCCAAGATCTTACAGATTGGATGGTGCCTTCTCCCATTGGGTGACAGTGTATACTCTTAGCTTTGCTAGAGTCAGATGCTAGTCCTTTCTGGAAAACCCCACAAAGACAATTCTAGAAATAATGCTTCACCAGCTATCTTAGTAACGCTTATTTCAGTTGAAGTTGCCACTTAAAATTAACCATCACACTTTGGAAGACAAGGTACATTCAAGACAGATACAACCCAGAGCTTCTCTACCATTGAATTCAGATACAATTGTCATATTCCCTCAACCTCCCATGTCCTCCTGCATCAGAGGACCAACAAAATGTGCCATTGCTTGGTTGTCTTCTGCTTGCTTCATATACACTTTTCCATATGAGCTCTCCTCTTGCAGGGAATACACACAGTCATTTTATCTATTCTGTGATACATTGTAAGAGTCTTTGTTTTCTGACTGATAGACTATTCCTCCTTAATTACCATTTTAGTATCAGCAAAGGAGAGATAGTCTCATGAGGAAAATTAAACCACATATTTTTTCAAACTCTAAGAATTATTAGCTTCTTTCACGTTCATCAAACCTTTATACAAAACGGCTCTGCACTAATTATTGACCAAACTAGATAGTCATCATTCTTGTTTTGTTTTTTTTTTTTCTTTTTTGAGAGGTATTTCTCTGTCGATAGTATGAACTGAAAAAATTATTATTTTTAATTCATGAATAATGATCATCAATCCATAGACAGGCTTCCATTGGGATAAAATTATTGCAAATCAAAAGCATTATTATAAAGAAGAAAACAATCTTATCATATTTATATTGTTATGTGAGGTATTTAAGAATTCTCTTAATCTCTGTTTTATAGAGGGGAAAAATAGAGTTAACATATCTTGTTATAAAGCATTCTTATACACCAGTAACAGACAAGCAGAGAGCAAATCAGGAATCAACTTCCATTCACATTGCTTCAAAGAGAATCAAATACCTAGGAATCCAGCTTACAAGAGATGTAAAGGACCTCTTCAAGGAGAACTACAAACACCACTGCTCAGTGAAATCAAGAGGACACAAACAAATGAAGAACATACCATGCTCATGGATAGAAGAATCAATATCGTGAAAATGGCCATACTGCCCAAAGTTATTTATAGATTCAATGCCATCCCCATCAAGCTACCAATGACTTTCTTCACAGAATTGGAAAAAAACGGCTTTTAAGTTCATATGGAACCAAAAAAGAGCCCGCATTGCCAAGACAATCCTAAGTCAAAAGGACAAAGCGGAGGCGTCACGCTACCTGACTTCAACTATACTACAAGGCTACAGTAACCAAAACAGCATGGTACTGGTACCACAACAGAGATATAGACCAATGGAACACAGAGTCCTCAGAAATAATACCACACATCTACAGCCATCTGATCTTTGACAAACCTGACAAAAACAAGAAATGGGGAAGGATTCCCTATTTAATAAATGGTGCTGTGAAAATTGGCTAGCCATAAGTAGAAAGCTGAAACTGGATCCTTTCCTTACCCCTTATACGAACATTAATTCAAGATGGATTAGAGACTGAAATGTTAGACCTAATACCATAAAAACCCTAGAGAAAATCTAGGTAGTACCATTCAGACATAGGCATGGACAAGGACTTCATGTCTAAAATATCAAAAGCAATGGCAGCAAAGCCAAAATTGACAAATGGGATCTCATTAAACTATAGAGCTTCTGCACTGCCAAAGAACTACCATCAGAGTGACAGGCAACCTACAGAATGGGAGAAAATTTTGCAATCTACTCATCTGACAAAGGGCTAATATCCAGAATCTACAAAGAATTCAAACAAATATACAGAAAAAAAACAAACAACCCCATCAAAAAGGTGCAAAGGATATGAACAGACATTTCTCAAAAGAAGACATTCATACAGCCAACAGACACATGAAAAATGCTCATCATCACTCGCCATCAGAGAAATGCAAATCAAAACCACAATGAGATACCATCTCACACCAGTTAGAATGGCAATCATTAAGAAGTCAGGAAACAACAGGTGTTGGAGAGGATGTGAAGAAATAGGAACACTGTTACACTGTTGGTGGGATTGTAAACTAGTTCAACCATTATGGAAAACAGTATGGCAATTCCTCAAGGATCTAGAACTAGATGTACCATATGACTCAGCCATCCCACTACTGGGTATATACCCAAAGGATTATAATTTACTCTACTACAAAGACACATGCACACGTATGTTTATTGCGGCACTATTCACAATAGCAAAGACTTGGAATCAACCCAAATGTCCATCTGTGACAGACTGGATAAGAAAATGTGGCATATATACACCATGGAAACTATGCAGCCATCAAAAGGATGAGTTTGTGTCCTTTGTAGGGACATGGATGCAGCTGGAAACCATCATTCTTAGCAAACTATCACAGGAAGAGAAAACCAAACACTGCATGTTCTCACTCATAGGTGGGAACTGAACAATGAGATCACTTGACTGGGGAAGGGGAACATCACACACTGGGGCCTATCATGGGGAGGGGGGAGGAGGGAGGGATTGCATTGGGGAGTTAAACATGATATAAGTGATGACTTGATGGGTGCTGACGAGTTGATGGGTGCAGCACACCAACATGGCATAAGTATACATATGTACCAAACCTGCACGTTATGCACATGTACCCTAGAACTTAAAGTATAATAAATAATAATAATAATAATAATAATAATAATAATAATAGAATAAAAAAATTCTTGTTATAGTCTTAATAGGTTTATTGGGCCAGAATAGACTATATTAAAATAAACCATAAAATATTTTAGACAATTTCCATCCACTACTATATTGTATCTGATCTATCTTCTACCATATCAAACTTTTTCAGGAAGACTAAATTCACCTACATTCTTTTTTAAAATCGTGACTTAGGAACTGCTTTATAGTCAGTAGATTTCTAACTAGTAAATGCAGCCAATTTTGATAATTTGTTTGCCTTCTTAACGTTTTAATTTTGTATTATTTATTTAAGAAGTAAATTTTTTAGTTGTGTTGTTTCCTATAAAACATTTATTATGTCAAATAAGATTAGGAAAAGGGTTGCTACATTCTTTCATCTAGAGATATACATATTCATAAATCAAACGTTCATTTTTGCATTATCCAAATGGAATTCTCATACTTACAAAATAACTCCTTAATAAC
This sequence comes from Trachypithecus francoisi, assembly GCF_009764315.1. NCBI lineage: Eukaryota > Metazoa > Chordata > Mammalia > Primates > Cercopithecidae > Trachypithecus > Trachypithecus francoisi. The sequence goes on along the minus strand of NW_022680478.1, from coordinate 211,445 downwards.
TTTCTATTTGCCTACATAGTTGTCTTCTGATATCCATTCATTATTTGTAGCATAAACAAATATCAAATAAATATAATGGGCCAAGCAACTCCACAACCTAACATCAAGTGGCTGTATAATATAATGCAGAACTGCATTTGAATTCTGTTTTCATAGGATCCAGGAAATATCCCCTAGCACCTCTGATTTGGCTTGCTTTTAGCACAGAATCAGGACATACCGAGAGTTTAAGCCTTCTAAACACCTTCCTGAACAAATTTGAAGCTATTTATATCATTAAAATAATTATCTTATAAACATCTATACATCAGTGTATACATTTTTAGAGATTGGGTTCTTGCTATATTGCACAGACTGGAGTGTAGGGGTGCTATTATAGCTCATTCTAGCCTTGATATCTTGGGCTTAGGTGACCCTTCTGCTCCAGCCTGCTGAGAAGCTGGAATACCAACATGTGCCACCGCACCCAGCTAATTTTATTTTATTTTTTTTATTTTGTAGAGTTGGAGTCTTACTGTGCTGCCCAGGTTGGTCTTGAATCCTTCACCTCAAGCAGTCTTCCCCTCTTAGCATCTCAAAGTGCTTTCCCCCATGCCTGGCTAAAACATATATTGAGGTAAAAACACAATAGGGAAATAGCAAACAACGGGTATTATACAAAGCACCATTCACAGCTGAATTCTACCAGAGGTACAAGGTGGAGCTGGTACCATTCCTTCTGAAACTATTTCAATCAATAGAAAAAGAGGGAATCCTCCCTAACTCTTTTTATGAGGCCAACATCATCCTGATACCAAAGCCTGGCAGAGACACAACAAAAGAGAGAATTTTAGACCAATATCCCTGATGAACATCGATGCAAAAATCCTCAATAAATACTGGCAAACCGGATTCCAGCAGCACATCAAAAAGCTTATCCACCATGATCAAGTGGGCTTCATCCCTGGGATGCAAGGCTGGTTCAACATTCGCAAATCAATAAACGTAATCCAGCATATAAACAGAACACCAAGACAAGAACCACATGATTATCTCAATAGATGCAGAAAAAGCTTTTGACAAAATCAACAGCCCTTTATGCTAAAAACGCTCAATAAATTTGGTATTGATGGAACGTACCTCAAATAATAGAGCTATTTATGACAAACCCAAAGCTAATATCATACTGAATGGGCAAAAACTGGAAAAATTCCTTTGAAAACTGGCACAAGACAGGGATGCCCTCTCTCACCACTCCTATTCAACATCGTGTTTGAAGTTCTGGCTAGGGCAATCATGCAAGAGAAAGAAATCAAGGGTATCCAGTTAGGAAAAGAAGAAGTCAAATTGTCCCTGTTTGCAGATGACATGATTGTATATTTAGAAAACCCCATTGTCTCAGCCCAAATCTGCTTAAGCTGATAAGCAACTTCAGCAAAGTCTCAGGATACAAAATTAATGTGCAAAAATCCCAAGCATTCTTATACACCAGTAACAGACAAGCAGAGAGCCAAATCAGGAATCAACTTCCATTCACAATTGCTTCAAAGAGAATCAAATACCTAGGAATCCAGCTTACAAGGGATGTAAAGGACCTCTTCAAGGAGAACTACAAACCACTGCTCAGTGAAATCAAAGAGGACACAAACAAATGGAAGAACATACCATGCTCATGGATAGGAAGAATCAATATCGTGAAAATGGCCATACTGCCCAAGGTTATTTATAGATTCAATGCCATCCCCATCAAGCTACCAATGACTTTCTTCACAGAATTGGAAAAAACGGCTTTAAAGTTCATATGGAATCAAAAAAGAGCCCGCATTGCCAAGACAATCCTAAGTCAAAAGGACAAAGCTGGAGGCGTCACGCTACCTGACTTCAAACTATACTACAAGGCTACAGTAACCAAAACAGCATGGTACTGGTACCAACAACAGAGATATAGACCAATGGAACAGAACAGAGTCCTCAGAAATAATACCACACATCTACAGCGATCTGATCTTTGACAAACCTGAGAGAAACAAGAAATGGGGAAAGGATTCCCTATTTATAAATGGTGCTGGGAAAATTGGCTAGCCATAAGTAGAAAGCTGAAACTGGATCTTTCCTTACCCCTTATACGAAAATTAATTCAAGATGGATTAGAGACTTAAATGTTAGACCTAATATCATAAAAACCCTAGAAGAAAATCTAGGTAGTACCATTCAGGACATAGGCATGGGCAAGGACTTCATGTCTAAAACACCAAAAGCAACGGCAGCTAAAGCAAAAATTGACACATGGGATCTAATTAACTAAAAGCTTTTGCACAGCCAAGAACTACCATCAGAGTGAACAGGCAACCTACAGAATGGGAGAAAATTTTTGCAACCTACTCATCTGACAAAGGGCTAATATCCAGAATCTACCAAGAACTCAAACAAATATACAAGAAAAAAGCAAACAACCCCATCAAAAAGTGGGGAAAGGATATGAACAGACATTTCTCAAAAGAAGACATCCATACAGCCAACAGACACATGAAAAAATGCTCATCATCACTGGCCATCAGAGAAATGCAAATCAAAACCACAATGAGATACCATCTCACACCAGTTAGAATGGCAATCATTAAGAAGTCAGGAAACAACAGGTGTTGGAGAGGATGTGGAGAAATAGGAACACTTTTACACTGTTGGTGGGATTGTAAACTAGTTCAACCATTATGGAAAACAGTATGGCGATTCCTCAAGGATCTAGAACTAGATGTACCATATGACCCAGCCATCCCACTACTGGGTATATACCCAAAGGATTATAAATTACTCTACTACAAAGACACATGCACACGTATGTTTATTGCGGCACTATTCACATAGCAAAGACTTGGAATCAACCCAAATGTCCATCTGTGACAGACTGGATTAAGAAAAGTGGCACATATACACCATGGAATACTATGCAGCCATCAAAAAGGATGAGTTTGCGTCCTTTGCAGGACATGGATGCAGCTGGAAACCATCATTCTTAGCAAACTATCACAAGAAAGAAAACCAAACACCGCATGTTCTCACTCATAGGTGGGAACTGAACAATGAGATCACTTGGACTCGGGAAGGGGACATCACACACTGGGGCCTATCATTGGGAGGGGGGAGGAGGGAGGGATTGCATTGGGGAGTTATACATGATATAAACGTCATGCACATGTACCCTAGAACTTAAAGTATAATAAAAAAAAAAAAAAAAAAAAAAAAAAAAAAAAAAAAAAAAAAAAAAACAAGCACCACACGTACATACATGACTTCTTCCAATCTTTGTGGTAACTATTGAAGGGAGTCACTATCTATTATTATCCACAAGAAGACACTGAGACTGAAAAAAGTAGAAACGATTTTCCCAGAGATAGCTGAATATTATAAACTACAATGTGAATCCAAAACATCACCCTGGAAAGATCAACATGTGTATTTGTCATGCTACAGGCACAAGTTTTCTTTATTGTAGCTATCTGAAAACCTCCTTCAAAGCCAACTCTATATCATATTTGAGACAAACAGCTAGCAGTTAGCTATATTGGAATTCTCTCTGCTGTTAAAAAGTAACCATCTATTCTCAACAAAACATACAGCTTAAATTGTGTTACTCCCTTTCAGGATTGTCTTAAATAATGAGAGAGGGTTTTTATTAGGTTTGTTTCTGTTGTCCTGGATGGATTTATAGAATTTTGTATGATTCAGGACAGACTCATTTAACTGTAAAGGAAGCGTGGATAACTTATCCATGCAGAAAAACTGCAAATCATTTGTTTTGATTGTCTGCCTTGGTAAGTTCCAAATCCTCATGTGTACTTTGTGCATAGTAGCTTCCTTCCAAGGTACTGTATGGGAAAAGGAAAACAGAGTATCTTTGAAATGGAATAATGTGAAAAAGTACTATCTCAACCTGGCGTCCAAAATTAACAACAATAGTGACAAGTCTTACTGAGAGGCTGCACTCTTGATATCATACGATGAGAACAGAGATTTATCTCTGTGTGCCCCTTCTCAAAATCCATAATCCAGGTCCAGTTGTGAGAAAAGAAAATCAGACAAAACCCAGTTGATGTTTGTTTCACCAAATATCTGATTACTAGCCCTCACAGCTGTAAGGGTATCAACAAGAAGAAAGATCTGGAAAAAAAAAAAAAAAAGGTAAGATAAGATTTTGTTTAACTGTCATTGTGGGTGGGAAAATTCCCATGAACTTGCCAAGAGAGATAACATAGTCCCTGTCTATGAGGGATAAGGTCCAATCTCCCTGTTCTACTAGAGATGTGAAGGTGCTCATTGAAGGCCATTGGTAAGCATTTACAGAATTTTCAGATTAAATGGCATGTTTTTAAGTAGATGCCTCCTTTTACTTTAGTTTTTTGTTTGACGCCTTCATACTGGACTCTATACAGTCCCTGTAACTTAGACCCAAAACATGATATAGTGCTCTGAATACTGCCTACTGTAAACATTTAATTTTACAGATTAGGATCGTGTGAAGCGATATGAAATTCCTCCCTCTTATTGCACACATCCATTGGAGATTTTCTATGCCACTTGGATATATTTTTATTTTTAAGGACTCCAATTTACTCTCATAGCTAAAAAAAGATGTTAGTCATTAAATCACAGAGTCAAATGTGGTGTGATAAGAGAACCTATAAACTGTATTTTGTCTGGGAGGCAGGGAGCATCTATCTATTCTACTTTTCCACTCTGGGGGTCTTATAACTTACTTTTCTTGAGGTTGTAGAGTACCATCTGTCAGGGCAACTGTATACAGATTCACCTTAAGGCAACTTAATCTGTAATGTGACGAGCTCCTCACTGAACCTCTATCTCTATCTCTCTATCACAGATCTCCCTCTTCAAGAGTGAGCCAATATCATGTTGTTGGAGTTTATTTTTCAGCCTTCCTACTTAAACTCAGTTTGATATCACTTTCCAAAGTTAACTTATTTCACTGCCAGTACTAAAGTAAGTTTTTTACAACTCTCTGCTATTCAGCAATGTTTTATGCATAATAGTTTTATTAGACACATCAAAAATACAAGAATCAGTAGAATGGAAGAATAAATTACAAAGATGATCAAACAAACTCTGTCTTCAATAGACTACTAGAAGAGAAGGGATCTTTAAGCTGGAATATGCATTTGCATTTGAAAAAACTAGTTATTTATATCTGCTCTCACTATGACCAGAATCAGGACAGGTATAAAAATTAAAAGATCATATAATCCCAGAAATCTTTCAGCTTGAATTGAATAAGTTTAAGCAATGTATTACTGATGGACCACAACTAATCAACTTAATGGAATATATATTAAAAGACTAAAATAGAGTCTGGGGGAAAAATGATTTTGACAATATCTGTCAATTCAGTCCTTTTTTTTTTGTTATTTCTCATAATTGCTTGTAAGAAGGTTCGACTCCTCATATATACATAGAACTAGCATATGTAAATAATGTGGCTTTTTAGCCATCTGCTGAAAGGTTCACTTACATAGTAACCAAATGACAAATGCACAGTGTTAGAAAATTTTAGATCAAAGGAAAATATGGAGAAAAACAAATATTGTATCAAAGAACTAAACTGACAGAAAATCTATGACTTAAAAATTGCCTTCTGAGGTCTTCAGCAGAAACGTGGGGTTCTTTATCTCACTTGCAATTTGTAGCCAACACACTGATGGAAATTTTGTCTCCACTTGGTTTCCATAAAAAGATAATTTACATTTACTCCGTATTTGAAAAATGAACATCAAATACACTGTCAAATTGTTTTCATGGCAGAGGCGCTACTTTTTAATTTCAATGCTATAATTATCTCTTCTAAAATAAACATTTTAGGTTCTGGTAATCTAAGCAGGTTTTACTGGGTAATTTAAACAAAAAGTAACCTATAGCAAATATTAGAAAAAGGAAAAATTAAAGACTATAATAAATGTTCTAGGCTCATGTTTCTTGACATCCACCATAGTGGGAAACTGAAAGAAATACTATCTGTTAATTCCTATGCATATTTAAAGAATGGAGTGTTTATATAACAAAAGAACGGACATTTGCTTAGGCCATATCTTCTGACAATTTTTGTTGTTGTTGTTTTTGTTTGTTTGTTTTTGTTTTTGTTTTTGTTTTTGTTTTTGTTTTTTTGAGACGGAGTCTCGCTCTGTCACCCAGGCTGAAGTGCAGTGGCGGATCTCAGCTCACTGCAAGCTCCGCCTCCCGGGTTTATGCTATCTGCTGCCTCAGCCTCCAGGGTACCTGGGACTACAGGTGCCTGCCACCTCCCCTGGCTAGTTTTTTTTTTTTTTTTTTTTTTTTTGTATTTTTTAATAGAGAGAGGTTTCACCGTGTTAGCCAGGTTGGTCTCCATCTCCTGACTTCATGACCCGCCCGTCTCGGCCTCCCAAGTGCTGGGATTACAAGCTTGAGCCACCACACCTGGCCCTTCTGACAATTTTTATTCACAGATTTTGTCAGATAAAATTGTAAAATTTTGTAAAATAATAATGTTATTGACCTTTGTCCATTATAAAAATTGCAAACATTTTATTCTAAGTTAGGAGTCAGCAACTAGACCCCCCCTTTAGTAAACAAAGTTTTCTTAGTGTACAATGCTACCTAGTGTTTATGGCTATTTTCAAATGATAACGACAGTGAATAGTGGCTGTAGAGACTACTAGACTTTGAAATTCTGAAATATTAACGGTATTCCTTGACCTTTTACAGAAAAATGCTTGCTTACTCTTAATAGGGTGTGATATTTGGTTTTCAGTTTAATTTGGAGTCTTAAGGCATAGAGATATTTTTAATTAGGTTTTATGTACTTTTATAAATCATTTGTTTTCTTTTATGGCTTCTGAGTATTCTCTTTTGATTGTCAAGGTCTACCCAACTATGATTCCAACTATTCTTTGCAACTTTATTCTGTTACATTTTATTCATATATAAGCATAAATATTCATGGGTTTTATGTGAAAGATAAATGTTATATTGGAATTTTACATATGTATCACCAGACATATTTCATGTACACTCATATTTCATTATACATACATAGAAAAAATCATCACTTTATATTATAATTTCACCAATCCTGGTCAGTAGTGTAAGGAAAGAAAAATGAACTAGTTTACTAAAGATAAAAAGGAACAGTTACAACTTCCATTAGTTGCAGAAGATGAAAACAGAATTAATTATCTGCAAGAAAAAAATGATATAACATAGATTTAGTAAGACAGCTCAGCAAGATTACTAAGTAAAAGAATTCTGGGTTTCTTGTTCACTCTGATGACAATTTCTTTTGCTGTGCAGAAGTTCCTTAGTTTAATTAGACCCCACTTGTGAATTTTTTTCTTTTGTTGCTTTTTTTTTTTTTTTTTTTTTTTGGTGTTTTAGTCATGAGGCCTTTGCCTATGCCTATGTCCTGAATAGTATTGCCTAGATTTTCTTCTAGAGTTTTTATGATTTTAGATCTTGAGTTAATTTTTGTATAAGGTGTAAGGAAGGGGTCTGGTTTCAGTTTTCTGCATATGGACAGCCAATTTTCCCAACACCATTTATTAAATAGGGAATCCTTTCCCCACAGCTTGTTTTTGCCAGGTTTGTCAAAGATCACATGGTTGCAGATGTGTGGCTTTATTTTTGAAGCCTCTGTAGTGTTCCTCTTGTCTATATTTATTTTTGTGCCAATATCATATTGTTTGGTTACTGTAGCCTTGTAGTATAGTTTGAAATCAGGTAGTGTGATGCCTCCAGCTTTGTTCTTTTTGCTTAGGATTATTTTGGCTATATGGGCTGTTTTCAGGTTTCATGTGATATTTAAAGTAGTTTTTTTTTCTTTCTTTCTTTCTTTTCTAATTCGGTGAAGAAATTCAGTGGTAGCTTGATAGGGATAGCATTGAATCTGTAAATTACTTTGGGCACTAAGGCCATTTTCATGATATTGATTCTTCCTATCTATGATCATGGAATGTTTTTCCATTTGTTTGTGTCCTCTGTTATTTTCTTGAGCAGTGGTTTATAGTTCTTAAAGAGGTCCTTCACATCTGTAACTTGTATCCCTAGAATTTCTTTCTTTTGTAGTGATTGTGAATGGGATTTCTTCATGGCTTGGCTCTCTGTTTATCAATTATTGGTGTACAGAAATGCTTGTTAATTTTGCACATTGATTTCCTATCCTGAGACTTTACTTAAGTTGCTTATCAGATTAAGGAGATTTTAGGTTGAGATGGTGGGGTTTTCTACACATATGATCATGTCATCTGCAAACAGAAACAATTTGACTTCCTCTCTTTGTATTTAAATATCCTTTATTTCTTTCTCTTTCCTGTTTGCCCTAGACAGAACATCCATCCAATACTGTGTTGAATAGGAGTGTTGAGAGAGGACATCCTTGTCTTGTGCCAGTTTTCAAAGGGAATTCTTTCACCTTTTGCACATTCAGCAGGATATTAGCTATGGGTTTGTCATAAAATGCTCCTGACATTTTGAGATACGTTTTATCAATACCTAGTTTATTGACAGTTTTTAACAAGAAGGGATGTTGAATTTTATTGAAAGCCTTTTCTGCATCTATTGAGATAATCTTGTGGATTTTGTTGTGGGTTCTATGCATACATACATATGAACTATGTTTATTGATTTGTGTATGTTGAGCCATCCTTGCATCCCAGGGATGAAGCCAATTTGATTGTAGTGGACAAGATTTTGATGTGCTGCTGGGGTTTGCCAGTATTTTATTGAGGGTTTTCACATACATGTTCATGCGAGGTTTTGGTATTAGGGTGATGCTGGCCCCATAAAATGAGTTAGGGAGGAGTCCCCCTTTCTCTTATTGTTTAGAATTGTTTTGGAAGGGATGGTACCAGTTTTTATTTTTATTTTTATTTTATTTATTTATTTATTTTTAAATCTCTGGCAGAATCCAGCTGTGAATCTGTCTGGTCCTGGATTTTTTTGTTGTTGTTGTTGGTAGTATATCAATTACTGCCTCAATTTCAGAGTTCATTATTTGTCCATTCAGGGATTCAACTTCTTCCTGGTTTAGACTTGGGAGGGTACATGTTTCCAGGAATTTATTCATTTCTTCTATATTTTCTGGTGTATTTGCATAGAGATGTTTATAATATTCTCTGATAGTGGTTTGTTTTTCTGTGGATCGCAGAAATACAAACTCCCTTCAGTAGTGAAATCCCCTTTATTGTTTTTATTGTATCCATTTGATATTGCTCTTCTTCTTTATGAGTCTGGCTAGTGGTCTATTTTGTTAATCTTCAAAACAATAAACAGAAAACAACTCCTGGATTCATTGATTTTTTTTGCAGAGATTTCCAGTCTCTATCTTTATCAGCTGTGTTCTGATGTTAGTTACCTCCCGTCTTCTGTTAAGTTTTGAATCTGTTTGCTCTTGCTTCTCTATTTCTTTTAATTGTGATGTTAGCATGTCAATTTTGGATCCTTCCTACTTTCTCCTGTACAAAGCACTTTCATTTATACATTTCCTTCTAACAATGCATTAGCTGTGTTCCCAAGATTTTGGTAGGTTGTGTCTTTGTTCTCTTTGGTTTCATAGAACTTATTTATTTCTGCCTTAATTTTGTTATTTACCCAGTAATCATTCAGGAGCAGGTTGTTCTGTTTCCATGTGATTGTGTGGTTTGAGTGAATTTCTTAATTTTGAGTTCTAATTTGATTGCACTGTGATCTGATGGACTGTTTCTTATAATTTCCCTTCTTTTGCATTTGCTGAGGAGTGTTTCATTTTCAATTATGTGGTCAATTTTAGAATAAGTGTGATGTAGTGCTGAGGAGAATGTATATTCTGTTGATTTGCGGTGGAGAGTTTTGTAGATGTCAGAGCTAAGATCAAGCCCTGAATATCCATGTTAATTTTCTATCTCGTTGATCTTATATTGACACTGAGGTGTTAAAGTCTCCCACTTTATTGTATGGTAGTCTACATGTCTTTGTAAGTTTCTAAGAACTTGCTTTATGATCTGGGAGCTCATGTATTGGATATATATATATATATATATATATATATATATATATATATATATTTAGGATAGTTAGCCGTTCTTGTTGCATTGATCCCTTTACTATTGTGTAATGCCCTTCTTTGTCTTTTTTGACCTTTGTTGGTTTAAAGGTTGTTTTATCAGAGACTGGGATTGCACAATTTGCTATTTTCTTTTTCCATTTGCTTGTTAAATAATTCCTCCATCCTTTATTTTGAGCCTATGTGTGTCTTTGCACATGATATGAGTCTCCTGAATATAGCACACTAATGGGTCCTCACTGTTTATCTAATATGCTTGTCTGTGCCTTTTATTTGGGGCATTTTGCCTGTTTAGATTTAAAGTTAATATTATTATGTGTGAATTTGATCCTGTCATTATCATGCTGCTTGTTATTTTGCCCATTAGTTGATACAGTTTCTTCATAGTGTCGATGGTCCTTACCATTTGGTTTGTTTTTGCAGTGTCTGTTACCGGTTTTTCCCTTGCATAATTAGTGCTTCCTTCCAGAGCTCTTTTAAGGCAGGGCTGGTCTTGTCAAAATCTCTCAACACTTGCTTGTCTGTAAGGATTTTATTTCTTCTTCCTGTATGGAGTCTAGTTTGGCTGTATATGAAATTCTGGGTCAAAATTTTTTTTATTTAATAATGTTGAATATTGACCCCCACTCTCTTATGGCTTGTAAGATTTATGCAGAGAGATCTACTATTAATCTGAGGAAATTCCGTTTGAGGGTAACGCGACATTTGTCTCTGGCTGCCCTTAACATTTTTTCTTTCATTTCAACCTTGGTGAATCTGACAATGTATTTGGGTGTTGCTTTTGTCGAGGAGTGTTTTTGTGGTGTTCTTTATTCCCTGAATTTGAATGTTGGCCTGTCTTGCTAGGTTGGGGAAGTTGCGTTGGATATCCTGAAGGGCAATTTCCAACGTGGTTATATTCTCCCTGTCACTTTCAGGTACATACATCAAACCTCGGTTTGGTCTTTTCACATAGTACCATATTTCTTGAAGGCTGTGTTAGTTGTTTTCATTCTTTTTTTCTGTAATCTTGTCTTCACACTTTATTTCATTAAGTAAACTGGTCTTCAATTGCTGATATCCTTTCTTCTGCTTGATCAGTGTGGCTACTGATATTTGTGTACGCCTCACAAAGTTCTCATGCTCTGTTTGCCAGCACCGTCCGATCATTTGTGTTCTTCTGTAAACAGATTTCACTAGTTAGCAGTTTCTCTAGCCTGTTTCAAGGTTCTTAGCTTCCTTGTAGTGAGTTAGAACATGCTCCTTTGAATTGCTTCTTTTGTATTCAAAATATCTTCTTACCTGGAACATGAAAACCACTTTCAAACTGGTCTTTCTACTTCTCACCACTTTAGTCCATACATAGCACCCAAGAGTTTCCTAATAAAATATGTGACTTCATGTCACTCTTCTGCTAAAATTATCCAGTATTTCTACCTTCTACTCAGAATTAAGGTCAAACTACTGAAAATGACATAGCCTACCATGACCAGATATCCCTGCTGCTTGTGTAATATCTGACCGCACCAATTTCCTAACTATGTAATTCAGCTACTATTACACTGATCTTATTGCTCTTTCAGAAAATTACCAAGTAGGCTTTTTCTTTTGCAATTTTATTTTCCTGGTACTCTGTTCTCCCAGATGGTTTGTTTATTGTAATTTTTGTGCAATTATCACATCACCGGTAATTCATTTGTCACTGACAAGTTTTTAAATTATCTATCATTTATTTTTATGTTTTTATTATTATACTTTAAGTTCTAGGGTACATATGCAGCCATAAAAAAGGATGACTTCATATCCTGTGTGGGGACATGAATGAAGTTGTCACCTACAATTTTTTTTTTATTATACTTTAAGTTCTAGGGTACATGTGCATAACGTGCAGGTTTGTTACATATGTATACTTATGCCATGTTGGTGTGCTACATCCATCAATTCGTCAGCACCCATCAATTCATCATTTATCTCAGGTGTAACTTCCAGTGTAATCCCTCCCCTCCTCCCCCCTCCCCATGATAGACCCCAGTGTGTGACGTTCCCATTCCCGAGTCCAGGTGATGTCATTGTTCAGTTCCCATCTACGAGTGAGAACATGTGATGTTTGGTTTTCTGTTCTTGTGATAGTTTGCTAAGAATGATGGTTTCCAGCTGCATCCATGTCCCTACAAAGGATACAAACTCATCTTTTTGATGGCTGCATAATATACCATGGTGTATGTGTGCCATATTTTCTTAATCCATTCTGTCACAGATGGACATTTGGGTTGATTCCAAGTCTTTGCTATTGTGAATAGTGCCGCAATAAACAGACGTGTGCATGTGTCTTTATAGCGGCATGATTTATAATCCTTTGGGTATATACCCAGTAGTGGGATGGCTGGGTCATATGGTACATCTAGTTCTAGATCCTTGAGGAATCGCCATACTGTTTTCCATAATGGTTGAACTAGTTTACAATCCCACTAACAGTGTAAAAGTGTTCCTATTTCTCCACATCCTCTCCAGCATCTGTTGTTTCCTGACTTTTTAATGATTGCCATCCTAACTATTGTGAGATGATATCTCATTGTGGTTTTGATTTTTATTTCTCTGATGGTGAGTGATGATGAGCATTTTTACATGTGCCTGTTGGCTGTGTGAATGTCTTCTTTTGAGAAATGTCTGTTCATATCCTTTGTCCACTTTTTGATGGGGTAGTTTGTTTTCTCCTTGTATATTGTTTGAGTTATTTGTAGATTCTGGATATTAGCCCTTTGTCAGATGAGTAGATTGCAAAAATTTTCTCCCATTCTGTAGGTTGCCTGTTCACTCTGATGGTAGTTTCTTTTGCTGTGCAAAAGCTCTTTAGTTTAATGAGATCCCATTTGTCAATTTTGGCTTTTGCTGCCGTTGCTTTTGGTGTTTTAGACATGAAGTCCTTGCCCATGCCTATGTCCTGAATGGTACTACCTAGATTTTCTTCTAGGGTTTTTATGGTATTAGGTCTAACATTTAAGTCTCTAATCCATTTTGAATTAATTTTCGTATAAGGAGTAAGGAAAGGATCCAATTTCAGCTTTCTACTTATGGCTAGCCAATTTTCCCAGCACCATTTGTTAAATAAGGAATCCTTTCCTCATTTCTTGTGTCTCTCAGGTTTGTCAAAGATCAGATGGCTGTAGATGTGTGGTATTATTTCTGAGGACTCTGTTCTGTTCCATTGGTCTATATCTCTGTTTTGGTTACTGTAGCGTTGTAGTATAGTTTGAAATCGGGTAGTGTGATATCTCCAGCTTTGTTCTTTTGACTTAGAATTGTCTTGGCAATACAGGCTCTTTTTTGGTGGGTCTCCTGAATACAGCAGACTGATGGGTCTTGACTCTTATCCAGTTTGCCAGTCTGTGTCTTTTAATTGAAGCATTTAGTCCATTTACATTTAAGGTTAATATTGTTATGTGTGAACTTGATCCTGCCATTATGATATTTACTGGTTATTTTGCTCGTTAGTTGATGCAGTTTCTTCCTAGCCTCGATGGTCTTTACATTTTGGCGTGTTTTTGCAATGGCTGTTACCAGCTGTTCCTTTCCATGTTGAGGGCTTCCTTCAGGGTCTCTTGTAAGGCAGGCCTGGTGACAAAATCTCTAAGCATTTCCTTATCTGTAAAGGATTTTACTTCTCCTACACTTATGAAACTTAGTTTGGGTGGATATGAAATTCTGGGTTTAAAATTCTTTTCTTTAAGAACGTTGAATATTGGCCCCCACTCTCTTCTGGCTTGTAGAGTTTCTGCCGAGAGATCTGCTGTTACTCTGATGGGCTTCCCTTTGTGGGTAACCCCACCTTTCTCTCTGGCTGCCCTTAAGATTTTTTCCTTCATTTCCACTTTGCTGAATCTGGCAATTATGTGTCTTGGAGTTGCTCTTCTGGAGAAGTATCTTTGTGGCATTCTATGTATTTCCTGAATTTGAATGTTGGCCTGCCCTACTAGGTTGGGGAAGTTCTCCTGGATGATATCCTGAAGAGTGTTTTCCAACTTGGTTCCATTTTCCTCCTCACTTTCAGGCACCCCAATCAGATGTAGATTTGGTCTTTTTACATAATCCCATACTTCTTGCAGACTTTGTTCATTTCTTTTTCTTCTTTTTTCTTTTGGTTTCTCTTCTCGCTTCATTTCATTCATTTGATCCTCAATCGCTGATACTCTTTCTTCCAGTTGATTGAGTCGGTTACTGAAGCTTGTTCATTTGTCATGTATTTCTCGTGTCATGGTTTTCATCTCTGTCATTTTGTTAATGACCTTCCCTGCATTAATTATTCTAGCTATCAATTCTTCCACTCCTTTTTCAAGATTTTTAGTTTCTTTGCCCTGAGTACGTAATTCCTCCTTTAGCTCTGAGAAGTTTGATGGACTGAAGCCTTCTTCTCTCATCTCGTCAAAGTCATTCTCTGACCAGCTTTGATCCATTGCTGGCGATGAGCTGCGCTCCTTTGCAGGGCAGATGCGCTCTCATTTTTTGAATTTCCAGCTTTTCTGCCCTGCTTTTCCCACATCTTTGTGTTTTTATCTGCCTCTGGTCTTTGATGATGGTGACGTACTGATGGGGTTTTGATATAGGGGTTCTTCCTGTTTGATAGTTTTCCTTCTAGCAGTCAGGACCCTCAGCTGTAGGTCTGTTGGAGATTGCTTGAGGTCCACTCCAGACCCTGTTTGCCTGGGTATCAGCAGCAGAGGTTGCAGAAGATAGAATATTGCTGAACAGCGAGTGTACCTGTCTGATTCTTCCTTTGGAAGCTTCCTCTCAGGGGTGTACTCTACGGTGTGAGGTGTGGGGTGTGAGACTGCCCCTAGTGGGGGATGTCTCCCATTAGGCTACTCAGGGGTCAGGCACCCACTTGAGCAGGCCGTCTGTCCCTTCTCAGATCTCAACCTCCATGTTGGGAGATCCACTGCTCTCTTCAAAGCTGTCAGATAGAGTCATTTGTGTCTGGACACGTTTCTGCTGCTTTTTTTGTTGTTGTTGTTTAGCTGTGCCCTGTCCCCAGAGGTGGAGTCTACAGAGACAGGCAGGTTTCCTTGAGCTGCTGTGAGCTCCACCCAGTTCGAGCTTCTCAGAGGCTTTGTTTACCTACTTAAGCCTCAGCAATGGTGGGCGCCCCTCCCCCAGCCTCCCTGCTGCCTTGAGGTTAGATCACCGCAGACTGCTGTGTTAGCAATGAAGGAGGCTCCATGGGCGTGGGACCCTCCTGGCCAGGTGTGGGATATATTCTCCTAGTGTGTCCATTTGCTTAAAGCGTGGTATTGGGGTGAGAGTTACCTGATTTTCCAGGTGTTGTGTGTCTCAGTTCCCCTGGCTAGGAAAAGGGATTCCCTTCCCCCTTGCACTTCCCAGGTGAGGCAATGCCTCACCCTGCTTCAGCTCTCGCTGGTCGGGCTGCAGCAGTTGACCAGCACTTATTGTCCGGCACTCCCTAGTGAGATGACCCCAGTACCTCAGTTGAAAATGCAGAAATCACCAGTCTTCTGTGTCACTCGCGCTGGGAGTTGGAGACTGGAGCTGTTCCTATTCAGCCATCTTGCTCTGCCCCCATCTACAATTTTTTAAAAAAATTAATGTGCAAAAATCACAAGCATTCTTATACACCAGTAACAGACAAGCAGAGAGCCAAGTCAGGAATGAACTTCCATTCACAATTGCTTCAAAGAGAATCAAATACCTAGGAATCCAGCTTACAAGGGATGTAAAGGACCTCTTCAAGGAGAACTACAAACCACTGCTCAGTGAAATCAAAGAGGACACAAACAAATGGAAGAACATACCATGCTCATGGATAGGAAGAATCAATATCGTGAAAATGGCCATACTGCCCAAGGTTATTTATAGATTCAATGCCATCCCCATCAAGCTACCAATGAGTTTCTTCACAGAATTGGAAAAAACTGCTTTAAAGTTCATATGGAACCAAAAAAGAGCCCGCATTGCCAAGATAATCCTAGGTCAAAAGGACAAAGCTGGAGGCGTCACGCTACCTGACTTCAAACTATACTACAAGGCTACAGTAACCAAAACAGCATGGTACTGGTACCACAACAGAGAAATAGACCAGTGGAACAGAACAGAGTCCTCAGAAATAATACCACACATCTACAGCCATCTGATCTTTGACAAACCTGACAAAAACAAGAAATGGGGAAAGGATTCCCTATTTAATAAATGGTGCTGGGAAAATTGGCTAGCCACAAGTAGAAAGCTGAAACTGGATCCTTTCCTTACCCCTTATACGAAAATTAATTCAAGATGGATTAGAGACTGAAATGTTAGACCTAATACCATAAAAACCCTAGAAGAAAATATAGGTAGTACCATTCGGGACATAGGCATGGGCAAGGACTTCATGTCTAAAACACCAAAAGCAACGGCAGCAAAAGCCAAAATTGACAAATGGGATCTCATTAAACTAAAGAGCTTTTGCACAGCAAAAGAAACTACCATCAGAGTGAACAGGCAACCTACAGAATGGGAGAAAATTTTTGCAACCTACTCATCTGACAAAGGGCTAATATCCAGAATCTACAAAGAACTCAAACAAATATACAAGAAAAAAACAAACAACCCCATCAACAAGTGGGGAAAGGATATGAACAGACATTTCTCAAAAGAAGACATCCATACAGCCAACAGACACATGAAAAAATGCTCATCATCACTCGCCATCAGAGAAATGCAAATCAAAACCACAATGAGATACCATCTCACACCAGTTAGAATGGCAATCATTAAGAAGTCAGGAAACAATAGATGTTGGAGAGGATGTGGAGAAATAGGAACACTTTTACACTGTTGGTGGGATTGTAAACTAGTTCAACCATTATGGAAAACAGTATGGCGATTCCTCAAGGATCTAGAATTAGATGTACCATATGACCCAGCCATCCCACTACTGGGTATATACCCAAAGGATTATAAATTACTCTACTACAAAGACACATGCACACGTATGTTTATTGCGGCACTATTCACAATAGCAAAGACTTGGAATCAACCCAAATGTCCATCTGTGACAGACTGGATTAAGAAAATGTGGCACATATACACCATGGAATACTATGCAGCCATCAAAAAGGATGAGTTTGCGTCCTTTGTAGGGACATGGATGCAGCTGGAAACCATCATTCTTAGCAAACTATCACAAGAAGAGAAAACCAAACACCGCATGTTCTCACTCATAGGTGGGAACTGAACAATGAGATCACTTGGACTCGGGAAGGGGAACATCAAACACTGGGGCCTATCATGGGGAGGGGGGAGGAGGGAGGGATTGCATTGGGGAGTTATACATGATATAAACGTTATGCACATGTACCCTAGAACTTAAAGTATAATAAAAAATAAAAAAAGAAAAAAAAAAAAGTGAATCCCACACACATTGTATTAAGTTCCATCTCCTACCACATACTTTACCATGAGAATTTCCCATATCTAACGAACTATATACATTACTCATTTCTTTAATGTCTTGTCAGTTTTTCACAATATAATGAAATCTCTGTCAAGACATTGATGCTAGCCTTCTAAATCACCACTGTACCTCAAATATTCTATAAACTATCTAGCTTACTGTTAATGATAAAAAATTCTAAGTTAATGAAACAGTATTTTAAGTGTTTATTTCAGAATTTTTTCCCTGTGTTTATCTCCCCAAAACAAACAATGTATTCTTTAACTTTATTCAATGTGTTGTATGTGTATTGTTGCTTAGCATAAAATATATTTTGGGTGATGTGGCAGTCAGAGTAATACCACTCCACAAAAATGAATGAATAAATAAATAAATAAATAACCCAGAAACTATGTCCACATCCCAATCCCTGGAACATATGGATTTGTAACTTTACATGGCTGAAGGTGTTTTGCAAATGGAATTTAAAGATTTTGAGGTGGATGGGTTATCATGGAATTATTGAGGCAAATCTAGTTTTTTTGTTTGTTTGTTTGTTTCTTTATTTTGGGACAGAGTCTTGGTCTGTCACTCATGCTGTAGTGCAGTGGCACAATTTCAGCTTACTGCAAACTCCATCTCCCAGGCTCAAGTGCTTCTCCTGCCTCAGCCTCTGAAGAAGGTGGGATTACGGGCACATACCACCATACCTAGGTAATTTTTGTATTTTTAGTAGAGACAGGGTTTCATCATGTTGGCCAGGCTGGTCGTGAACTCCTGACCTTAAGTGATCCACTGGTGTCAGCCTCCCAAAATGTTGGGAGGGATTACAGGCATAAGCCACCACATCCAGAGGTTCCCAGTTTAATCACAAGAGTCCTTTAAAGTAGAAAAGGGAGGCAGCAAACAGTGTTCTGAGAGATGGTATTACAAGAAGAACTCCATGTCACTGTATTAGTCTGTTCTCACAGTGCTAAAAAATACATACCTGAGAATGGGTAATTATAATTTAAAGAGGTTTAATGAGTCCCTCATGACTGGGGAGGCCTCAGAAAACTTAACAATCATTGTGGAAGGGGAAGCAAACATGTCCTTCTTCACATGGTGGCAGTAAGAAGTATTGAGCAAAAGAGGGAAAAGCTCCTTATAAAACCATCAAATCTCATCAAAACTCACTACCATAAGAGCAGGAGTGTAGGGATAATCCCCTATTATTCATTTACCTCCCACAAGTTTCTTCCCATAACATGGGAGGATTATGTGAACTGTAATTCAAGATGAGATTTGGGTGGTGATATGGTGAAAATATATGAGTCCATGTCCTGATTTTGAGAAAAGGAGGCTAAGTCCAAGGACCAGAGAGAAACTGGCCTCTGTAGAAAAAAAAAAAACAGGGAATCAACTGATTTCCACAGACTCCAGAAGAAAATGCAGCCCTACTGCATCTAGATTTTAGTCTAAGGAGACCCATGTGGGACTTGGAACTGCAAGAAATGGAAAATAATACATTTATGTCATTTTAAGCTACCCTATTTGGAGTAATTTGTTACAGCACTCATAGGAAATTAATAGAGATGACATTTTTTTTTTTTTTTTTTTTAAAGATAGGGTCTTGTTCTGTTGCTTAGGGTCTTGTTCTGTTGAGTATAGTGGTGTAATCACAGTTCACTGCAACTTCAAACTCTTAATTACAAGTGATCCTCTCACCTCAGCTTCCCAAGTAGCTGAGACTGCAGATGCTTGCCACCATACCTGGCTAATTTATTTTTATGTTTGTAGAGATTGAGTCTCTACAAACTTTGGGAGGCACTCACCTTAGCCTCCCCACGTGCTGAGAATACACAAATGAGCCACTGTGTACAACTTTATAAATGGTGATTCTATTGTAGCTAATAGTAGGTTTTTTCTAGTTTTATATTTTACTAAGAGATGTGTAAACACACTCAAAAATATCACGAGCATGCCTTTTTTGACGTGAAATTGGCTAAAATCTCAATTGTCTTACTGCAGTCAAAATCTGAGAAATTATTTTCCACTTAACTTCTGAGGACACATCAATAAAAAATAAACATTGTTGATTGTCAATGAACACGTGCTATTGAAAACCCTATGAAGCATCTCACGTGAGTGTGTTCGTCCCAAGAAGAATGAGGAAACATTGGACACTCTGAGCAAAGTCTAGACCAGCAATTCTAGATTTACTTTGGTTTGTTCTTTGGTTTTCTGATTTTTTTAAAAAGTTGTTACTTCAGATGCAGGTGAATTAAGAGAGTTCAATTTTCCCTGGGGACTGGAGCAAAGTTGGAAATGTGGATAAGCTGTAGAGGGAGGCTCGTCTTATTATAAACCATATTAAAGCACAACCCTCCACACAGTATTATAACATGAAAAAAATAACAAGACCCAGAGTGAAGGCAAGTAGAATTTTTTAATTTTTATTTTAATTTTTTTGAGATAGAGTCTTACTCTGTTGCCCAAACTGGAGTGCAGAGATGCAGTCTTGGCTCACTACAATTTCTGCATCCTAGTTGAAGTGATTCTCCAGCCTCAGAATCCTGAATAGCTGGTACTACTAGCATGTGCCACCATGCTTGGCTAATTTTTTTTATTTTTAGTGGAGGCAGGGTTTTATCATGTTGGCCAGGGTGGCTGGAACTCCTGGCTGCAAATGATATGCCTGCTTAGCTTCCCAAAGTGCTGGGATTACAGGTGTGAGACATGATGCCCAGCCAAGACAAGTAGAACTTAAGCCAATTTTGCTCATCCAGCTTTCATAATTAGAAAATCTCATTATGTTCTTGTATTATATTCCATGATGTCTCCAGAGAAACAGAAGTAACAGAATATATAAAGATATATCAGAGGAAATTTACCATGGAAATTGGCTGACATGATTATGATGGCCAAGAAGTCCCACAATCTATGATTTGTGAGCTGGAAGGAAGCCAGTGATGTTGTTTAGCCCAAGTCTGGAGGCCTGCAAACCAAGTGCCCACATGACTGTGGTCAGGAGAGGATGAATGTCCTAGTTCAAGAAAAGAAAGCAAATTAACTATTTCTCCACCTTTTTCTCCAATGCCGTACCACAATGAATTAATTCATACCCACCAACATTGGTGACACTGGATCCTCTCTACTCAGTCTACAGATTCCAATACTAATTTATTCCTGAAATGAACTCATGGAAACACTGAAATAATGCCTCTCCAGCTACCTGGGTCTCCCTTTGCCCGGTCATATTGACATATAAAATGAACCATTACAACTTCCCTTAGGCAACTTCAGATTTTCATTGGAACTGTCAATGCCTTCTTTGTAGGAGTAGAGGTCCTAGAAAATTGGCATTTAGTGAAATAAGATGAACTTATTTAAAAGTCTATAAATGTCAAGAAATTGAAGGATAATGAAAAAGTATTATGAAGTCAAGTTAAAATGTTCACATTAAGTGATAAAGATGGTATATCTTGTTCTAATCCTTTATTTGGATAAACATTTATCAGTCTTGGCACCGTGACATTTGCAATTTGATACATCTTTGTGGTGGGGGCTGTATTATGTATTGCAGGATGTTTTGGAGCGTCCCTGGACTCAACCTACCAAATGCCAGAAGCACCTAATTTTGCCTATCATGACACCCAAAAATGTCTGGGTAACAGATTTTACACCAGTCGAGATGTGCTGTGTTATATTAAAACGAGGACATTTGTGGTCATTTGCCCAATTACTAGAGATGTTGAATGTGATTCTCTATTTTAACTATATCTTTTACAACATCAAGTTTCAGGAACGTTTATGTATCAAATGAAGTGTGAAGCATTTTTACCCGGTTTAGGAGGATCATAGCTTCTTCTTTTATGTGACACTAACTTGCAGCCATTCTGACATAGGAAAGCCACTCAAGCATTTTCAAACATAGAAGACTTTGAAGGGGGAAATGTTCACAAGTGTATTCGACCAAAAATTGAGAAAGGAAGGAATAATGAAAGAGAGAAGCAGAAACATAGAAGAAGAAAGAGAAAGAAGGAGAGAGAGGCAGAAAAAAAGAGAGGTACAGAGATAGACTTGTTAAATACATTGAGTTTTTACTTTCTGTTCAATTTGAAGTAGATACTTATTATTGTTCTGTCTCTGGTGGTAGTTGTTAAAATCACTGCAAATGCAACCTTGATGAGGTGGGGAGAAGCAACTGCTGGCAAAACAAACAAAAACACAAACCAAAAAAAAAAAAAAAAAAAAAAGAAAAGTCTTAGTAATTTTCTGGCTTTTTATTTAACTTCCACAAACATTTTTTTGAATACTTAGATTGAGCTGTTCTATTGCTATGATATTTATAATTTTTTAATGGTATAAATACTAAACTTAACTTGGGGAAAAATGCAGTAGTGATGAGTACAAAAACATTTATAGGTAGGAGAAACTGGTCTTAAAATATCAGCTAGGTAAAATTGGAAAAGACATGTAATGTTCATAGAAATATGTATTGCTAACTTAAAGTAGGCTGAGAATCAATGAAGTAATCTTATTTTTTTACAATTTGAAATGATGGGTTAGCTTTCAGAAAAGTAAAATGCAAAAATATGAATCAAAATATATTTGGAATTATGCTGACTTGTTTATTCTGGAATCTAAAAATGGTACATTAATTTTCTCATCTTATTGTTAAATAAATATTTTATAGCTTCTTTTTAACTTGCTGGATAACAACATGTAGATGAATAAAAAACAATTTTTAAATTTTATTTACTGATGCTGAATGATTGAAATAACACGATTAGTATTTCAATGGTTAGTTTGTTTTATGAGGTAATAGGCATTGAGTGGGCATTTTGTATCCCACAGTTTTATAAACATTTTTCACCTTCATATAACTTATTTATATTATTATTATTATTATTATTATTATATTATTATTATTATTATTGACACAGAGTCTGGATCTATTGCCTACAATGGATTTCAGTAATGTGATCTCAGTTTACTGCAACCTCTGCCTCCTGGATTCAAACTATTCTCCTTCCTCAGACACCCAAGTAACTGGGATTACAGGCACATGCCACCATGCCTGGCTAATTGTTTTGTATTTTAGTAGAGATAAGATTTCTCCATGTTGGCCAGGCTGGTCATGAACTCCTGACCTGAAATGATCCATTCACTTAGGCCTCCTAAGTGCTTGGATCACAAGCATAAGCCACCACACCCAGTCACATGACTAAATTTTTGCTTGGCAATGTGTTACTGTACTGCCACTGCCTCCAGTCTCAGAGTGATATTCTAGCTTAGACATAGGTACTTGCATACATTTCATGAAATACAAGTGAAGCATTTCTTTTTTTCCATTTATTTGACTGATAATAGTAAAAATATATAATGGATAAGATTTTCATGTCCCAGCTATTTCTCCACAAAATATAAATTATTTTTTGAATACAATAGAATGTTCTTCTATTCTATTGTACTTAGTAAATAGGAGGGCCCTTCCCTTACAATTTTCAAGCTGGGTCTTGTGAGAAAATGAATTTGTTTTATCGAAAGAAATGAGGATCATTTCAAAACAATAAAAGGTAAACATGACATTTTTTGGAACAAATGAGAACACACAATGTATACATTTTAGTGCTGTGGAATGTCTATACATGCAAGAATTGTGAAGATGGTCATTATTTTTTCTCTGTAAAAAATTAAAAATTAAACATCAAACACTGACATGTTTTCCAATAAAGTTATTTTTTGTGTGTCATTAGCACCTACAATCAGCTGACATTAAGTCAAGCAAATTATCCCTAGGTAATGTGAATGGGCCTTATCTCATCAGTGAAAATAACTTAAAAGGAAACACTAACATTTCCTGAGAATGGAGACAGAGAATGGAGAAATTATGGCTCAAGACCGTAATAACAACTCCAGACTAAGAGCTGCCAGCTTGCCCTGCATATTTGTAACTTGCCAGCCCTAGAAGTCATACCATGCACTCCATGAAATTTTATAAGATATATAAATGACAAATAGATCAATGGATGGATGGATGGATGGATGGATGGATTGATGGATGCATACACACATATGATAGATGTTAGATGACAGAGAAGATAGATAGACAGATAGATGATTGATAGATAGATAGATAGATAAATAGATAGATACAGATATGTGATAGATGACAGATGTTAGATAGATAGACAGATAATAGATACATAGATAAATGATAGATACATAGATACATAGATAAATGATAGATCCATAGATCAATGGATGGATGGATAGATGACATAGATATATGATTGATACCTACACACATATATACACATACATGGATAAATGATAAAGAGACACAATAGATAGATAGATAGATAGATAGATAGATAGATAGATAGATAGATATGTACATACATACAAACATATGTACATATATGAATGGATGATACATACATAGATGTATGACAGAATGGATGGATGGATAGATAGATAGATAGATAGTTAAAAGATGAGTTAGATGGATGAATGATAGATACATAATAGATACTGGTGATCAACACAGAGATAGAACAGTGGTAAGATATATGGACAAACACATTCCAGGTAAACACATGGTAGATATCAAGAAATAACTAATAGATTACATAGGTACATAGATAGATGGAATGTGTAGATATAGATAGATTGACTTATTTGTAATCATTTATAGTTA
Source organism: Trachypithecus francoisi (assembly GCF_009764315.1). Taxonomy (NCBI): domain Eukaryota; kingdom Metazoa; phylum Chordata; class Mammalia; order Primates; family Cercopithecidae; genus Trachypithecus; species Trachypithecus francoisi. The sequence continues at coordinate 187,298 of NW_022680478.1, read as the reverse complement.
GATATAGATAAATTTACAATGATAGATATAAGGTACATAGAAAAATAGAAAAACAGGTAGATAAATAGGTTATAAATAGATTATAGTTAACAGATATAGATAGACTGATAGTAATGATGATGAAAGTTACAAAGTTAGAAAAGGAGACACATGGACAAATATACTAGAGCAGGATAGATGAGAGATAGATAATAGATAGATAGATAGATAGATAGATAGATAGATAGATAGATAGATATGGAGAGATAGATACAGATAGATGGCATATCCATAGATAAATCCTACTGGTTCTGTTTCTCTTGAGAATCCTGTCCTTTTTAGTGATACAGAACAATCTGCACTACTTATTCTAAACAAAGCACAACTGCTACTATAGAAACTTCTGATGGTGCCACACCTAGTGGAAAACAAATGAAAACTTAAAACAACCCAATGCAAGCAGATCCTCCAGGAGGTAGACCACTAGAGGAAGACACTGAGGGCAAGTAGCCAGGCAGCAGTAGTGTCACAGTGTAGAAAACCTACTGCAAATGTTAGTGCTAGAGGCATTGTACACGTGTTCTTTCTCATTTTGTGTTTTATGTGTGTGCCTGTGTGAGTACCTTGCCTTATGTATTTTACAGATAGCTTGTTGTACTCAGTTCTCAACTTACTACTTCAATTAGAACCCATTATAATGGGGTTCAGAAAAGAGAAGGAAGATTCATCCTATGATGGATGCAAAGTATTGCACCCTTTATAAGGAAAAGGAAAACACCTTTTGTTTTCCTCTTACACAGTTCACAAACTGCTCTCTCTTCTCTCCATTTGGGCTTTTCTGTACTGCTCAGGCTAGAATGCTAGTCATTACATCCACCTGCATGCGTCTTTTCCAGATGGGTGCTAGGTGAAATACAAATCTCTTATTTCACTCCTGCTGAGACCAGCTTGGTCGTGGAGACCCTAACTCAGTGGCACTAGAGGAATTAAAGACATACACCGAAGTATACTGTGTGGAGGTTGGGTGTGGTGATTCACACCTATAATCCCAGCACTTTGGGAGAAGAGGCAGGTGGATTACAAGGTCAGGAGATCAAGACCATCTGGCTAACATGGTGAAACCCCGTATCTACTAAAAATACAAAAAATTAGTAGAGCGTGTGGTGGGCACTTGTAGTCCCAGCTACTCAGGAGGCTGAGGCAGAAGAATGGAATTAACAAGGAAGGTAGAGGTTGCAGTGAGCCAAGCTCCTGCCACTGCATTCCAGCCTGGGCAACAGAGCAAGACTCCATCTCAGAGAAAAACAAAAAGAAAAGAAATACACTGTGTGGAGTGGGAAATCAGGAGTCTCACAGTATTCAGAGCTGAAAGCCCTAAGCAGAGATGTTCCTACATATTTATTTACAGCACACCAAATACTGAGATCAGAAAGCATGTGTAACTGAGTCATGGAGTGATTACATCCAGGCAATATTACTAGCCAAGATTAATAAATATGCCCAATAAGTATACTTGTTCTCTGTGTCAGTCCCTGTGAAGGAATACTCATGGCAGTGGTGATCATTGCTATCATAACGATCATTAAATTACTCATTGTGACTGGTTGTCTTGTTTTCCTCAGGTTTTCTTCCAACATCTGTGACAGCTTCTTGAGCTGTCTCCAGGTGGGTGACTATGTTCGACAGGTGTTGCTTGTGACAGTTGAGGTCCTCCTTAGTGTCAGTCTCAACATGGCTGCAACCGGGGCATCCTCGGGATCCTCCTGGAATCTTTTCCTCAGCATCTGACTCATGATAAAGTTTCAGGTGTCTTGATGGTATCCAAATCGGCTGTTGATTCAATCCTGGAGAGATACAAGCATAACCTCAACCCCAAGTTATTATTTTACCTATTTTTCAATATTTTCTTATTGGATCTCTCCACCAAACCAGTTGTTCCGCTTCTGTCTTTGCATCTGATTTATATAGAAGCTGTTCAGCTGCTAACAATATCTGGCCTTTAGGTAGGCTCAACAAATTTGAAGTTAATAATGCTAGATTCAATTGTATATGGGCTGTCTGATAATCTGTTTCCCTCTTTCTGATTTTGCAACTGCTGTTTCAGGGAGAGATTCATTCTTTTCATCACTATGTCTTGTCCTTCAGAAATATATAGGATACCAGTAACGTGTTTAATATTCCACATAGAGAAAAATGTAGCTTCAGGGACTTTATCAACTCCAACTATGTTAAATTGAGTGGATTGAATTGGTCATATAGACAGCCAGTACTGTAGAGAATGACTTAAAATGTCCACTCCTGTATCTATCAAACTTTTACATTTCTTTCCCTGAATAAGTATTTTGCAGGTAGGATGTTAATTGGTAATTTGATTCACCCAATAAGCTGCTTTGCCTTGTTTATTTGTGCTTTCAAGTCTTCCTGTTGTTTAATTTCACTTTTCCCCATTCCCATATATGGCACAATCGGGAACTGTGCTGTACGCTCTCCTGGCTCTCCTGGCTCTCCTGGCTCTCCTGGCTCTCCTTTTGAGGGAACAGAAGTAGATATAACAATTTGAATTTCCCCAATGAAATCCGAATCAATGAATCTTGTTTGTACTTGTAATTTTAAATTTAAACTATACCTTCCTAGAAGTAATCCTATTGTACCCACTGGCGGGGTCCACAGACTCCTATTGGAATTTTTTGTAGGGGATCCCCAGTCAGAAGGCCCACAGTTTTTGTGTAGCATAAATCTACTGCAGAACTACCAGCTCTGGCAGGGGACAGAAATTGTACAGGAGTGAGGGGATGGTCTGAGCCAGAAATGTCCAATTTGGAATGGGGCCCAGGACAGGCCCCTTGTGGTATTACTGATTACAAAATCAGGTTCACATTTTTCTCAAACTTAGAGTGACATTGAGTAACCCAATGTTTTCCTTTTTTGCATGTTGGACATATCTCAGGCTCAGTAGTTTTCTTTTTTCCCCTATCTGGCAGACTGACTCGCTGATTTTTTCTACATTCTTTTTTAGTATAACCAGGTTTCCCACAGTTAAAACAAGCTCTAGGAAATGGAGTACTTGTTTTATCCACTCTCAGTCCTGCCATTGCCTGGGCTAGCAGAGAAGTCTTATGCAAATTATGTCCAATACCACCACAGACCTTGACATAATCAACTAAAGGTGCTTTCCCTCTGATAGGTCACAGAGCAGCCTGGCAATCAGGATTAGAAGTGTCAAAAGCTAATAACTGCAATGCTATATTCTGAGAAGTCAAATCTGTAGTCACATTTTTAAGAGACTCTTGTAACCAAACTATAAAATCTGCATATGGTTCTTTCAGTACCTGTTTTACAGCACTACAGGAAGGGTATTGTTCTCTACCTTAAGTGATTTTTTCCCAAGCTCTAATGCACAATCCTGTAATCTGTTCTATGACATTATTCTGCATGACCACTTGTGTGCTAACGAGCCCAGTCACTGACCACCAAAAGTCAGTCTGCAGTTACATTAATTTGAGGTTGGGCCTGGGAATTGTGAGCAGCCTGAATGGAAGCTTCATCTACTCACTGAGTTTTAAATTGTAAGAACTGAGCAGCAGTTAGACAAGCTCAGGTGAGAATATCCCAGTCAGTAGGAATCACCCGACTGGAGACAGCAACACTCTTTAACAGTCCCATTACAAAAAGAGAACCTGGTCCATATTGATTAATAGATTGTTTAAATTCTCTGAGTAATTTAAAAGAAAAGGCTCAAACATAGCTATAATATGTTCCTGTTATCTAGGGGTCAATTCTAACAGGGAACTGCCAAGCCTCTAAATCACTCTCTCATCCAGCCTGCTGAATTCCTGCTGGAGTAGAACTGAGAATGGTCTCTTAAGGCACTGCTCAAACAGTAACTGTAACAATAACGTTTTACCCAGTGTCTTCCATAAAATAAAGATCTGGAGGGTTAAGCCACTTTTTTCTTCAAAATAATAAGGGGTTGCAGAAGGGTAGGGATGAACCTCTTCCTCCTCTGCTACCTTAGCTTTAGCTGGCAAACAAGCCTGCTCTGTTACTTCATTATACTCTCCTTCCTCCTCATCATTAGTGTGAAAAGGTTTCAAGGTGGAATGAATCAGAGCCCACATTTTTTCCATTGTTGCCATGATGCTTCCGAGCTCCCCTTGTTACTCACCACAGGAATTGTTTTAAGAGTACTCGGGTGTCCTCCAGGTTAGTTCCACATTCTCCAACCATTGCTTTGGTGACCCTTCAACCTGGGTTTCAGCCTCACGTTGGGTGCCTCTTACTGAGACCAGCTTGGTCATAGAGGCCCTAACCCACTGGCACTAGAGGAATTAAAGAAACACACACAGAAATATAGGGTGTGAAAAGAGGAACCAGAGGTCTCATAGTCTTCAGAGCTGAGAGCCCTAACAGATATTTACCCACATATTTATTGACAGCATGTCAGTCATAAGATTTACTAAATGTATTACTTATGAGAAATAAAGGGATGGGCCAAAATAAAGGGATGGACTCTGACTGGTTATCTGCATCATGAACATGTCCTTAAGGCACAGATCACTCAAGCTATTGTTTGTGGCTTAGGAATGCATTTAACTGGTTTTCCACCCTGGGTGGGCTGGGTATTCCTTGCCGTCATCCTGGTGAACTCACAAACTTTAGCGTGGGCATCATGGCCACCATGAACACGTCACAGTGCTGCAGAGATTTTGCTTATGGCCAGTTTTGGGGCTAGTTTATAGCCAGATTTGGGGGCCTGTTCCCAACAGGCTCCTTTAAGACTTGGAGTATGAAATATGAGCAACACTCTCTCCAAGCATTTTGTGTGTATTTTGGCCCTTATACGACTTCCAAGTAGTTGGATCTGCCACAATGAGTGTTGGGTTCCAGTTCCCACTTCAGTGGCTAACATGACTTCCTGACCCCTTCTTCCTCTAGAAAATCTAAGAACTAAATTTCTTGCATTAAATTTTGTCCTGATGGCCAGATGCAGTGGCTCAGGCCTGTAATCCCAGGACTTTGGAAGGCTGAGGTGGGCAGATCACTTGAGGTCAGAAGTTGAATACTTGCCTGGCCAATATAATGAAATCTTGTCTCTACTAAAAATAAAAAAAATTATCCAGGCATGGTGATGCATGCCTATAATCCCAGATACTTGGAAGTCTGAGGCAGAAGAATCACTTGAACTGGGAGACAGGAGGTACCAGTAAGCTGAGATTGTGCCACTGCACTCCAGCCTGGGTGACAAAAGTGAAACTGAGTCATAAATGAATAACTAACTAACTAAATAAGTAATAAATAAATAAATAATGTGTGCTGCTTAAAACATCTAAAAGTGGTTTCTATTTCCTCCACTAAATTTTAGACGTTGCAACTTGTGATTTCCTTGGCAATATTTCATCTCTAGTGTTTTCTTTAAACATATATACACAACAATATTTAATTTAAATTGTTAAACTCTTATGAGTTACATTTTATTTGATGTTGGCTACACAGTGCAGATTCAGCACAATGGAGGAATATTTGGCCTTTGCAAAGTTATTTTGACAGAGTATTCCTGTAAGACTGAGCTCTATATCCTCAATTAGAAAAGAATCACTTTTCAGGACTCTGAGAGAGAAAAAAAAAAAAAAATCTGCCTCCCTTAGGAAACTTCTGTTCTAATATTAAGAGTGTATTTTATGGTATTAATCTGTTATTTTAAAACTATTTTTTGACATTGGGTGCAGTGGTTCATGCCTGTAATCTCAGCACTTTGGGAGGCTGAGTCAGAAGGATCAAGAGGTCTGATCCTCTAGACCTCAAGAGGTATGGATTTCAAGACAAATCTGTCCAACATGGCAAAACACCGTCTCTATTACAAATACAAAAATTAGCTAAGCATGGTGGCGCATGTTTGTTGTCCCATCTACTTGGGAGGCTGAGGAAGGAGAATCTCTCAAATCTGGGAGGCAGCGGTCCAAGTAAGACAAAATTGTGCCAGTGCACTCCAGCCTGAGTGACAGAGTGAGTGAGATGCTGTCTCAAAAAAAAAAAAAAAAAAAAAAAAAAAAAACTTTTTTCTCAAAAAGTTTTTAACTTCACTTCTTTTAACCTTACCCCTTGTGTGTCCACATCCTTCATTTCCTTGGCATGAGGCAATGAACCTCATGTTTTACTCCCAGACAGACAACAATGCTTCAAAGTGATCCTCCCACCCAAGCTGTCTGAGTATCTGTGATTACAAGAGTGCACCACCTAATACCATAAAAACCCTAGAAGAAAATCTAGGTATACCATTCAGGACATAGGCATGGGCAAGGACTTCATGTCTAAAACACCAAAAGCAACGGCAGCAAAAGCAAAAATTGACACATGGGATCTAATTAAACTAAAGAGCTTTTGCACAGCCAAAGAAACTACCATCAGAGTGAACAGGCAACCTACAGAATGGGAAAAATTTTTGCAACCTACTCATCTGACAAAGGGCTAATATCCAGAATCTACCAAGAACTCAAACAAATATACAAGAAAAAAGCAAACAACCCCATCAAAAAGTGGGGAAAGGATATGAACAGACATTTCTCAAAAGAAGACATCCATACAGCCAACAGACACATGAAAAAATGCTCATCATCACTGGCCATCAGAGAATGCAAATCAAAACCACAATGAGATACCATCTCACACCAGTTAGAATGGCAATCATTAAGAAGTCAGGAAACAACAGGTGTTGGAGAGGATGTGGAGAAATAGGAACACTTTTACACTGTTGGTGGGATTGTAAACTAGTTCAACCATTATGGAAAACAGTATGGCGATTCCTCAAGGATCTAGAACTAGATGTACCATATGACCCAGCCATCCCACTACTGGGTATATACCCAAAGGATTATAAATTACTCTACTACAAAGACACATGCACACGTTTGTTTATTGCGGCACTATTCACAATAGCAAAGACTTGGAATCAACCCAAATGTCCATCTGTGACAGACTGGATTAAGAAAATGTGGCACATATACACCATGGAATACTATGCAGCCATCAAAAAGGATGAGTTTGCGTCCTTTGTTGGGACATGGATGCAGCTGGAAACCATCATTCTTAGCAAACTATCACAAGAAGAGAAAACCAAACACCGCATGTTCTCACTCATAGGTGGGAACTGAACAATGAGATCACTTGGACTGGGGAAGGGGAACATCACACACTGGGGCCTATCATGGGGAGGGGGGAGGAGGGAGAGATTGCATTGGGGAGTTATACATGATATAACCGTCATGCACATGTACCCTAGAACTTAAAGTATAATAAAAAAAAATAAATAAATAAACATACAAAAAAAAAAAAAAAAAAAAGAGTGCACCACCATGCCCAGCTAATTTTTGTTTAAGTTTTGGTAAAGGTGAAGTCTTACTATGTTACCTAGGCTGATCTCAAACTCCTGACCTCAAACAGACTTCCTACTTTGACCTTTGAAAGTGCTGGGTTTACAGGTATAAGCTAAAACACCCGGCCTCCCTACAAATTTCATGTTTACCTTGAACCTCAAATTGTGACCTTAGTTAGAATAGTCTGCAGATATAATCAAATCATTAATGTGAAATTGTACTGGCTTGGGATGTACCCTAATCCAATGAGTAGTATTCTTGTCAGAAGAGAGAAATTCAGACATAGAAACAGGCAGAGGGAAAACAAGCCCAGATGCAGAGAAAACCTCCATGTGAAAATGTGGCAGAGACTGGAGTGATGCGGCCACAAGTTAAGTGATGCCTGGAGCTAGGAGGAGCTGAAAGAAGTTGGAAGCATCCTCTCCTAAAGCCTCATAGTCTCCTTATTGTTATCACATGGAGTCAATAGCTGATCTTCCTTTTATAAAGTTCTACTATCTCATATTTGTCATAGATTAGTTACAGTTACAGTGTAGCTGATCCTAATTAGTTTATTTTTTAGGAGCTACTCAACAGAGTAAAATATAACACAGTTCACTTCTTTGATATATTGCTCTCGCCAAAAAAAAAATAGAGACAATTTCAAATAATTCCTTTTTGTCAACATTTTTAAGTGAGTTTATAATTTTCATTATAAAAAGTTTTGTGTTTAACATATAACATAACACTAAGATACTTCTCAGGAATTTAGACATATTTGTCTTCCAAGATTCAAAATATTGAGTAACAGCAAGTAATCTTAAATAAAACATAAATCTCGTGTACCCAAGATGTGAATGCTCTAAACAATAATACATTTCACCAAGTGTGTTTTTTGTTTGTTTGTTTGTTTGTTTGTTTGTTTGTTTGAAGGAGAGCGCTCCAAAAATAAATGCATGGAAAAAATGTAGTCATTGAGGCAAATGTTGACAGTTGTGTCCCTGGACAAATGGATGATTGAGACCAACTACCAAGTACATCTTGTCAGGTTATAGGCACCCACTCGTAAATGCATACACTATAAGCTTAAAATCATCACAGATTTATATCTAATTCTGAAATGCAACTCCATTCTGATGCTAGTATGCTGTTTCACTCATTTTATTTCAAAGTAGTTCAGGAGCATGTTTTTGTAAACCTGAAATGCATAGCCATCATGTGACAATCAAATGTTTCATTTTAGATTAATAAATGTGTCATTCTAGCTACAAGGCTTTCAGTATTTAATAATTATGATCACTTGGAGATAGTATAGCTGTGAACCATCAACTCTCAGACTCTATAGAGATCAAATTTCTGGACCTGAAAATTGAAAGTCTGATTCGAACCCCTGGTTAATTCTCCATGACCAATTCTAAATTGTAATTATAAGACATTATTCACACTTAGGACAATATATTCCTAATTGTCTCTATGAATTTGACTACTCTAAGTATGTCATACAAGTGCAATGAAACAGCATTAGTTCTTTTGTGATTGGCTTATTTCATTTAGCACAATCTCTCCAGGCTTCATCCATGTTGCAGCTGGTATCACAATATCCTTTTCTTTTAAGACTGAATAATATTATGTTTTATGAATGTGTCACATTTTCTTCATCTACTCATCTGTCAATGGATATTACATTGTTTCCATGAGTTCCATAGTTATGTACTTAGACATTGTGACTTGAACTCCTACCTTACATCATATATAAAAAGTAGCTGAAGATAGGCTGAAACTAAATGTTAAGACCTGAAATTATAAAACTCCTACAAGAAAACATGGGGCAAAAACTCCTTGGTCTTAGCAATAAAATCTGGATATAACACTGAAAGCACAGGCAATGAAAGAAAAAATGGACAAGTGAGGTTTCATGATATATACTTTTTTTGGAGGAGTCAGGATGTTTCAAAACAAAATGATAAGTAAAATTAATATATATATCATTTTTTCTAATCAAATCCTCTTTCCTAATCAGTCATTTATGCTGATATCAATCAAAAGAAATCCCCAAATATGAAATCTATTTGGGTTCATTCACCCATTGTTTCAGGAATCTAGGGAGGGAGATGTGGAAAAGTGTTTACTTAGGGCCATAATTGTGTTAGGTGGGAGAGTGAATGTTTAGACTCATGATGTTCCTATGCTGGTAGCTGAATCCAACATAACAGAGGGTCCCAGCTGTTGTATTTTTGAGAGAGAGAAAGGGGAATGAGGAAAGAGAGAGAGAGAGAGAGAGAGAGAGAGAGAGAAAGAGAGATCCATCTTATGTGGAACTTTCTCACATCTTATGTGTGACTTTCTTAAACCAAAGATCTTTCTTGGTTGCTTTTGGGGCAAAGCTGCTGTTTTTAACTGATTTTCAGTGTTGTTTCTTCAAGATAGAACAGAGCCCCATGTAAGGATTACAACACAGAACAAGCATCTGTACATCCTAACATTCTTAATGCCATATAATATTGAACACCCCTAGAGAGCCAGTTCCATACAATAGTTCACCCATATTTCACCTATGCAAGTAGAAAAGTCAGTGTATACATCTAACTGTCATAGACATCTGCGGGAACAATAGGAACATAAAACAGTCCTGTTCCTGCATTTAATTCAGATAAATAGATCCTTGTCTGTTGATAATTCATCTATCTTGTTTTTTGTATTGCTTAAAAATTATATATCTATTTTTAATTTTGAAATAGTCTCTCTGTGTTGCCCAGGCTGGAGGGCAGTGGCACAATCTTGGCTAATTGCAACATCTACCTCCCAGGTTGAAGTGATTCTCATTCCTCATCCACCTGAGTAGCTGGGATTGCAGGTGTGTGGCATCACTTCCAGCTAATTTTTATACTTTTAGTAGAAAAGGAATTTTACCATGTTGGTCAGGTTGGTCTCAAACTTCTGGCCTCTAGTGATCCACCAGTCTTGTCATCCCAAAGGGCTGGAATTACAGGTAAAGGAACTGTGTGCCTGGCATAAAAATTATTTCTTATGTATTTTATACTCATACAAAATGTTATTTGACCTGTAGGGTGAAAAGTAAAACACTTCCCCTTTGCCCTCTAAAGATTTGCTGAAAATGAACTGAGAATAAGTAGATTCATAGGATAAAGGACATACTGTGTTTATCTAATGTGCAGAAGCACAGAGGAATCCCAGGATAATGATTGCACATAAACCAATAAGGCCCAGGTGCTTCTACACCCTTTTACATATAGGAAAGGAGAGATGGGAGCTGTGAGAGGAAATTATTTTCTGGGAAAAGGATAACCCCAAAGAACAATGGTCTGGAAGGAAGTTCCTTTGACTTCTGGGAGGAAGGGTGAAGGTGAGAGGCAGAACTTCACTGTGAACAAAGGTTGCTTTATGCAGATAAGTCTCCCAGGCAATATATTGGGTTCACACTCAGAATAATAGATGAAAAGTTTTCTCTTCTGCAGTGATTAAATATTTCCTGGGTATTTGATAATATTCCTAGGGAAGAAAGTCTTAAGACAATTGCATTTATAAATAAAAGTTTTCTAGAGAGTTCCACCTGGAGCTTTAGGAAGAAAGAGAATCAGAGAAATGAGTGCAGCAGAAAGTTAGAGAAAGCCTTTGGTCTGCAGGTTCTGAAAATGGTCTAATTCCTTTAAGCCAAAGCACTCAGCGTGCCAAACTCTCTTTTTCTTTCTTCCTCCTTTTTTTTTTTTTTTTTTTTTTTTTTTTGAGACAGGTTCTTACTCTATTATCCAAGCTGGAGTGAAGTGGCACAACCTCGTCTCACTGTAACATGTTCCTCCCATGCTCAAGTGATTCTCCTGCCTCAGCCTCTGGGGTTGCTGGGATTATAGGCAAGGACCACTATGCCTGGCTATTTTTTTTTTAGTTTTTGTAGAGACGGGGGTTTGCCATGTTGGCCAGGCTGGTCTTGAACTGCTGACCTCAGTTGATTCATCCACCTTAGCCTCCCAAACTGCTGGGATTATTGGCATGAGCCACCACACCTCGTCAAAAGTGCCACATTTGGGGGTATCACTTTTTGCACCCCAACAGAACACTTTCTAAAATTATAGAAATTCAGTTGGGGTTTATTCACGTATGCTTACATAACATAAATTCCACACCATATTTTAAGACATGGAAGGACTGACTCATAGAATCACATGATGTTTAGCATTATTACATTTTAGTATTTAGACATTTCTTAAGGTGTATGTGTAGTTCACTTAGCTTTATTTTAATTAATTGAGATTGAAATGGAAGATTGAGGCAGGTCTTTTGTGATATGAAGGCTGGAATCAACAAGCAGGGAGAGATAGCATCTAACAGAAAAATAAGATAAGTTTCTGATGTGAGAAGAGTGAAAAAGAAAGAGAAAACATGAACATTTAATCTACAAGGATTAATGATAGATATTCAAGGTTTTCAAAAATTACAAATTAGATTTTTTCCCCTAAGAATTCAAAGCATAAAAAGCAAGGGATAAATATATCAGTGAAATTTAAAACATTCTTATAGCCATGAGTATAAATTTTCTTTTTCATATTTTTCTTATGTATTTACTTAATGAATAACATTCTTTATAGCTCAAAATAGCGACTTTATAAATTAATTCATATTTTAATTTTATTATTATTATTATACTTTAAGTTCTAGGGTAGATGTGCATAACGTGCAGGTTTCTTACATATGTATACTTGTGCCGTGTTGGTATGCTGCACCCATCAACTCATCAGCACCCATCAACTCATCATTTACATCAGATATAAACCCCCATGCAATCCCTCCCCCCAGCCTCTCCCCATAATAGGCCCTGATGTGTGATGTTCCCCTTCTGAGTCCCAGTGATCGCATTGTTCAGTTCCCATCTATGAGTAAGAACATGTGGTGTTGGTTTTCTGTTCTTGAGATAGTTTGCTGAGAATGATGATTTCCAGCTGCATCCATGTCCCTACAAAGGACACAAACTCATCATTTTTTATGGCTGCATAGTATTCCATAGTATATGGAATATATCATGGAATATTGGTGGTATATGTGCCACATTTTCTTAAACCAGTCTGCCACTGATGGCATTTGGGTTGATTCCAAGTCTTTGCTATTGTTGAATAGTGCCGCAATAAACATACGTTTGCATGTGTCTTTATAGCAGCATGATTTATAATCCTTTGGGTATACACCCAGTAATGGGATGGCTGGGTCATATGGTACTTCTAGTTCTAGATCCTTGAGGAATTGCCATACTGTTTTCCATAATGGTTGAACTAGTTTACAATCCCACCAACAATGTAAAAGTATTCCTATTTCTCCACATCCTCTCCAACACCTGTTGTTTCCTGACATTTTAATGATTGCCATTCTAACTGGTGTGAGATGATATCTCATTGTGGTTTTGATTTGCATTTATCTGATGGCCAGTGATGACGAGCATTTTTTTGTCCGGAGCCATGAAGCCCGGAATTAGCCGACCTCTGTTGCTTGATCTCCACAAAGCAGAGACAGGACGGCACATTCCCGGGTTCTTTATTTACAAACCCTTCCCGCGCGTGCCTAAGTTTTTCCCGTGCACGCCAAAACTGTTGCCGCGTGCGCCCATAGCTTTTCCCGCCCGCGCCTAAGTTTTTCCCGGGCGCGCCTAAACTGTTCCCACGCGCGCCAACCTTTCCCACGCGCACGCAAACATTTTCCCGCCCAGGAAGATATGCAGCCTAGGGCGCAGGCGTGATCCCGTGCCCGGGAAAAGTACAAACCCATGGCGCATGCGCAATTGTAACTTGAGAAGACCCGCCCCCATCCCGCCCTGGCCCAACCTCTTCCCCTGCCAGCCTATATAAAGCATGACCCTGCATTCAATAAACGAGACTTGATCAGGCTACTTGTCTTGTCTCCATTTCTTATGTTTTCTTGTCTCTTCCATTCCCACTCCCCCTTCCAGGGCCCGTTCAACTGTCCTGCAGGTTGGGACACCTGGCGCCCAAACAGGGACCTGGACACAGGGGAAAAAGTGAGGAAGAAGGCACTAAAGTTGGCCGAAAGTGAAAGTGGAAGAAATTCCTCTGGACGTCACGGGAGCCTGCTGCGTTGGAACCAGAGGTGAGTAACAGTGTCTGATTATGGGACAAGAATTAAGCCAGCATCAATTTATGTAGGGCAATTAAAAGAGGCTTTAAAAACACGAGGAGTAAAGGTTAAAAGTAAGATTCGTTTAAGTTCTTTGATTTTGTAAAAGAAATCTGCCCTTGGTTTCCACAAGAGGGGACCATTGATGTAAAGAGGTGGCGTAGAGTGGGGACTGTTTTCAAGATTATTATAGTACTTTTGGACCAGAAAGGTCCCGGTGACAGCTTTTTCTTATTGGAATCTAATCAAGATATAATAGATAAAAGGAAAAAGAAAAAGATCCTGAGGTAATGGCGGTGGTTACTCAGACTGAGGAAATATAAGAGGCAGCTCCCAACCGACCTCGAAAAATCCATACCTAATAAGAAATAGACCTTATATTGCTACAAAGTGATGAGGAAGAGGCTGGGGTCCCCTCTTTTACGAATATAGAAACATCAAATAAGGAAAAGGCTAAAAATACCCAGTTTTACCTACAACTAATTAAAGCAAAAGTAAAAATAACCTTAACCCTTCAGAAGTAAACTGGGATAATTTAGAGGAAGGGCAGCAAAATATCATAATTCTGTGGCCACAAACTCTTACTTATCCCCCTCCCTATAATAAGGCTTCTGCCCCCCCAGTTATGGCAGTAATAGACCCAAAAGAGGAGCTTAGAGAAAAGATTGCACAGCTTGAAGAGCAAATAAAGCTCGAAGAACTACATTGGTCTTTAATCACTAGATTGCAGAAATTAAGGACAGGAAGTGAGAGCGTTCAATACCCTAAAGGAATAGAGAAATGCTCTCACCCTCAGAGACCCGGACAGCATGTCCCAAAAGGAAGGTCACTTGGTAGTAGGGATAGGGAGGATTCCTCTCCTCGAGATGTTTTTCCAGTAACGGAAACTATAGATGCGCAGGGCCGAGCCTGGAGACACCACAATGGGTTTGAATTTACTGTAATAAAAGAACTAAAAACTGCTGTCTCGCAATACAGAGCTACTGCCCCGTACACCATGGCCATAGTCGAATCTGTGGCCAAAAATTGGCTCACTCTCATAGATTGGAATACCTTAGTTAGAGCAGTTCTTTCCAGAGGCGATCATCTGATTTAGAAGTCAGAATTTTATGAGAATTGTAGAGATACGGCCAAGAGAAACCAACAAGCCGGAAATGGTTGGGATTTTGATATGCTAACTGGCTCGGGTAATTACGCAGAAACTGATGCTCAGATGCAGTATGATCCTGGACTGTTTTCTCAAATCCAAGCAGCAGCTACCAAAGCCTGGAGAAAACTTCCTGTTAAAGGGGATCCAGGAGCCTCGCTCACGGGGGTCAAACAAGGACCTGATGAGCCTTTTGCAGACTTTGTACATAGACTTTTAACCATGGCCAGCAGAATATTTGGAAATGCCGAGGCAGGGGTGGATTATGTAAAACAGCTAGCTTACGAAAACGCTAACCCAGCTTGTTAGGCAGCAATCAGACCTTATAGAAAGAAAACAGATTTAACAGGCTACATCCGCCTCTGTTCAGACATAGGGCCCTCATATCGGCAGGGCTTGTCTATGGCTACTGCCTTTAGTGACAAACCGTAAAGACTTCCTCGCTAGTAAGAATAAGAATAGCAGGGGGTGCTTAAGTGTGGAAAAATGGACACTTCGCTAGGGATTGTAAGGGAGAACTAGCTAAGACCTTAGAGGCAAAAGCTCCAGGCCTCTGCCCTAGGTGTAAAAGAGGAAAACATTGGTCCAACAAATGTAAATCTAAAACTGACAATGAAGAAATCCCCTAACACCTCAACAGGGAAACGGATTGAAGGGCCGGCCCCAGACCCCGAAACAAGCTTATGGGGTGGTCAGTTTTGTACCAACCAACCACAATCAATTTCACAGCTTAGTAGAGCAATCCCAGGAAGTGCAGGATTGGACCTCTGTTCCACCTCCCACACAGTATTAACCCCTGAAATGGGACCCCAGGCCCTAAGTACGGGTATATATGGGCCCCTACCCTAAAACATGTTTGGATTAATCCTAGGGAAAAGCAACGTCACCATGAAAGGCCTACAGGTCTTTCCAGGAATAGTTGATAGTGATTATATAGGAGAAATCAAAATCATGGCCAAGGCTATTGACAACATCATTATCATTCCTCAAGAGGATAGAATAGCGCAGTTACTCCTGTTACCATTGCTAAAAACAGCTAATAAAGTCCAATCGCCCCTAAGGGGAAAGGGAGGAATCAGATCCTCAGACATCTACTGGGTACAGCCCATAACTAATCAAAAACCCTCTCTCACCTTGTGGCTAGATGGAAAGTTATTTACAGGGCTGATAGACACAGGGGCTCATGTAACAATTATTAAACAACAAGATTGGCCCTCCAGTTGGCCCACTTCAGAGACCTTAACAAATTTACGAGGAATCGGGCAAAGTAATAACCCTAGACAAAGTTCCAAATATCTCACCTGGAGAGATCAAGAAAGTAATTCCAGTCTCATTAAGCCATTTGTTATCCCTGATTTGCCTGTTAACCTTTGGGGTAGAGATCTTCTCTCCCAAATGAGGGTCATGATGGGTAGCCCAAATGATATAGTCACTGCACAAATGTTGGCTCAGGGCTACCACCCTGGAAAGGGTTAGGAAAAAGAGAAGATGGCATTTTGCAGCCAATCCCAGCCATAGGAAAATTAGATAAAAGGGGGCTTGGAAATTTTAACCGTGGCCATTGACATGCCTGCACCCCAAAAATTTGCTGATCCAATCACTTGGAAGTCAGATGAACCTGTTTGGGTTGATCAATGGCCACTAACCAATGAGAAGCTTGCCGCTGCCCAACAGTTAGTGCAGGAACAATTAGAGGCAGGACACATTACAGAAAGCAACTCTCCTTGGAACACCCCCATATTTGTCATAAAAAAGAAATCCGGAAAGTGGAGACTCTTACAAGATTTAAGAGCAGTAAATGCTACTATGATACTTATGGGTGCTCTGCAGCCAGGGCTACCCTCTCCAGTAGCAATCCCTCAAGGATATTTTAAATTATCATAGACCTTAAAGATTGCTTTTTACAATTCCCCTTCATCCTACTGACCAAAAAGATTCGCCTTTAGCTTACCATCTATAAATTTCAAAGAACCAATGAAGCAATAACAATGGAAAGTTTTACCTCAAGGTATGGCCAACAGTCCACCTTGTGTCAAAAATATGTGGCTACAGCCATACACTCAGTTAGAGAGACATGGAAACAATGTATATTATACACTATATGGATGACATTCTTATAGCAGGACAAGTAGGAGAACAAGTCTTACAGTGTTTTGCCCAACTCAAACAGGAACTAACCACAGCGGGGTTACAAATAGCTCCAGAAAAAATACAACTACAAGACCTTATACATATTTAGGTTTTCAAATAAATTGACCTAAAATTACAATCAAAAAGCCGTTATCTGTAAAGATCAGTTACAAACCCTCAATGATTTCCAAAAGCTCCTTGGAGACATAAATTGGCTTCGACCCTACTTAAAACTCACCACAGGAGACTTAAAACCCTTATTCGACCCCTGAGAGGTGACCCCAACCCTAAGTCCCTTAGGTCGTTATCAAAAGAAGCTCTTTTATCACTTAATAGGTAGAGACGGCCATTGCTGAACAATTTGTTACTAACATAGACTATTCACAGCCATTAAACTCTTTTAATATTTAACACAACACTAACACCTACTGGTTTATTCTGGCAAAATAACCCTATTATGTGGGTCCACTTGCCTTCATCACCCAAAAAGGTATTACTCCCCTATTATGATGCCATAGCAGATTTAATTATTTAGGTAGAGACAAGCAGCAAAAATATTTTGGAATTGAACCCTCTATGATCATACAACCTTATTCTAAGCCACAAATCCATTGGTTGATGCAAAATACTGAAACGTGGCCAATTGCTTGCGCCTCTTATGCCGGTAACTTAGATAACCATTACCCGCCAAACAAGCTTATTCAATTTTGTAAGCTACATGCTTTTGTCTTCCCTCATGTCACCAGTAAAACACCTTTAGACAATGCCTTATTAGTATTCACTGATGGGTCATCCACAGGAACTGCTGCATATACCTTTGCAGACACCACTGTTAAATTCAAAACCAGCCATACTTCAGCTCAGCTAGTAGAATTGCAGGCCCTAATCGCAGTGCTGTCAGCCTTCCCTAATCAGGCCCTTAATATTTATACTGACAGTGCATATTTAGCTCACTCAATATCTTTACTTGAGACCGTAGCACAAATCGAACATGTGTCAGACACAGCCAAGTTATTTTACAATGCCAACAATTAATACATGACAGATCAACACCTTTCTTTCTTGGACATATTAGAGCTCATTCAGGACTACCAGGACCTCTATCCCAGGGCAACCAACTGGCTGATATGGCAACCAAGATAGTAGCCATAGCTACAATACAAACCTAGCCCAAGCACAGGCTATTCATGCCTTACACCATCTTAATGCTCAAACTTTGAGACTGATGTTTAATAACTAGAGAACAAGCAAGACAAATAGTTAAACAATGTCAGACCTGTATAACATACCTGCCAGTCCCTCACTTAGGAATTAACCCAAGAGGACTAGTTCCCAACATGATCTGGCAAATGGATGTACCCATTATTCAGAATTCGGTAACTTAAAATACGTCCATGTATGTATAGATACATTTAGTGGATTTATACTAGCCACCTTACAACAGGAGAAGCTACCAAACATGTTATAGCTCATTTACTACACTGTTTCTCCATAGTTGGAAAGCCTAAACAACTAAAAACAGACAATGGTCCTGGCTATACATCCAAAGCCTTCCGAGACTTCTGTCTTAAATTACAAATAAAACACATTACTGGAATTCCCTATAACCCTCAAGGACAAGGAATAGTTGAAAGAGCACACCTATCCTTAAAAACCACCATTGACAAAATAAAAAAGGGAGAATGGTACCCTACTAAGGGCAGCCCTAGAAATATCCTTAATCACACACTTTTTATTTTAAATTTTTTAACTTTGGAAAACCTGAACAGATCAGCAGCCGATCGATTTTGGCATTCTGAGTCCAAAAAACAATTTGCCATGGTCAAATGGTAAGACCCCTTAGACAACATATGGCATGGTCCAGACCCAGTGTTAATCTGGGGAAGAGGCTCAGTTTGTGTTTTTTCTCAAACTCATGATGCAGCCAGATGGCTACCAGAGCGACTGGTAAAACAGGTACCTAACAATAACCAATCCAGGGAGTGATTTTCTCCCTGAGAGTACTCTTTTCCTCTATTGCAGAGATGAACTTCAACTACAAGCCCCTCTGGACCATGCTGCTGATTTGCCAAGCACTCCAGGTATATGCCGGCTTTGGTAATCCCCATGAGGCCCATAAATATATATGACAACGATACGGTAAGCCCTGTGATTGTTTGGGGGGATATGTGACCTCCTTTCCAAATACGTACATCTCAGCTGTGTCCTGCTCTGCTTACACAGCATACCTGTCTAGTGACTCTCTTAAGTGGAGGTGTGTGTCAACCCCAAGAATATTTAGGGAGAGGGGATACCACAACCTGCCCTTGTGACACATTTGAGACTGCTATGCATAGTTCCTGCTACACTACTTATTTAGAATGTACCTCTGGCGGTTAAACATACTATACTGCTATCTTAACAAGATCTAGAACCCCCACTATAGGGGCCAGTAGTGTTCCTACAGTTGTAGGAAATACCAATAACATTATATCAGCTGGCTGTACTGGAATTGTAGGACAGCCTGTCTGCTAGAATATTCACCCCCCCTTCTTATCTCTGATGGAGGAGGACCACAAGACAAGGTCCGAGAAATTAGGGTACACCAAAAACTTGAAGAGTTGCAAAGGTCCCTGTACCCAGAAATTCACTACCACCCCTTGGCCTTGCCCAAAGCCCGAGGGAAAGAGAAAGTTGATGCCCAGATCTTTGCCCTCCTCACGGCTACTCATAACCTGCTTAACAATTCCAACTGTAGTCTGGCTAATGACTGCTGGCTGTGTCTGCAATCAGGAGATCCTGTTCCTCTTGCCATACCCAGTAATAACTTAAATTATACATCCAATGCCCCTTGCACCATAATTCCTCCCCTTAAAGTACAGCCTTTAGAATTTCCTAATTCCTCTTGCATCTACTCCCCTCCCCTTAATAACACTTACGACCTTGATGTAGGATTCAATCAATTCAATAATTGTTCCACCATAGTAAATATTTCCCAATCGCTGTGTGTCCCAAACAGTTCGGTTTTTATATGTGGCAATAATAGGGCTTATACCTATTTACCTACTAACTGGACAGGATGCTGTGTCTTAGCCACACTTTTGCCAGACATAGACATTATCCCTGGAGATGAACCTGTACCTATCCCAGCTATAGATCACTTTTTAGGAAGAAACAAAAAGGGCAATACAATTATCCCTTACTTGCAGGATTAGGCATAACTACTGCCGTAGCAACTGGGGCTACAGGCCTAGGGGTTTCTGTTACTCAATACACCAAATTGTCTTGCCAATTGATCTCAGATATGGGCCATTTCAAGTACTATGCAAGATTTACAAGATCAGGTAGATTCTCTGACAGAAGTAGTGCTCCAAAATAGAAGAGGCCTAGATTTACTAACTGCAGAACAGGGAGGCATCTGCTTGGCTTTACAGGAGAAGTGCTGTTTCTATGCCAACAAATCCGGGATCGTCAGGGACAAAATCAGGCGTCTACAAGAAGACCTAGAAAAACGATGAAAAGAAAAAACGATAACCCGTTTTGGACTGGGTTCCATGGACTCCTTCCCTATCTTATGCCATTCCTGGGCCCCCTGCTTTGCCTATTGCTCTTACTCTCTGTAGGACCTTTGGTCTTCAATAAGCTCATGACATTCCTTAAGCAACAAGTCGAGGCTATCCAAGTGAAGCCTATACAGGTCCATTATATCACCTAGAACAAGAAGATCGCGGGGTTCATACTCACACCCATTATGACCACCTTCCCTATGCGCTGAACTGGACAGCCAATGACGGGTAAGAGAGCATCATCTCTCACTAACCTAAGACAGGAGGGCCGTCATAAGCTACTGCCTAATCCCATGACTGGTACCAGTGATGAGATGCATTACTCCAACCTAAGACAGGTGCAGTTCCTGAGGGACAATCTTCTAGCCGTAATTATATATAAAAAAGGGGGACCTGTCCGGAGCCATGAGGCCGGAATTAGCCGACCTCTGTTGCTTGATCTCCACAAAGCAGAGACAGGACGGCACATTCCCGGGTTCTTTATTTACAAACCCTTCCCGTGCACGCCTAAGTTTTTCCCGTGCGTGCCAAAACTGTTGCCGCGCATGCCCAAAGCTTTTCCCCGCGCGTGCCTAAGTTTTTCCCGGGTGCGCCTAAACTGTTCCCGCACGCGCCAACCTTTCCCGCGCGCGCAAACATTTTCCCGCCCAGGAAGATATGCAGCCTAGGGCGCAGGCGCGATCTCGCGCCCGGGAAAAGTACAAACCCACGGCGCATGCGCGATTGTAACTTGAGAAGACCCGGCCCCCGTCACCGCCCTGGCCCAACCTCTTCCCCTGCCAGCCTATATAAGGCATGACCCTGCACTCAATAAACGAGACTTGATCAGGCTACTTGTCTTGTCTCCATTTCTTGTGTTTTCTTGTCTCCTCCATTCCCACTCCCCCTTCTAGGGCCCGTTCGACTGTCCTGCAGGTCGAGACATTTTTTCATGTGTCTATTGGCTGTGTGCATGTCTTCTTTTGAGAAATGTCTGTTCATATGCTTTGCCCACTGTTTGTTTTAAACATATTTAACTTTTTCTTACTGCATGAAAATTAATTTCCTCTTTCTCGTCATGCATATAAAATCATCTATTTTCCTTAAAATATATCTGTTGAAGGCTGAAAACATTCTGTGACATCCCAGTTTTTCCTTTATTCTACCTCTAAATAAACCTCAATATCGTCTGTAGTGAGCAACCTCCATTTCTTTTCTACATCTATCAGCTGTCTACACCCTATTATATGGCATCCTCTTCCTCTGTGGTCAAACATCAACATTTTTAACAAATATGATACAAAACACATAACATCTTCTCATCTTTTCTTACATATTTGTCTTTTCATGTCATGAAAATATCACTCTTCATTACTAAGATCTCACTGTAACATTTGCATACTTTGATGTGCAGATAGACACTTCTTATTTTCTGTCACTAGGACAAATCTGAAGAAAATAATCTTCCATTTTTGGGTGATGTTGCTAATAAAGTTTAAGTATCAAATAAATATACTTTAAACTCCATAAAAATACATTCATCCACAAATATAATTCTACTAAAAATTTATATGAAGGAAATGTATCTAGATATTGTTAATATATGAACAATTAATATCTTTGTTGAAGTGCATACATTGATAGTTCTTTCCAAATGAACCAATTCAAAGTAATACCTCTACACCACATAATTTGCTGTTTCTAAGTAATTACATTTTTCCATCATTCATTGATATGGTATGGCTCTGTGTCCCCACCCAAATCTCACCTCTAATTTTAATCCCTACCTGTTATGGGAGGGAGGTGATTACATTGTCAAAGTGTGTGTGATACTGAGTGAATTTTAATGAAGTCTGATTTTTTTATGGCAATTTTTCCTTCTGTTGCTAATCTCTCCTGACCCCATGTAAGATGTGCCTGCTTTCCCTTCCACATGATTGTAAGTTTCCTCTGGCCTCCCCAGCCATGCTGCAGAACTGTGGTCCAATTAAACTTGTTTCCTTTAAAAATTACCCAGTCCCAGGAAGTATCATTTTAGCAATACAGTCATCAACTTAAACAAAAGATGAGGGTGTAAGTTGAGATCTTAATAAGTCTTTGAATATAAGCCAACAATAAAATATTAGAGAATATTAGGGAAATGCTATTTTGAATTAAAAATTCAGTAATAGACATGCATTGTCTGTCTGTATCAACATATCTCATGAAACCCATAAATATATAAACCTACTATGTTCCCACAAAAAGAAAAAAATAAAGAAAAATTCAATTACCTATCTTTATCCTTTCTAAACCTCAGTGAATACACCAGTACTAATGTCAGCAATGTGAAATAATACTTTGGGCAAAAGAATTCTGAATCACACGGGATATTTCCTGAGCTCATTTGTACAAATGTGTCATTTCCCCAAATTTTATGTATTCTAAGCAAGAAATAAACAGAGAAGCACTCTAATTTTCCCCCCGCATTTGCTTCAATGTATGGCAAATCAAGATCCATTATTCAGCTCTCAATTTAAAAGATTATGCACACACACTGACTTTATCTAGTTAAGAATAATTATGGCTGATTTATATGTAAGGAGGAAAGGGTTGTTATCCTGGAATTGTCAGTGCCTAAATTTTAACTAAAAAGAACAAAGAACAGGCTGTGAAGAACTGCCACCCCCAGGCCTTTGATGAACACTCTCCATTTCCTAGCTCTGATATCTTGGCCTCATTGAATTTCACCATCATCAAATGTTAATTGACATATCTCCATAAGAGAATTTGTAGAGTTTCTAAGATCTTTAATATTTTACTTTAATAATACCATTTATTAATAATCTTTCTTTTTCATTATTTGGATTACATAGTCATCACTTTTTAAACACTATTACTGGAAACAAATGGACAAACAAAAAACATTGGATTATTATTTTGCTTTTCTCAAGCATAGCCCCAGGTCTTAGACTGGAGGATAGAGTATCTAATCTCTCAAGGATACTAACAAGTGAACTAGTCAAGACTGTAAATTCCAAGATGATTCAGATGGAAAATTTTCCATGCAAAAAAGCCAAGGGCAGGACAGGCTAACAAAGCATTGTGATGATTCCCTCTAAATCTACTCTTCTGAACAGGGACTCTGTTTGGGGTAAGCGCATTGTAGGGGAGACTCCTCTAACTTAATGGTAGTGAGAATAAGTATCACTCAGAAACTTACAGGGCATACCTTGAGAAAGGAGGGTGAGGCAGTAAGACGACACAGTAAGAAAGGGAGAAATGGGGTAGTTTAGAAACCTTTCAACCAGGGAAAACTTATGGCCAATAGAAAGCATGTGACACTGGAATCCAGACCCAAATTTGACTCCTGGTTCTGTCATTTAATATTCTCATGAACATGAGATAATTGCATCACCACTGAATAATAATTAATGCACATTTCTGACTGTATATGCCCCAGGCACTGCTTATTAATCCTTTATAAAGCAAAAGTAAAATTCTGAGCCCCTTTGTCATTCAGTTACTGTCATGGAGATAAATATGTTTCCTGTTGTTGCAGTAACAAATAATCATGAATTTGGTAGTTCAGAACAACATTGCTTTAACTTACAGTTCTTGAGGCTAGGCGTCTGAAGCCAGCCATTTTGGGCTAAAATGAATGTTATGGTAGAAGTTGCTCTTTCTCAGGACTCTATGAGAGGATCTGTTTTCTTAACTTCTTCAAATTCTGGAGGTCACTTGCATTTTAAGCTAGCAGCAAAGCAAATTCAGATTTATCTCTGACTCTTCTAAGGGCTTTCATGATTACACAGAGTTTTCCTCAATAATTCAAGATAGTCTCTCCACCTCAACATCTTCAACTTAAACATATCTGCAAAGGACATTTTGTCATAAATAAACAAAAATTCTGTTATAAAGATATATGCACATTTGTATTTATTGCATCACAGTTCACAGTAGCAAAAAGGTAGAATCAAGCTAATTGCCCATCAATGATAGACTAGATAAAGAAAATGTGGTACATTTGCACGACGGAATTCTAGGCACCCATAGAAAGTAATGAGCACATGCCCTTTGCAGAAACTTGGTTGGAGTTGGAAACTATTATTCTTAGCAAACTAAGGCAAAAACAGAAAACCAAATACCACATGTTCTCACTTGTAAGTGGGAACATAATGATGAGATCATATGGACACATGGTGGGGAAGAACACACACTGGGTCCTGTCACAGCACAGCTGCAGGGAGACACAGCATCAGGAAGAATAGCTAACTCATGCTGGGGTTAGTACCTAAGTGATAGGCTCATAGGTGCAGCAAACCACTGTGGCACACTTTTACTATATAGCAAACTGCACATCTTGCACATATACATTTTAACTTAAACTAAAATTGAAGAAAAAATAAATTAAAATAAATAATAAAGTAGTGTTAACAGGCTCTGGGATTATGTTCTGCTCACTCTTACGGTTCATTATTCAGCCTACCACAAGATTGCTATGAGAAATGTTACTGGTTATACACATCGATAAAATTTGTTGGTAAAAGAGAATGTGTGAAACACAATAGTCTTCTATAATCACACATATAATGTTCGATTTTGGAGAAGATGTCATGTCTTAATGCTCCTTGGCCAATGAATAGAATTACTGAAATCTCAAGGGTGAAACTGTGCAGAGTCAACGCCAGTAAATGCTCTGAGATTCAACCATACAAGTTTGGACAGGTGGGATATAGTTTAGGGAACAGAATCTGGAGTTCCACAGTCCTAGGCCTTACCCCTTAATCAACACTGCAGTAGATGTTCATCTGTTGAAAAGGTTTTGCAAAGAGAGTCCTTGTCAAAACTACGCTACAGAATTCCTTAGAATATACAGTCTGGCAAAGATTTAAATGGAGCCAGCATAGTCTGTTTGGGAACTTGCAGTTTGTCTTTTGCTTTCCTTTTAAATTCAAAGACAGACAGACAGAGCTAACAAAAAATATAATCAGAGACACACGTTTTTGGTTACAGATGGAAATTGGTACTCAAGCAGTCTTTGTCAAAGGATGTTGCTCCAGATATCAGAACTGAAAGTATTTAAGTTTGGACACAAGGACCCTAGCAAATCGGTGAGATCTTGGTTGAGCCAAGTTAAATGTTTCCAGAATGCAGTGCTTCCTGGAACATCTAGAAAAACTACATCAATTTTATTTCATAATTTGCAAATAATAATTGTACATATTCATGGGATACATAATGATGTTTTGATACATACAATGTCAGGTGATCAGGTTTGAGTAATTAGCATATTCATCACAGTAAATATTTATCATTTCTTCATGCTGGGAACATTCCATATCCTCCTTCTAGCTATTCTAAATTAAGTAATATATTGTTAACTATAGTCATCTTGTAGTGGTATAGAACAATAGAACTTATACTTCCCATGTAGCTATAATTTTGTATATTTTAACAAATCTCTCCTTATGTTTCCTTACCCCCTACCCCTCCAAACCTCTGGTACCATTTGTTTTACTTTCACTTCTTTGAGATGAGATTATTTTTGTTTTTTGGTTTTGTTTTTTGTTTTTTAGCTTCTATGTATGAGTGAGAACATGCAGTGTTTAACTCTCTGTTACTGAATTATTTAACTTCATGTCTTCCAGTTCCATCAATGCTGCTGTGAACGAGAAGATTTTATTCTTTAATGTGGCTAAATAGTACTCCATTATTAAGTTAATACACATGAAAAATCCTCAAGCATGAAAATAAACTTTCTTTCCATGACTTTTGTTTTGTTTTTATTATAAACTTACTTGATCCAGAATACCTTTTATTTCAGAAATATCTTGAATAACTAATGTTTTCTATGCCAACACTTTAATAGGTATACATAGCACCTGGAGATGTTTTCTTCAGCAAATTTTGAATCCATAGATCTGAAAAAGCGGTCAATATTTTGCTTGTCTAACAAGCTCTCATGTAATGCTGAGGCTGCTGTCCTGAGACCACATTTCCAGTCATAAGACTATAGCAGACATTCAAAGAAATGCAGCAGTTGTATTCACAGAAATCTCTGGAGTAGAGATGGGCAAGATTTATGTAATAGCCCACCTCGACTAAAAGCTACATGAAGGTTTTTGAGATAAAGAAAACATCAAGTGGAAATCTGGACAAATGCCATTTCATATTAATCAAACATTTGTGATTGCTCTAAATGGGTGACAATTCTTTTACTTCAAGGCAATTGTTTAAATGGAATAGAGAACTCTAACAATGTATAATGAAAAATAATTTTCAAAATATAGATGTTTGAGAGTTTGTGGAATGAGAGATAAACTAAAGTGAATATTAATTACACAATTAAACTCTGATTGGAAGAACTGCAACTGTACAAATGGTTTCCTTTAGGGAGTGATCATTCTCTACAAACTCTGGTTTGAATTGGACTAAATCCAAATAATATTGCTTCTTCTTGTGGAGAACAGGGCACTTTTCTCAAGTGATCCATCTCACAATTTAGGAGCTGAGGTGGATAAGAGCAGTTGACCTCTAAATTAATAAAACTAGCATTTGCATCCTAATGTCATTATTCTAATGAGTCAATGGGAATCAAGACCACAGTTTCAATTACTGAGGTTTTCATAAACGGAATGGCACCACACCCTATCTTATGAAAACACAGGTTGGGGGCTGGAAATGTGAATTTGGAAGTATAGTTTAAGACACCATTCTCATAATTCTTTTTCTTCTCTCTGGATGTCACCATCTCACACCAAGAGGTTCGTTTAGCGTATTCTAGACTGTTATTAGGTGGGGAGCTTTTATTCAATTCTGAGGGCTCCATTATCAAATTAGCAGAGGCATTTAAACCAGAGTGACTCCATCTTGAACAGGGTCTCAGTTAAATGAGACTGATACCTACTGGGCTGGATTCCCAGGAGTTAGGCATTCTTAGTCACAGGATGAGATAGGAGGTCAACGCAAGATACAGGTCAAAAAGGACCCCTTGATAAAACAAAATGTGGTAAAGAAGCTGGCCAAAACCCACCAAACCAAGATGGCAAAAAAAAAAGGTACCTCTGGTCATTCTCCCTAAGCATTATATACTAATTACAATATGTGAGCATCTTGAAAGACACTCTCACCAGCACCATGACAGTTTACAAATTTCATGGCAATGTCAGGAAGATACTCTCTATGATCTAAAAGGGGAGGAACCCTCAGTTCTGGGAAATACCCATGTCTTTCCTAGGAAACTTGTAAACGATCCACCCTGTGTTTAGCATATTATCAAGAAATAGCCATAAAAATAGACAACCAGAATCCCTTACAGCTGTTCTTCATATGAAGCACTCATTCTTTTGTGTCGTTACTTCTCTAATAAGTTTGCTTTCATTTACTCTATGAATTTATTCCAAATTCTTTCTTTTATGAGGTCTCCTCTTTGGGGTCTTGATGGGGAATGCTTCTGGTAACAAAAGTACCACAAGCAGGATGGTCTAAACAACATAAGCAGATTGTCTTACCGTTTTGGAAGCCAGAAATCTGACATGTAGATGTTGGCAGTGTTGGTGCCTTCTGTAGACTCCGCAAGAGAAACTGTTTACAAGCCTCACCCATAACTTCTGCTGGTTTTCTGGCAATTTTTCTGTTCCTTGACTTATAGTTGCAACACACCAATCTCTGTAGTCACATTATATGGTTCTTTGTAGTCACCCTATATGATGTGCTCTCTCTTTTTGCCTCTGTCCAAATTTCTCCTTCTTAAAAGGTCACCAACCCTTATGACCCCATATTAATTTGATTATCTGCAATGAGTCTGTTATGAAATACGATCACGTACTGAACTAGTGGGTGTTAGGACCTGAAGGTGGGTCTTCCTCTCACAGTCCTAATCCCCACTACAATATATAACTTTGTCTGAGACACAATTCAACCCATAACTATAGCTGGGGTGTTATTCAGTGTTCTACAGAGGGAATACATTAATGGGATATATGTGTCAATGAAAGGGATTTCTTAGGGAGAATTGACTTGGATGATCACAAGGCGAAGTCCCACAATAGGTCGTCAACAAGCTGAGAAGCAAGGAAGCCAGTAGTGGCTCAGTCCAAGTCACAAAACCTCTAAAGTAGTGAAGCTAACATTGCAGCCTTCAGTCTGTGGCCAAATGCCAGAGAGTCCCTGGAAAACCATTAGTGTAAGTCCAACAGTCCAAAAGTCAAATTTGGAGTCTGATGATTGAAGGCAGGAAGTCATCCAGGATGGGAGAAAATTGAAGGCTGAAAGACTTAGCAAGTCAGCTTCTTCCACCTTCTCTGCCTGCTTTTTCAGACATGCTGGCATCCATTGGATGTTGCCCACCCACAGTGTGACTTTTCCTTCCCAGTCCACTGACTCAAATGTTAATATCTTCTGGCAACACCCAGAAACAACACTTTTCATCCTTCAATCCAATCAAATTGACACTTAATATAAATCATTACACCTGGCAATAGTTCAGCCTGAGAAGAATCTGCACAAAATGGCAGCCCCATAGGAGGCAGCCTGAACCCAGGATATCTGGGCCCTGGGAGCAACTGAATCTTGAATCCAACTTCATTTGGCAGTTGTATTTTTCTTATTTTATGCCCCAAATTTCAGTTAAGTCATATTAAAAGCTGAAGCTTGTTCTCAAGGCCAGTGATGTCAATTAGCCAGTGAGCATAGGTCAGCACTTTGAAGTAAAGCCATTGCTGATGCACATAATTTTTTAAAAATTACTTCTTTAAATAAAATTTTACAGTCTAAAGTATCCAGTGGGAGGCAGGTTCCCAGGTACTTATACAATAGGATTGATATTCTATATGTGTGAGTGATGTGGCATAGAGTCAATTCATT
This sequence comes from Trachypithecus francoisi, assembly GCF_009764315.1. NCBI lineage: Eukaryota > Metazoa > Chordata > Mammalia > Primates > Cercopithecidae > Trachypithecus > Trachypithecus francoisi. Next base: position 158,184 of record NW_022680478.1, on the reverse strand, counting down.
ACTAATAAACATGGAAACAAACTCAAAAGAAAACTAATCAATGAAAGGAAGCAAAAGTAGCAGTTAACTATGTGACTGTGAACTTCTTCAATTTCACATTCTTGCAGAATTCATGTTGTAGGATCTGGAATGCTATTGCTGCTGGAATGCTTCAGCAGCTTAAAAAGGTAGAAAATCATACCGTTCTTAGGCTGTGTATGTAGCCCTGGTTATTGGTAATTAAAATAAAAGGACACACCCTAAGGATAGGGTTAAGGACAATCCTAAACTATTTCTTAACTTCCTTCTTCTAATACCTTGAGATTCCATTTGCTATGAAATACACCTTGTGGGTTTTGAAGTAAGAGCAAAGTTTTCCTTTCTAATCTTACCATTTATTTGTTGAGTTACCTCTAGTAAATAGTACAACTCTCTGCACCTTATCTTCCTCATTAGGAAAAAGTCATAGTAATCCCAATCCAAATAAATAGATGGAAATCAAATGGATTACTACATTTGAGACTATTTGTAAGGTGAAAAAATAAATCATACCATATTATTTCTGCCATTATTATGATTATTTCTAAGTTGTTATGTGGATTTCATTAATACTAAAATCTGTAGGAGTTGCACATTTACACTTACCCTGGAGAGGTGTGATGCAAGAGAGTTTCTTTGCTTTTTTTTTTTTTTTACTATTTTCAGCTGATCTATACACAAACATGGCCTAACCAACAAGAAAATTGGAAATACATAGTTTCTATATGCCATGGACAATGTGAAAGAGATAATCAAAGTTCTTCAGGCTTTGCTGCACAATGCAATCCAATGATATAAAATCAAAGAAAGTGGGGTTTTAAACAAAGCCAATATTGTTATTATGCATATAAAGTCATGCCAGAAAATTAACAAAAGGAAAAATGATCTTTTGAGAGAAAAAATGGGTTATGCTATTTGGATAAAGGACAAAGTGTTGGAACTTACATTGGTAAGGAAAATAGTAAAGAAGTTTTACAAAATGTTGTTGTTATTGAAACAATGAATGAATGATTAATTGCTTTATTTTCAATATATTTTCCAATGATGCCCGGGAATCTCAACACACCTTTACATTTGTTTACATAGCTTTGCGAAGAGGGACTAAGAAGAACTGGATATTGTTTGTGAAATAGTGACGACAAGAATACTAATTATGGCTAGACCCAGTAGCTCTCATATCTATAATCCCAGCACTTAAAGAGGCTGAGGCAGATGGATAATTTGTGGTCAGGAGTTCAAGACCAGCTTGACTAGCATTTTAGAAACCTCATCTCTAATAAAAACACAAAAAATGCCCAGGCATGCTGGTGTGTTTCTGTAATCCCAGCTCCTTGGGAGGCTGAGGCAGGAGAATGACTTGAACTGAGAAGTGGAGGTTGCAGTGAGCCAGGATCACATCACTGCAGCCCAGCCTGAACTACAGAGTGCAACTCTGTCTCAAAATAAATAAATAGCAGGGCGCGGTGGCTCACGCCTGTAATCCGAGCACTTTGGGAGACTGAGGCAGGCAGATCACGAGTTCAGGAGATCGAGACCATCCTGGCTAACACGGTGAAACCCCATCTCTACTAAAAAATACAAAAAATTAGCCTGACGTGGAGGCGGGCACCTGTAGTCCCACCTACTTGGGAGGCCGAGGCAGGAAAATGGCGTGAACCCGGGAGGCGGAGCTTGCAGTGAGCCGAGACCGCACTGCTGCACTTCAGCCAGGGCGACAGAGTGAGACTGCGTATCAAATAAAGAAAGAAAGAAACAAAGAAACAACAACAACAACAAAAACAACCTAAGTATTGTCAGTGATCAGCCTACCTTGTACCAGGAACTTAGCACGTATTATCTCATAGACTATTCACAGCATCCGGAAGAGGCAAGTATTAATATTATCCCCATTTTGCACATGAGAATATTGAGACTTTATAGGATTAAGTCATTTGTCCAAGCAACATAGCTAGTAAGTGTCTAAGCCTAGTTTCAAGCCCAGTTTTGTTTTTCTCCAAAACCCCCACATTGGATTACTGAGAATGAAGACATGCATTTGAGCCACAGAGAAAAATCACAAATTATAACATCTCTTCTGCTACATAAAATGCAGCTAAGAAGATCCTGTGAAAGGATATTTTTCACAGGATACTTTTATTATTTTGTATTATCTAAACTTTGTTGTATGAAACCATAATCAATCATCGCTTTCAGCTGAAATGTTAATAGGTGAACATCTGTTTCTTATTTATTAATGCATGGTGTAGGAATGCGACCAAAAGGCATGACCTAGAATTAGGTAACATATCAGCTACACGTTTCTTCTCAAGAAATCAAAATCACAGTGCTGCATTACAGCTAAGGAACTATACTAGCATTTCATTCTAAGTGATATTACATATTAACTACTTAAAATATAAATTAATAATTCTAGCATCTCCTTAACCTGATTAGCAACTTTAGTAATGTCTCAGGATACAAAATCAACATGCAAAAATCAGAAACATTCCTACACACCAATAATAGACAAACAGAGAGCCAAATCACAAGTGAACCATCATTCACGATTACTACAAAGAGAATAAAATACCTAGAAACATAACTCACAAAGGATGTGAAGGACTTCTTCAAGGAAAACTACAAACCACTGCTCAAGGAAATAAGAGAGGACATAAACAAATGGGAAATCTTTCCATACTCAAGGATAGGAAGAATCAATGTCTTGAAAATGGCCATACTTCCCAAAGTAATGTATAGGTTCAATGCTATCACCATCAAGCTATCATTGACTTTCTTCACAGAATCAGAAAAAACTATTTTAAAGTTAATATGAAACAAACAAACAAAAAAGCCTGAATAGCCAAGACAATTCTAAGCAAAAGAAGAAAGCTGGAAGCGTCACGCTACCTGACTTCAAACTATACTATGAGGCTACAGTAACCAAAACAGCATAGTACTAGTACCAAAACAGATACATAGACCAATGGAATAGAACTGAGACCTCAGAAGTATCACCACACATCTATACCATCTGATCTTTGACAAACCTGACAAAAGCAAGCAATGGGGAAAGGATTCCCTATTTAATAAATCATTTTGGGAAACCTGGCTAGCCATATGCAAAACAAAAAAAGCTGACATTGGACCCCTTCCTTGCACCTTATACAAAAATTAACTCAAGATGGATTATAGACTTAAATGGAAGACCTAAAACCATACAAACCATAGAAGAAAACCTAAGCAATACCATTCAAGACATAGGCATGGGCAAATACCTCATGACTAAAACACCAAAAGCAAAGACAACAAAAGTCAAAATTGACAAATGGGATCTAAGTAAACTAAAGAGCTTCTGCACAGCAAAATAAACTATCATCAGAGTGAACAGGCAACCTACAGAATGGGAGAAAAATTTTGCAACCTATCCATCTGCAAAGCGCTAATATCTGTAATCTACAAAGAATTTAAACAAATTTACAAGAAAAAACAACTCCATCAAAAAGTGGATGAAGGATATGCATAGATACGTCTCAGAAGAAGAAATTTATATAAACAACAATGATATAAAGAAAAGCTCATTATCACTGGTCATTAGAGAAATGCAAATTAAAACCACAGTGGGATACCATCTCATGCCAGTTATAAAGGGAATCATGAAAAAGTCAGGAAACATCAGATGCTAGAGAAGATGTGGAGAAATATAACACTTTTAGGCTGTTGGTGGAACGGTAAACTAGTTCATCCATTGCAGATGACAGTGTGGCAATTCCTTAAGGATCTAGAACTAGAAATAACATCTGACCCAGCAATCCCATTACTGGGTACATACTCAAAATATTATAAATCATTCTACTATAAAGACACATGCACATACATGTATGTTTGTTGTGGCACTGTTCACAATAACAAAGACTTGAAACCAACCCTAATGCCCAACAATGATAGACATGATAAAGAGAATGTGGCATAAATACACCATGGAATACTATGCAGCCATACAAAAAGATGTTTTCATGTCCTTTGCAGGGACATAGATGAAGCTGAAAATAATCATTCTCAGTAAACTAACACAAGAACAGAAAACCAAACACCAAATATTCTCACTTATAAGTGGTAGTTGAACAATGAGAATACATGGTCATAGGGAGAGGAACATCACACACCAAGGCATGTTGGAGTTCGAGGGCTGTGGAATGGATAGCATTAGGCAAAATACCTAATGTAGATGACAGGTTGATGGGTGCAGCAAATCACCATGGCACATGTATACTTGTGTAACAAACCTGCATGTTCTGCACATGTACCCCAGAACTTAAAGTATAATTTAAAAAACAATTTGTTTACTCAAAAAAATTATAATCCTAATTTTAATATGTTTAAATATGAAAACATTTGTAAATGTATTCTCAAGTTGAAAAAAGTAGGCATTTCATTTCTCAATTTTATCTATAATGTTTTCCTTCTTTTTTATTTTTATTTTTGCTTTTTTATTGGGATACAATAGTTGTACACAGTGTACAGGTACATGTGATGTTGTTTTGATACATATATGCAATGTGTAATGACCAAATCAGGGAAACTGGGAAATCCATTACCTTAAGTGTTTATTTTTTCTTTGTACTGGAAGCATTCTAATTTCCCCCCACAGCTATTTGAAACATACAATAAATTATTGTTAACTATAATTTCCCTGCTGTACTATCAATTATAAAAATGTATTTCTTCTAACTGTGTTTTTGCATCCCTTATGCAACTTCTTTTCACAGCCTCTGGTAACAACCATAGGGCTACCTAGCTTTATTATCTTCATGAGATCCACTTTTTTAGCTCTAATATATAAAAGAAAACATATGATGTTTGTTTTTCTGTGCCTGGCTAATTTCTAAGAGATTACAGTATTAGACTAACATTACATCAATGTCCAGTTTAAGAAAGATGTTAAAAGGAAAAATATTCATTTATATAAAAGTCGGATTTTTTAAATTGGTACATTTTTATTCAAATTTAATTTAGTGATCTGTAAGACATTTAAATACTTAAATTACACAATTTTATATAAAGCCACTAGCATAATACATTTAAGTAAATTTAAATGAACTTGATTTAAATAAATGTGTGATACTAGTCTGTAATACATAGTTCATAATTCCTGTACTCTTATGATTGACGTCTGAAAGAAAATCTTCATATTTGATGTTAAATGTAATATTTATGTTTTCCACAAATTTTTTTTTTGAGGAGTCTTACTCCTTTGCCCAGGCTGGATTACAATGCCATGATCTCGGCTCACTGCAATCTCTGCCCCCTGGGTTCAAGCTCTTCTCCTACCTCTGCCTCCTGAGTAGCTGGAATTACAGGCACCCACAATCATGCCTGGCTAATTTTGCATTATGTAGAGATGGAGTTTCATCATGTTGGTCAGACTGGTCTTGAATTTCTGACCTCAGGTGATCCACCTGCCTCAGCCTCCCAAAGTGCTTGGTGAGCCACTACACCAAGGACAAAATATTTTTATATTAAATTTCTAAAGTTTAATGCTAAACAAATTCACATGTTATGTTTAGTTTTGTAATTAATGTGGAAACAACTAACAACAACTAATAAGAAAAATGTAATTACACAATGAGGAATACTCTAGACAGAGCTATGTTTCTTAAAACAGTACAGCTTTGTTATATAGGCTGTTTCATATTGGATATAAATTAATTAAAATTTAATTGAGTATCAAACTCAACATTCACAAAGCTACATGTCAGGTACTCAATAGCCACCTTTTGCAAATGGTCGCCATACTGAATAATGCTGATATATAATATTTTTATCCTAACAAAATGTTAAAATGAACAGAACTGATCTATTTAATAGAGATTGTTTGTGCTACTTATTAACCTTTCACCAGCAACACACAAACAGAAACACACACAGACCCAGATACACATATACACACAGACACACACATACACACACATCCCTGGTTTGACAGATGTTGTTATGAGAATGTAGAGCTCTAATCGACAAAGGGTCTTCAATAACACATGCTCTCAACTTAAAATGCAAACAAAATATGAATGAATTATTTTTATTACAGAAGCAAAGGTACTTTGAACATAGTGAATTCCATTGTGATTAGTAGAAGGCAATATTTATTCAAATTTTTGATTGCACAGAACAATATTATTATATACTGTGGAAGGAGGACAGGGGAGATCAATGGGCTATGCCCTGCAAGGTACTCACTTTCTGGAACTCTAACTCAATAAAGAGTTTTATAGAGAGGTTTTTCTTGGTTATTTTTCTGTCTTTGTCTACAGAATAGTTTTTTTCTTTTTTTTTTTTTTTTTTTTTTTTTGAGACGGAGTCTCGCTCTGTCGCCCAGGCTGGAGTGCAGTGGCCGGATCTCAGCTCACTGCAAGCTCCGCCTCCCGGGTTCACGCCATTCTCCTGCCTCAGCCTCCCGAGCAGCTGGGACTACAGGCGCCCACCACCACGCCCGGCTAGTTTTTTGTATTTTTTAGTAGAGACGGGGTTTCGCTTGCAGAATAGTTTTAAAGGTAAATCTTTCCACAGGTCTAAACCAAGAGAGATGGGAAGGAAAAAAGAAGAGGCTATCATGAGCAGTGCAAGGTGAGAGATTACCCAGTACATGCATGTGTCCATCCAGAAGGTTACACTTTTACTGATGCTATTTCAATTCCAAAAGCCACAAGATACATGGAGTTTCCAAGTAAGGAATTCTCCTCCGTATTTCCTGTTCACTCAGTGGTCAAAGTTGAGGGCACACTGGCTCAAGTAACTCCCCAAGCCAGTCAATACTGCAAAACCATACATAGTATCATCCTTAGCCAGTACATAAAATATTACAGATTAAACATTCCACAACAAATGATGTAACATTCAATATCAAGAGAAAAGGGGTAGAAAAAAGAGTTAAACTTCCATGGAGAAAATATAGACAAAAAGAAGATTCTGGTATGGCCTACTAGTCCACTCATCTTGCAAGAAATAAATTTTAAAATGGACAGTGCCTTTCTTTGCTAGCACATGTCAGGTGTTTATTACACATCACAACAAGATGGTGACTGAAAAGACAACAATTTCAACCTGCTAAAAACCTGCTGTTTATATGGCCACAGTGTCCTCTGGTGAAGACTGATACTGGAAGAGTGTGCTTGGTTATGTCCTTATCTGGTTGAGTGCAGTCTTTGTCGACTAGGCAAGACATCTGGTCCCTGCTGGCAAGGAGCCTTATGAAATGTAATATTGAGTCTTTATTTAAGATAGTGTAACTTATATCAAGGGTACTGTATACAGAACCCATTGCTTTTTGAGTTCTGATTTTCCTTTCTAATCTGGTGTCTACTATACTTATTGCAATGCACATGTTATTGCTTGTATGTTCTGTCCAAGCTTTGAGTTTTAATCAGAAGCAAACTTAGTATGGAACATGCTTTCTTCATCCTAACCAGAACAGCTTTGCCAATTCAGTTCTGCCTGTACTTTGTTTCATGACTCAGAAAGCTCTGAAGGAGCTTATTCATCAAATACTTATCTCCTGACATTAAAATGGATTGGACTCCTGGATTAACCTGGAATTCAGTTTTGAGGAGGTGGCCCACTGCTAAACTTCAAATGGAAATTCTCCAAAATGACATGAAAGTCATCTAATCTTTGTATTGTTCGCATTTAATCCTGGATGTGAAAACAACATTTATAAATAAACTATCTCCAACAAAATCCAAAGATCAATTTACTTATTTATTTTTAATTTTTTAAGGTCATCAGCAAACGTCTTTCTTGGACTCCATTTATTTTGCCTTCATATGTCTATTTGAGGGTCAGATGCTGCTAAGTCTGTAAAATATCCCAGATTAAATGATACAGATCAAACTATCCAAGCTCTGTTCAAAGGTGTCCTTTGCCTTTTACTATCCCTAAATAATAATGAGAAATTTTGGAAATGAAATGTATGAAATATGCCCTCCACCTCTGAAAGTAAGATGGAAGACTGGCTTTGATCACCAGATCGGCAAAGGAATTGGGTATTGTCAGTGTGAAAGCAGGTCAGCTTCAAACAGAGAAGGTGAAGACCATCACGTGAGGCAGTGCTAATGGTTTTAGTTAAGGAAAGTTACACTGTGAAGATAAGAGGCAACACATTACAAGCCTGCTGTCAGCATATTCCATACACATTTATATTTAAACATCTTAATCTGACCCCTTTCCTTTAAACACATGCCATGGATTTCTAACAGAAATGACTTTTTGGAAGATTTCTTTATAGCTATTATTAAAAGATGCAATGAAGACAGGGATTATGGTTGACAAATCCTCCTTGACCTTCCGGAGGTGAGACATCTGTGCCATTTGCCCAAAAATGTTGGCTGATTTTTTATCACAACATGTGAAGCTATGGTAGATACTGGAAACCCTGCCAGGCAACACCTGCAGACTGCAACAGACTCACACTCATGTACTTTAATGTCTTTTGTTATAAAACCAGAATTCCATTTTGCAAGCCTGGCCTCTGACAAAGTGGAGAATGATCTCGGAAGTTCCTCTTTCCTGCCACCTGGAGTTGTTTTCAGGGGTTGTTAATATTTAAGAGCATATTACTACTTTCAGTGATTCCTACACAAACCTGTTGTGTAGGTTGTTGCCAAATTACCCTTCCAAGGTAAGTGCGCAAATGCATCTGCAATTCTCTTCAGAGATAATGATCAAGGCCATTATCTGTTCTCCCAGAAGTCCTCCATCCTGTCTTAGGTTACGATGGGCGACTAAAACACACTGAGAAGAGTCAAGATCAAACTCTTCTGGTCTTATCCAAAGCCTTGGATGGTCCCAGAATTCTGAAAGGATGCCAGTGGTTCAGTAGCTCCTGGTCTCTTCATAAGTCATTTATTTTTCAGTTTGGTGACTACAAAGAATAGTAGCATCAATGTGAATGCTGGAGGAGTCACTGTATTTGGGTCAGATAGCAGGAGAGACAGGAACCTGGAGAATGCCTGCTGGACTCAATCCTTTACCAACCCAAATATTTATCCTTGCACAAGTAGCAGATTCCTTCTCGGTGTGCAGTTCCTAGGCATCCATGCATCTTTGTGTATAGTTTGCTCTTTTCTTAGGTAACACCATAGGTTATTTAAAGCAGTTGACAACCTGGCTCTGCAACATTTGAAAAAGGTTGGCTTATAAATGCTTAAATTCTACAGCTCAGTAAATTGTTAATGATGGCTGATCATGGTGGTTCATGCCTGCAATCGCAGCATTTTGGGAGGCCAAGGCAGGTGGGTCACTTGAGATCAGGAATTTGAGACCTGCCTGGGCAACATAGTGAAACTCAGACTCTACTAAAAAAATACAAAAATTAGCCAGGCATGGTGGCATGGGCCGGTTGTCCCAGCTATCTGGGAGGTTGAGGTGGAAGGATAGTTTGAAATTGGGGGTAGGAGGTTGCAGTGAGCAGAGATTGAGCCACTGCACTCCAGCATGGATGACAGAGCAAGACCCTGTCTCAACAACAACAAAAAATTGTGGTGGGTTTTTAAAGACACGTATACAATGCAACTAAAAAATAAGTTAATTAGGACTTAATATAATAAACTGTTGACAGTTGACCATATATACATTACAATATCAAAAAAAAATTTTCTGGAATATCTAAAGTTTTCTTCTAAAGGTATATTTATTAGCTAATTGTAGCTTGGCTACTACATTTCAAAATGAGGGTATAGTTTAATTTTTTTAAAACAAGTCATTTAATAAAATGTATCGGCTATGCATTAGAGATAGACATTTTACATTATTACACTACTCGAAACCTGAAATAACATCTAAAACAGGAGTTATTACTTGAATCTCCCATTTTATAAACAATGCATACATACTGAGGAAGTCTAACCAAGCTTATTTTTCTTTTCAGATCCTGAACAGTGGAGCTGAAATTTAAACTGAAGACTTACTGATGCTAGACCCACTTTATTCCTTATATTTCCAGAGTATTTCTCTAGTTAGAAGTGCAAAAAGTGAGGGCTGGTAAGACTTCTCTTTGCTTAGTTAAAACCAAACAGAAATGAAAACTGAAAAACCTATGTCCTAAAATATTATTTGAAAACTCACTTCGTCTTCTGAAATTATTTCTAGGTAATTTTTCCCTTAAATTTTATGTTTATTTTAGTTTAATTATAAGATTTAAGTTGGAATTTAATTATGCTGCTAAGAAGTTAACCATTAATAGTGTCGAAGGAACTTCTAGACATCTTTTCTGCTTAATAAACACTGACAACCCTAAGGAATATAATGATGTTAGAAAAATTCCTCCTGCCACATTAGTAAACTCTACTGGGCTGGGCAGAGTGGTTCACACCTGTAACCCCAGCACTTTGGGAGGTGGAGGCGGGCAGATCATGAAGTCAGGAGATCAAGAACATTCTGGTTAAGACATTGAAACCCCATCTATGCTAAAAATACAAAAAATTAGTCCGGTGTGACATCACATGCCTGTAGTCCCAGCTACTTGGGAGGCTGAGGCAGGATGATTGCTTGAACCTGGGAGGTGGATGTTGCAGTTAGCTGAGATCTTGCCACTGCACTCCAGCCTGGCCCACAGAACAAGATGCTGTCTCAAAAAATTTTTGAAAATAAAAAAATAACCAACCACTATGCCATCTGGACTCTAGAGACCTCTCACATGTTTTTTTTTTAATAGCCTAAGCCTGGAAAATGTCACAAATTTTTCCCTCCTCGGGCTGAACATATGTCATATTTCTTTGTCCTGGGTCTCTTGACAGTTTAAAACTTTTTCTAAAGTTTCAGAATTTACAACCGCATCTGATGGGTGAATTTTATTTTCTAATGTTGAGGGCATTTTTATCTTGTTGTCTTCACACCAATTTAGTGTTTAAGTCCAGAATTAAGTTTAGTTTTAATTTTCATTTATCCAAACCATCTATCAAAACCTATAATTAATGAATCTCAGAAATGCCTGTACATAAGAATCCCTGAGGGAATTTTACAAAATACAGACATCTCAGACCCACTCTTACAGATTCTGAGTTAATCAGTCAAGGATGGGGATTTCTTGAGAGGAGATTTACAGACAAGTATTTTAAACTTCTTCCTACTACTTAATAATAAGCAAAGTTGTCAAACAGTCAACATTCTGCTTTACTGGCTGAATCAGCAAATATTATTCAAACATTTCTCACTTAACACACACAGTTGGAGCAGGTGGGAGGAGATGAAATGTGGTACTTTAAAACACAGTTATTGAAATATACCTCTAAGGTTTAAGATATTATTCTTTCTGTAATGCAAATATTATTGTAAATATTCATCCTTCTTATAGAAATACTCTGCTTTGTGTATGTTATCACTTTAAGGTTTACAATGACTTATATGTATGTATTAAATGACATACTTATGTGTATGTGTGTATGTATATATATATATATATATATGTAAAACTTAATATGCATGAGTACAAAGTTATATTCTTCATTTCAGTTACTTTCCCTTTCTGTTACATTCCAGATCAAGTCCATGGTAATATATAAAAATATCATCAAATTACTATCCTTTCTTTTTTAAAGAAGTTGTCCTGTCCTTTCTGTTGTAGCATCAGTATTGGCAGCATTTGTCCTTTCCTTTCTTCTCCTTTTTTTGTTTGTTTGTTTTTTCATAAATCCTATTTGAAAATCTTACTCTACCCTTTTTCCAGATACAAAATGGGAATCTGGTAAATAATAGGTTTTCAAAGTTACTCAAGCAATTGTAACACTGGAAAAGAAATCCACAACTCCCTGACTCTACTCCATTCTTCTTTCCACTGAACTTGTTCAATGATTGAGGAAAAGAAGAGGACAAATTGTACTGTTCCTAGTTGTTGTTGTCCCTCCCCTCCCCTCCCCTCTCCTGCCCTCCTCTCTCCTCTCCTTTCCTTTCCTTTCCTTCTTTTCTTTTCTTTTCTTTTCGATGGAGTCTTACTCTGTTGCCAAGCTGAAGCGGCATGATCTTGGCTCACTGCAACCTCTGCCGCCCAAGTTCACCTGATTGTCCTGCCTCAGCCTCCTTAGTAGCTGAGACTACAGGCGAGAGCCACCAAAACCAGCTAATTTTTTTGTATTTTAGTAGAGATGGGTTTTTACCATGTTGGCCAGGATGATCTCAATCTCCCGACCTCTTGATCTGCCCACTTTGGCCTCCCAAAGTGCTGGGATTACAGGTGTGAGCCACCTAGCCCCACCTGTTCCTGGTTGTTTAACATCCTGTGTAGTCCCTGATTTTGATCAAAGACTTTGATTCAAATGTGTTCCTCTCCAAGGGTTCTGTTGTTTCTACTAAGCTACATGCCGCTTCTGTTGAAAAAATACAGTGTGTCAATATGGCATGCATACACACACAAATACACATACACACATATTCTTAGAAGTCTTAGACGTTTAACTTAAGCAAATGATTAGTTACGTTCAAACAAAAATGATTGTTTACATGAATACAGGTTTATTAATAACTGCAAAACTGAAAGCAATGTAAATTTTTAACCGGTGAACAGATAATTAGATTGTGATGCAGTCAGACATTGAGATATTTCTCAATAATTAAAAAACAAACATAGAAAACACTGGAGCTTAAATAGTGGTTTACCAGTAGTGCAATAATTAGTACTTGCAGAGACCCTGGGTAACTCACCAATGCTTTATTTAAGGGGATGGAAGTCAGATTCAAATGTCTACATATGGTTTAATCCCCTCTATATGACTTTCTGGAAGAGGCAATGCTCTAAGGATAAAAATGTGTTTCATGTTTCCCAGGGCATGTGGGTTGGGAGAAAGTTTGAGTACAAAGAGGCACAGGGGAACATTTTGGGATGATAAAACTGTTTCCATGTCATAACTGTGGTAATAGTTACCATCAAAGAGTACAAACACCAGAAGCTGCACACAAAAATAAATAAATGTAACCACATAGAAAATAGATATAGCTGTATTAAGTATGGTGTGTTTTAACCTTCTTGTTTAAAATAACAAGAAGAACTTCCTTCATGTTACCAACATTATGGTCTTACTAGATGTTTTGTATCTGTGCTATTTTGTCAAAGTATTATGCCTGTTATTAATTAGTATAATACATATTATGCTAAAAGAGGGAAATCTGAAAGAAGAAATGGCACATTTGTCTAGATATTTTAATCTTGGTGGATTTTAACAAATTTTGCACAGCCAGCTACTCCCCTTTGCCTTCTTGACTGCCTTCTCAATCAATGTAATTTGGATTCATGTTGCCTTCTGCATAAACAAGAGGAACCTGAAAAAATGAATTTGATAAAAGGAAAATGTTATCCACTCTTTTGAATTTCACCTATACTAGACAATTCAAGTGTGAAAGAAGTGATATTCAGATCCTGGAATATTTAATTTTAGTAAGTTTATCTGTTTTTAAAATGAATTTCCTGGTTGGAAAAGTATAGTAGATGTGCAGCAAGATAGTTCTTGCTTAAATAAATATCATAGCAAAGTTTTGAGAATATTGTAGAACATGTTACACTTTAAGCAATTATCTGGGGTTTTTTTTGTGCCTATAATAATTGTACAAATTCAGTATAATTATGAGGGGGTCATTCATTATCTAATATTTTCTGCTTCAAACTCAATGTACTAACTTCAGTAAAAAGCATTCAATGATGCATGAACATTTTGGGAAATGTTGCCAAGAAAATAAAAGTGTACAAAAACCCCAAATTTAAATATCCCTTCATGGTTACTAAATAAAACAGTAAAACAATGTAGCATAATATTATTTGTAATGTAATGTATTACATTGAATATTATCACAGTTCCTCAATTTTAATGTCTTACAATTTTACTAAAATAACTCAGTCTCCCAATCATTTATTTTCCAAGTCAAAAACTGTGTCTATTTAACTATTATCTTTTTGATACCAATTATCACATACATTTCAGAATCGCATTCACATTTTGAGGAAATATTTTGCCTCTAGTAGAGATGAAGATTGTTTCTTGCCCATTTGAGTGGCTGTGTGAATGTTCTGAAGGTTAGCAAACTTATATTCTCTTAGAAACATTTCACACATTTGAGAAATATGATTACAATATATCTTCAAAATCAGAAAGAAAACTCAACTGTGTTCAACAAATATTACTTTCTTCTCTCCAAAAACCAGGCTGTAGAAATCATACATAGTATAGGGGATATTTAATTGCTTCACTGGAGTCTATCACAAACATAAATGATCCTATCATAGAATTATTTATGTTTCTGTAAGAAATAATATATATTTCTAATTCTTATTTTCTGGTATATAATTCAGAATATGAAATATGGAAATATAGAAGAGAGAAAAAAACAAAATTAAAATCATATATTTTGTCCTATTTATTTTAGCTCTTATTTGTATTTGTGTGTTTTGTAAAATTAACATGATACAAAAGAATATGAATTCATATGTTTTAATTGTTTCATCTAAGATAATGGAATATTTTTTATTTTCTTGATAAATTTTATTGTTTTATTTTAATTATTTTAGAGTTTATTAGGCCAATAAACATAATATATATTTAACCTTTTCAAAGGGTTGTTGTATCCTTGTATGGATTACTTATTGAAAATATTGTACTTTAATGGCATCTCATTTTAGAAAGCCACATCCCCTCTTTTTACTATTTGACCTTTGTATGTGATAATCTTCACATATGCATCTTTCTAGACAATTTTGATAGCTCTTTACAATAGATTTCAGTAAATGAAATTACTGTGACCAAATGTAGAGTGGTGAGAACACTGGTTCAGGGTGTTAATAAACAGAAAAAAAAAATTATAGTAATAATGTTGCCAACAGCATTGAATAAGAATGTCTTATTGACCTGTCTTTTAAGCATTGTGTTGTCTTTTTTATTTTTTTATTTTTATTTTTTTATTTTTATTTTTTGAGATGGAGTCTCACTGTGTCACCTCGGCTGGAGTACAGCCACATGATCTCAGCTCACAGCTACCTCCACTTCCTGAGTTCAAGTGATCCTCCCATCTTATGCTCTGGGATTACAGGTGTGCACCACTATGCCTGGCTAATTTTTGTGTCTTTAATAGAGACAAGTTTCTTCATATTGGCCAGGCTGGTCTTGAACTCCTGACTTTAAGTGATCCACCCACCTTTGCCTCCCAAAATGTTGAGATTACAGAGTGATCTATCATGCCTGGCCCTTTGTGTTGTTTTTGAAAGACAATAATGTTATGATAAATACTTCTGTCTCATTATTAATAGTGCAATTATGACTAGATGTAAAGATAAGCAACGTTTTTGTAATGTTTATTGTTAGGCCTGCAAAAAACTGCTGTGAATTGTTCATGGTGAGGTTTTTGTATCTTGATTTCAGTTTAATTTTTCTCTTGAGTATTCAGCATGCTTTGTTAAAGTATCATTTTTTTTTTTTTTTTTTTTTTGCAATTCACAGATGAAATTTAGGCTACATATGAAATTATTTTAAATTGTGCTTGGTAAACTCTCATTACAACATTCTCTTTCCCATTTTTTAAAAAATTTATTTCCATTAAAACTATCAGGATAAAGATTTTGCTCTATACTTAAAATTTAGTTTTGTCATGTTTTATGTTGATAAGTATGTCTGTATTCCAATTCATCAATCACCTTAGAAAATCCAATATGTGTTCTTCCATGAGGCAAAGTAAAGTATAACATTTCAGGTGATAAGATTAATACTAATAGAATCTTTGTTACTGCCTTATTATGATTATATTTGAAGAATTTGGGTCTGGCAATTCATCCTACTTAGCTAAATGGACCCATTTTAAAGTTCAATAGTGTTTTTTTTTTTTTTTTCTTTTCCAAATGATGCTGTATTTTTTTCTCTCTTACACATCCCCCCCACCCCACTTTTTAAAATAATTGTTTACCTTGTATGACTTTTTTTCTCTTTTTCAAGTGATGCTATACTCAAAAGAAAATACTCTAGTAGAAAAGAAAAGGAAAGAAAAGAAAGAAAAATATGGAAAGAAAGGGAAAATAAGAGGCACAGTTACAGGCCAAAACCTCCTGGTGGAAATGCAACAGAAACCCCCACCTTGGTCACCATTTCTTTGCTGAGTTCCAGCAAACCACAATAATGACTGACATGGAAGCTTTGCTGGAATCTGGATATTGTTTTAAACCCTTCAGGAAATGAACTCACGAATAGACATTGAGGTGGGTACTACTTATAACCCTTATGCATATTTTAATATATGCGTATATATTCTAGTTTAAATATGTATATGCATGTAAACATATGCAAAAATATACTGAAAACCCAGCACAATTACTGTCAATTTCTCCACATTGATTTAATTAGAAACATCCAAGCTTTTAAAACAAATTATTGCTAGGCAGTCATTTATGTGAATGGTATGTTGACAGTAGAGTGTTTGGAGATGAAAGGCATCTGGTCCTCATCTTCAGGCATTTGTACCAGCATACGAACCCGGAATACCATAGAACTATATACTTTATTTCATGGAATTGTGAAATGGGACTACAGGGGAGTAATTAAGCAACTTCTCACTGGGAGATTCAGGAAATTCTTCACCGGGAGAATGATGTTCGAGCTCAGATTAAAGGACAGAGAGAAAGTGATGGGGCCACAGCCTGAAAGAATGTGCAGCACCGTGACATGCAGCACAGGCATTTTCAGAGATGGAAACCTTACATGTCAGTGGGGTCCCTGGGTAAGGGACAAGAGTGGAGAAAAAGGAGAAGACAGTAGCATCCATCTGCTGACTTATCTGAGTGGATGTGACTGTCCTGTACTTGGAAAGACTTCATACAGGGAAGACTTGCATATTATGAAAATATATGCAAAACTCTGGGAAGTGGACCAAAATGTGTTGACATGAGATGTGGAGAGAGTAACAGGTATAAGGGAAGAAAAAGGACAGTGGTCGTGGAGAGGGGAAGACAGATAAAACGGGATGAGGGTGAAGTACTCATATTCAGGGATGGATTTTATATGTCTGAAGGAGAAGAGAGGAATATAAATCTGGGAGTGGCTAACTGCGTAACATCTATGAGGAGTATACAGAGATGAGCGAAATATAGTAGAGATAAGAAGTTGAGCTGTGGACTTTTTTTTGGCTGAAAATGTCTATACATGTTTATTTAACGATAATGCATTTTGAGAAAAGGGGTACCTTTCCAAATACGTACCTAGATTTAAAAAAAAAAATGAAGCATCATCAATTAGCTTTTTTTAACACCTTCTAACTAATTTAATAATACTGTATCTTCTTTTGAATGAGCGATATCATGCAGCATCCCTCTAGGAGCAAAATAAAATGATAACAACAAGATTCTTAATATTATTCTTATAATTGCTTTGTTGCTAATCAGCACTTTGGTCAACTCAGAATCTCAACAAGAATAATAATCTTAGTCCCACTTTAAATACAAAAGGCTAAGTAATTTTTTGAGATAGTACAGCTAGATTTTTGAAAACCTTGGAATTTGATCTTTAAATTCAGAATTCAATATCTAAAAATTTAGAGGTATTATTGAAAATGTATTTGAAATATTTATAAAAGTGTAAGTACATATATGTGAAATAAATATTCTGTGCATGCACCTTTGAATCTCTTTCTCTTCTTGTGAAGACACCAGTCCTGTTGGATTAGAACTCTGTCTTGATGAATTAATTTACCCTTAGTTACATCTTTAAATGCTGTATCTTCAAATACAGTGAATTGGAGGGTGCGGTGAGAGGGAGACATAACCAGGCCATAACAGTGAGAAATGAATGCGTAAAGACATTTACATTTTATGAATTAAATTCCTGTGCAATTCCCTAGCCATTATAATGCATAGTTAATGTTAAGGAACCTAAATGTCCTTTACAAAAACTACTGTGTAAAATGTATAGATCAAAAGTCCATCAATATTCCAAGCAACTAAGCTATGAGTAATGAACTGTCTGCTTCCCCAAACATAAATGCAAATTATTCTGATATTCTTGGCATTTACTGAAGCATCTAGTTTTGTTTTCTCTTTATTGACTTGATAAAAAGTACTTTTAGGGATAGTGGTTCATACCTATAGTCCCAGTTACTTGGGAGTCTCAGGCAGAAGAATGGCTTGAGCCCAGGGCTTTGAGGCTACAGTGATCTATGATTGTTCCACTGCATTCCAGCCTCTGTGAGAGTGAGACCCTGTCTCTAAAAAATTAAAATAAAAAATTAGTCAGGCTTGGTGTCATGTACTTACAGTTCTAACTGCTTGGGAGACTGAGGTGGGAGGATCACTTGAGTCCAGGAGTTTAAGACTAGTGCAGGCAACATAGCAAAACCCCACCTCTGAAGAAATAAACACAACTGGGCACTGACGGAATTGTCATCACCTAATATAGAATAATTCACAATATTTCAGTTAGATTCAGATTCACCTATTGCCTATCCAGATAAATCTCCCAGGCTTTCTTCTAAACGCTATCATCAGATCAAAAAATAAATATTGCAATGACAGTTTCAAATGATTATGTTTTACTTGTCTTCTGTTTTTTCCTGGTCTGTGTTTTACTCTCAACCTCATTAGGTCTGCACTTGGCTCTAAACTGTTTGAAGAGTTGATGCTGCCTGTGCATTTCATAGGGACATCTCCACAAACAGTCATGTAGCCTTAAGTACTGCACTGTAGAGTCCTTGAATTCTCAACAGTCTCTTAAAATGTGATATAAAATATCAAGATATAATCTGGTCCTTGGAAAGTAAAACAAATTCTGAGGTGATGAAGAAAATAGTCTTTTTAAAATTATTATATTTGGGTCAAGGTCTTGCTCTATTATCTAGGCTGGAGTGCAGGGTGCAATCATAGCTCACTGCAGCCTCAACCTCCTGGATTCAAGTAATCCTGCCACCTCAGCCTCACTTGCAGCTTGGACTACAGGTGTGTGTCATCATAACCAGCTAATTTTTTAATATTTGTAGACATGAGGCCTCACTATGTTGCCCAGGCTTGTCTCAACCTCCTGATCCAAAGCAATCATCTGACTTACCCTCCCAAAGTACTGGGATTACAGTCATGAGCCACCATACTCATCAAGTGAAGAATCTTTAAGCTGAAAAACTCACATTAGGGCATCAGATAAAACAGACTGAAAAGGTGAACACACTTGAACACTCATGATAATATGTCTGCTCACAAAGAAAGCCATAATAAACAGGACCATTTCCCAGAGGTGATATTGACTGGACAATGTGGGAAGAAACTGCTTATGCTTTCTCTGACCCCTTCCTCATGAGGATTTTTTTCATATTTTTCTCCTCATTTCTATTTTTTTTTTCCTCTGGCTAATGGAAGAATTTCTCATGCCTATAATCCCATTTACTTGGGAGCTCAAGCAGAAGAATCACTTGAGCCTAAGGCTTTGAGAATTTTAAAGAGAATTTGCATCTCTTGTTAGGCTGTTGTGGATAACTCAACTATGACATTTGCTGCTACCAACACCACCTTTACACTGTAATGAATTTCTGTTCTCCGTGGGGCATTTCAGTTTTGTTTGCAACTCTCTCTCTTATTTTCACTAGGGAGCTTGAAGGATATTTTACCACATTTTGAGGTATGCATGATCCGGTGGTTTCTGCAATGTATTGTGAGAAGATGTGAGAAGACTAGTTCAGAAGGTGAAGGAAGCGTACACAGATATGAGTTTCATGATGTCACACAACAATCTGTTGCTATCTTCAGGGTGGCAAGGTGTTCTACATATGTCATCTTTTAAAACAGCATTGAAGGCATACATCAAATAGAATTAAATGAAGCTTGTTTCTTTTGGTCATTATGATGTTGTTTTTTTTTTTTCCACAGAGCAAAAGTTTTTTGTTTTTTCTCAGAATTGTTGGTTGTGTCTCCTTCTTAACTTTCCTTTTGCAATAATTCTGTGTGTAGGCTCTAAAACTAGTATATTTATGCATTCATTTAACAATGCATGGGGCCAGGCATGGTGGTTAACGCCTGTAATCCCAGCACTTTGGGAGAAGGAAGTGGGCAGATCACGAGGTCAGGAGATCGAGACCATCCTGGATAATATGGTGACACCCCATCTCTACTAAAAATACAAAAAAAAGTTAGCTGGGCATGGTGGCAGGCACCTGTAGTCCCAGCACTTGGGAGACTGAGGCAGGAGAATGGTGTGAACTAGGGAGGCAGAGCTTGCAGTGAGCCGAGATCGTGCCACTGCACTCCAACCTCGGTGACAGAGACAGACTCTGTCTCAAAAAAAAAAAAAAAAAAAAAAAGGGAATGTAGGCCAGGTACAGTGACTCACACCTGTAATCCCAGCACTACGGAGGCTGGGCCAAGTGGATCGCTTGAGCTCAGGAGTTGAAGACCAGGCTGGCAAACATAGTGAGAGCCCTTCTCTAGAAAAAAATATAAAACCTAGCTGTGCATGCTGGTGAGCACCTGTAGTTGTAGGTAATTGGGAGGCTGAGATGGGAGGATCATTTGAGCCCTGGAGGTGCAGGTTGCAGTGAGCCAAGATCACTTCAACCTGCATGACAGAGTGAGACCCTGTCTCAAAAGAAAAAAAAAAATGTATGTATTGATCTCTACCTGGAAAACATGGGAGATCATATATAGTTTTAATAGTGTATAGTAAATGACTGAAAAAAAATTCTTCATTAAAAAACGTATTGAAAAATAATTGAGAAATCAAGGAAAATAAGAAATTCAGAGATAAAAGTTTGGGCAAATTTGTAACAGGTAATAAAAATATATATTGAGATATTTAAATTGTAATAAAATGTAGAGATGGGGTGGAGATGAAAATTATAAGGAATAAAAATGCAATGTTTATAGGCAATCAAAGGGAAGAGAATGTGCATGCAGGGGATTGCAGGGGAGGGTCTTCTCAATTGCATCACTGATCCTAGCAATAGCCCTGCCTTAGGTGCTGACAGTATATTACCTCCAAGAACATTTTACCAAATTTTACAGACTCTGGGTTCCAAGTCCTGGCTCTCTTATTCTTTATAAGGTGGAAACTGAATAAATCAGCATAGATCTCTTTTTTAAAATTTTTAATCCATAAAACAGTAATATGGGAATAGATATAATTCGATCATATATTTTTCATATCAATGACCTAAGCCTCAATTTGAGGTTCCTTTTAGGATCAGTATGAGATATTCTATCTGCCTTCTTCCATGCTAAGAACTGAACCAGTCTACCAAGCATCCTCACAGGAGTGAAAGAATGAACACTATTTCATAACTCAGCTTTAACTTATTGATGTGTGGCTCACGACTTCTACGTCCCCTGCTGCCAAATGGTAAAATATTTTGGTTGTGACCCTGGACACATGCAAGCAGAGACCTATGAGAATATCTGAATTTCCCTGGCATGTTGCAGAGACAGCTGTAATTCCCATGTGGTCTTCCAAGATTATATAGCATACATCAGTTTCTTCCTGTTCTCTCATGCTTCTTTAAAGCATTAATTGGAGAAAGAATGATATTGTCATCCATTGTCATTTTAAAGTATATATCACTTGTTGAAAGCTTAAAATCCATGCTCATACATAATCTTGAGGGCACAGGGTGCATTCATCAGGAGGCTCAGAAAGCAGTTTCTGAGTATTGCACACAGAAGACACATTTGGTATGTATTTAGCTTGTTCAGGGCAAGAATATTTAATTGGCTCACAACCAGGAAAATTGCGGAGCCATTTCTGGAAAATTGGAGAGATGTCTCCAGGTGAGAATGTTAGCGTATTTAGCTGACTGAAGAGGGAACAGATAGATGCTGCCTAGCTCTGCACCACAGGAGCAATTGGCAGAGATAAACCACATTAACTATTGTGCACAGGGCATCTACTGAGCCATCCCTTCAAGTAAAAATCCACCATCTTGTGGACAAGGAGCTCGGTTTCTGACACTCCTGAAAACTTGCGAAGGCTACTTTCAAATGAGGAGATGCCTCCTGATATGGTTTGAATTTGTGTTCCCACCCAAATTTCTGGTTGAATTGTAATTCACCATTTTGGAGAAGGAGCCTGGTGAGGGATGGTTGAATCATGGAGTGGCTGACCCCTTTGCTGTTCTCATGATAGTGATTGAATTCTCATGAGATCTGGTTTTGTAAAAGTGTGTGGCATCTCTTCTTTTGCTCTCTTCTTCCTGCTTCTGTCATGTAAGATGTGCCTGCTTCCCCTTTGCTTCTGCCATGATTGTAAATTTCTTAAGGCCTCTACAGCCATGCTCTTTGTAGCCCTGAGGCATTAAACTCTCTTCTTTATGAATTACCCAGTGTTGGGTAGTTCCTTACAGGAACACAACCATGGACTAATACAGCTACTAAGTTAATTTCCCACATACTATGAATTTTAATTTAAAGTGGTAATATTTTTTAATGCATAAATAGAAGAACTTGAAACTCTTGGTCAAGGTAATATGTATACTTGAGTGTGCACGAGATAACAAAAGAGAAATTCAAGCTTTTTGTTGTCACTGCTATATTCCTAAGAAATATGTGTGTCAGCCAGGTGCAGTGGCTAACGCCTGTAATTCCAGCACTTTGGGAGGCCGAGATGGGCAGATCATGTGGTCAGGAGATCGAGGCCATCCTTTCTAACATGGTGAAATCCTGTCTCAACTAAAAAACATAGAAAAAAAAATAGCCAAGCGTGGTAGCGGGTGCCTATAGTCCCAACTACTCAGGAGGTTGAGGCAGGAGAATGGCATGAACCCAGGAGGTGGGGCTTGCAGAGCTGAGATCGTGCCACTGTACTCCAGCCTGAATGACAGAGCAAGACTCTATCTCAGAAAAAAAAAAGAAAAAGAAAAGAAAAGAAAAAAAAAGAAATATGAGTGTATGAAGTTGTGACATGCTTAATGTACATCAGTTTTGTAGGATACAAACTAGTGCACTGGGGTAAAGATAGATGCATAGATAGATAGATAGATAGATAGATAGATAGATAGATAGATAGACAGATAGATACATACATACATACACACACATACTTAAAACAGATGAATAGATAGATAAATACATAGATAATTGATATGTCTAGGCAGGTGGATGGGTAGGTGGCTAGATAGATAATAGGCAAACAGACAAATAATGATAGAGAGAAATAGATAAATAGATAGATGTATAGATAGATAACAATATTCATAAATAGATTCATAGATGTTCATAGATGCATACATCAATAGTTGCATAGATAATCAGTAGATAGATGGATAGACAGATACATAATAGACACATGCATAGATAGGTAAATAGTGCATAGAGAGATAGATATGTCTACATGATAGTTGGATAGATACATAAATATTTGATATAGATAGATGAACATCCATAAATACACAAATAATTCATAGATGCACATAGGTAGATGGGTAGATGAATAGTTTATATAGGCAGACAAATCATTGATATAGAGATAGACGAAAGACTATCTGATGGATGAACAGATTGATATGGCTAGATGGCAGACAGATGACAGATAGTAGACGGGTAGATGGAGAGATAACGGATGGATAGACATAAATAGATGTTAGGTGGGCAGATGGTGGAGAGATTAGACAGAAAATAGAGAGATAGGCAGATTATACAGATAATAGGTAGATGAGAGTTAGATAGATAGATAGATACAGATATAGATATAGATAGATAGATAGTGATACAGAGATAGATATCAAAAAATAGATATTTTGCTACCTAGGATCTCTATAACTGCCTAGGTAAGAAGCCACTGCTTTCAAACACAAGTGATGCCTCTACATTAAAGTTAGAAATAAGATTTTCATGCAACAATAAAATATTCTGGCATTCCCAAAACATTGTGAAAACTAAGTTCAAAATAGTAATCATTGAGGAAATGCCTCCTTACATGATTTGGATTGCTCAATTTCTCTCTTTGACATCAAATGGTTCCTATCGCACAGAGTGTTACAGGATACATCTCAACACAGAAGATGGCAAAGAAAGGTTGTCCAATTCAGCAACAAGGACTGCTTCCAGTTAGTCAGGGCTTGCACTAATTACCTAGGCAGTTGTGTCACTTTTATGCAATATTTATCTAACCTCTAAAGTAAGGGATGACTGTTCAAAGTGTACTGAACTGTGCTCCTGAGTAAAAATATTGTTATGAATGATCCATTTTCCATTATCTTTGTGCACACCTATTGGGGAAATTAGAAAGAGAAAGATCAGCCTCCCACATTTTGCCCATATTCCTAAATTTAAGGAAATATACTGAATATTAAGATGCTCACAAAATCTCTCCACTAATATGCATATTTAACTCATTTTAACTTTTACTACAGTATTCTACATATAGTAAAAGTAGATGGTTGAGACACATGTTCATGAAGAAAGGATTAAATTTCTTAAAATCATATTTCTCAGAAAAGGATTGTGCCATCCTAGCAACCCATGGGACTGTTCCCAAACAGCCTGGAGTGTTCCTGCATTTGAGAGCATATGATGCAATTTCTTCTATGTTGGCAATATTATTTTGTCTTTGACTCTACATATATTTTTACTAATAATTGCTACAAAGTAGTTAAGTGTAACTTCTATAAACACACATCGAAAATCATGAAGACATTATGAATCTTCGATGAGAAAGATATTTATGTTCATAGCTTTACTAACAAAAAGGAAAGAAATAAGGTTTACCTCTCACTGGTATACAACTTGAAGATTTTATAGTCACATGCCCTAGTCTGATCTCCTATAGCAAAAGGTGTTAGACTGGATCATTTATAAGAAAAAGACACATATTGTTCACAGTTATGGAGGCTGAAAATCTAAAATCAAGGTATCAAGACATTCAGTGTCCAGTAAGGATTTGCTTTCTGGTTCATAGCTGGCACCCTGCTGTGTCCTCATATGGTGGAAGGGGCCAGGGAGCTCTCTGGGGTGCCTTTTATAAGGGTGCGGATCACATTCTTGAGATTCCAGCCTAATTACCTTATCACCTCCCAAAGGCACCACCTCCTAATACCATCACTTTGAGATTAGTTTTCAATATAAGAATTGGAGGGGCCATAAACATACAGATCATAGCACTCTGTAATATCTGATGATGGCTAATTTTGTGCACATCAGTGTTGGCAAGGCTGTGATGATTGGTTGCTTGATAAAGCACTATGCTAGATGTTTCTGTTCACGAATTTTGTAGAGTGAATAACATTTACAATCAGGAAGTCTTGAGTATAGCAGAGCATACTGTCTAATATGAGTGGGACTTATTCCCCAGTGAAATACAGACTTCAAGAGCAAAGACTAAGGTTTGCCCCCCAATAAAAGAAACTTGGCTCAAGACTGCAAAGCACAAATCCTGACTGAATTTCCAGTCTGTGGGCCAGCGCTGAAGATTTAGCACTTGCAACTGGACCATGAATGTTTACCCAAATTACCTGCCAGCCTTGTTTCTAAATCCTTTTTATTTATTTTTTTTTTCATACTTTAAGTTCTGGGATACATGGTGCAGAACGTACACTTTTCTTATATAGGTATACGTGTGCCATGGTGATTTGCTGCACCCATCATCTACATTAGGTATTTCTCCTAAGGCTATCCCTCCCCTATGCCCCCACATCCAAACAGGCTCCAGTGTGTGATGTTACCCTCCCTGTGTCCACGTGTTCTCATTGTTCATCTCCCACTTATGAGTGAGAACGTGTGGTGTTTGATTTTTCTGTTCTTGTGTTAGTTTGCTGAGAATGATGGTTTCCATCATCCAAGTTCCTGTAAAAGACAGGAACTCATCCGTTTTATGGCTGCAGAGTATTCCATGGTGCATATGTACCACCTTTTCTTTATCCTGTCTGTTACTGATGGACATTTGGGTTGCTTTCAAGACTCTGCTATTGTGAATAGTGCCACAATAAATATACCTGTGCATGTGTCTTTATAGTAAAATGATTTATAATCTTTTGGGTATATACCCAGTAATCAGATTGCTGGGTCAAATGATATATCTAGTTCTAGATTCCTGAAGAATCACCACACTGTCTTCCACCATAGCTGAACTAATTGACACTCCCACCAACCGTGTAAAAGAGTTCCTATTTCTTCACATCTTCTCCAGAATCTGTTGTTTCCTGACTTTTTAATGACTGCCACTCTAACTGGTGTGAGATAGTATCTCATTGTAGTTTTGATTTGCATTACTCTAAGGGCCAGTGATGATTATTATTTTTTCATACATTTGTTGGCTGCATAAATGTCTTCTTTTGAGAAGTCTCTGTTCATATCCTTCACCCAGTTTTTGATGGGATTGTTTCATTCTTATAAATTTGTTTAAGTTTATTGTAGATTCTGGATATTAGCCCTTTGTCAGATAGATAGATTGCAAAAATTTTCTGCAGCTTGCCTGTTCACTCTGATGATAGTTTATTTTGCTGTGAAGAAGCCCTTTAGTTAAATTACATCCCATTGGTCAATTTTGACTTTTGTTGTCATTGCTTTTGGAGTTTTATACATGAAGTCTTTGCCCATGCCAAGTCCTGAATTGTATTGCCTAGTTTTCTTCTAGAATTTTTATTGTTTTAGGTCTAACATTTAAGTCTTTAATCTATCTTGAGTTAATTTTTATATAAGGTATAAGGAAGGGGTTCGGTTTCAGTTTTCAGCATATGACTAGCCAGTTTGCCCAACAGCATTAATAGGGAATCCTTCCCCATTGCTTGTTTTTCTCAGGTTTGTCAAAGATCAGATTGTCCTAGATATGTGGTGATATTTCTGAGGCCTCTGTTTTGTTCCATTGGTCTATATACTGTTTTGGTACAAGTACTATGCTATTTTTGTTACTTTAGCCTTGTAATATAGCTTGAAGTCAGGTAACATGGGGCCTCCAGTTTTCTTCTTTTTGCTTAGGAATATCTTGGCTATGTAGGCTCTTTTTTGGGTTGATATGAAACTTCAGAGCAGTTTTTTCCAATTCTGTGAAGAAAGTCATTGGTATCTTAATGGGGATAGCATTGAGCATTGAGTCTATAAATTATTTTGGGCAATATGGCCATTTTCACGATATTGATTTTTCCTATTCATGAGCATGGGATGTTCTTCCATTTGTTAGTGTCCTCTTTTATTTTACTGAGCAGTGGTTTGTAGTTCTCCTTGAAGAGGTCCTTCACATCCCTTGTAAGTTGAATTCCTAGGTATTTAATTCTCTTTATAGCAATTGTGAATGGGAGTTCACTCATGATTTGGCTCTCTGTTTGTCTATTATTGGTGTATAGGAATGCTTGTAATTTTTACACATTGATTTTGTATCTTGTGACTTTCCTGAAGTTGCTTAACAGCTTAAGGAGAATTTGGGCTGAGACGATGGGGTTTTTTAAACATATAATCATGTCATCTGCAAATGAAGATACTTTGACTTCTTCCTTTTTTATTTGAATATGCTTTATTTATTTCTCTTGCTTTATTGCCCTGGTCAGAACTTCTGATACTATGTTGAATAGGAGTGGTGACAGATGGCATCCTTGTCTTGTGCTGGTTTTCAGAGGGAATGCTTCCAGTTTTTGCCAATTCAGTATGATATTGACTGTGTGATTGTCATAAATAACTCTTATTATTTTGAGATACATTCCGTTAATACTTAGTTTATTGAGAGATTTTAGCATAAAGAGGTGTTGAATTTTGTCAAAGGCCTTCTCTGCATCTGTTGAGATAATCATGTGTTTTTTTGTCATTGGTACTGCTTTTGTGATGGATTACATTTATTGATTTGTGTGTGTTGAACCAGTCTTACATCCCAGGAATGAAGCCGACTTGATCATGGTTCATAAGCTTTTTGATGTGCTGCTGGATTTGGTTTGACAGTATTTTATTGAGGATTTTCACAGCAATGTTCACCAGGGATATTGGCCTGACATTTTACTTTTTTGTTGTGTCTCTGCCAGGTTTTCATATCACGATGATACTGGCCTCATAAAACGAGTTAGGGAGGATTTCCTCCTTTTCTATTGTTTGGAATCGTTTCAGGAGGAATGGTACCAGGTCCTTTTGTACCTCTGCTAGAATTTGTCTGTGCATTCATCTGCTCCTGGACTTTTTTTAGCCAGTAGTCTATTAATCATTGTCTCAATTTCAAAACTTATTATTGGTCTATTTAGGGATTCAACTTCTTCCTGATTTAGACTTTGGAGGGTGTATGTGTTCAAGAACTTATCCATTTCTTCTAGATTTTCTAGTTTATTTGCATAGAGGTGTTTATATTATTCCTTGATGGTAGTGTGTATTCTGTAGAATCAGTAGTGATATCCCCTTTACCATTTTTATTGCATCTATTTGATTCTTCTCTCTTTTCTTCTTTATTAGTCTAGTTAACGTTTATCTATTTTGTTGATATTTTTTAAAAAACAAGAGCTCCTGAATTTACTGATTTTTAAGGGTTTTTTGTGTCTGTCTCCTTCAGTTCTGCTCTGATTTTCATGACTTCTTGTCTTCTGCTAGCTTTTGGATTTGTTTGCTGTTGCTTCTCTAGTTCTTTTAATTTTGATGTTAGGGTGTCAATTTTAGGTCTTTCCTGCTTTCTCTTGAGGGCATTTAGTGCTATAAATTTTCCTCTACACATGTTTTAAAACCTGTCCCAGGGATTCTGGTATGCTGTATCTTTTTATCATTGGTTTCAAAGAACATCTTTATTTCTCTCTTCATTTTGTTATTTACTCAGTAGTCATTCAGGAGCAGGTTGTTCAGTTTCCATGTAGTTGTGTGGTTTGAGAGAGTTTCTTAATCCGGAGTTCTAATTTGGTTGCACTGTAGTCTGAGAGACTGTTTGCTATGATTTCCATTATTTTGCATTTGCTGAGGAGTGTTTTACTTCCAATTGCATGGTCAATTTTGTGAGAATGTTTCCAGAAACACTCTCACAAACATGTGCAGAATAATTTTTAGCAAAAAAATTGTTCACCATATGGTGCAGTCAAAGTGAGACAGAATTTACCATTCCAAATAGGCCTTAACAACATTTTCTGTCATGGGATTTTTCCTCCATTAAGGAAACAAACAGAATCAAATGAACAAAGAAAAAACAACATCACAAGTTAGCTTATAACAAGCCATGGTTATTACTTATCTCCTACAATAGTGTTGTATCTAACCTAATAATTTTATTCAAAATTCCTTCATTAGGGAATTTATTTTCCAATGGAATAAATACCTCTTTCTCAAATGACCTCAGAACTGGTTTTAACCATGTTAAATATTCTATTAATTTGTAAATCAGATAAAATAATTCACATGTATTTTTTCCCATATTTCTGAGTTGAATATGGTTCCACAGTCAATTTTAGAATAAGTGCAATGAGATGCCGAGAAGAATGTATATTCTGTTGATTTGGGGTGGAGAGTTCTGTAGATGTCTATTAGGTCCACTTGGTCGAGAGCTGAGTTCAAGTCCTGAATATGCTTGTTAATTTTCTGTCTCATTGATCTGTCTAATATTGACAATGAGGTGTTAAAGTCTCCTACTATTATTGTATGGGAGTCTAAGTCTCTTCATATTTCTCTAAGAGCTTGCTTTATGAATCTGGATGCTCCTGTACTGAGTGTATATATATGTAGGATAGTTAGCTCTTGTTGCATGAGCTGACCCCTTTGCTATGATGTAATGCCCTTCTTTGTCTCTTTTGATCTTTGTTGATTTAAAGTCTGTTTTACTAGAGATTATGATTGCAACTTTTGCTTTTTTTTTTTTTTTTTTGCTTTCCATTTTCTTGTTGAATATTTCTCTATCCCTTATTTTGAGCCTATATGTGTCTTTGTATGTGAGATGGGTCTCCTGAGTACACTACACCAGTAAGTCTTGACTTTTTTCTGTTGTTTGAGACAGAGTCTCGTTCTGTCGCCCAGGCTGGAGTGCAGTGGTGCAATCTCGGCTCACTGCAAGCTCTGCCTCCCGGGTTCACGCCATTCTCCTGTCTCAGCCTCCCGAGCAGCTGAGACTACAGGCGCCTGCCACCACACCCCGCTAGTTTTTTTTTTTCCTTTTTTTTTTTTTTTTTTTTTTTTTGGTAGAGATGGGGTTTCACTGTGTTAGCCAGGATGGTCTTGATCTCCTGACCTCGTGATCTGCCTGTCTCGGCCTCCCAAGGTGCTGGGATTACAGGCATGAACAACCGCGCCCGGCCAAGTCTTGACTTTTTATCCAATTTGCCAGTCTGTCTTTTAACTGGTACATTTAGCTCATTTACATTTAGAGTTAATATTGTTATGTGTGATTTTCATCATGTCATTATGATACTAGCTATTTATTTTGCCCATTAGTTGTTGCGATTTCTTCATAGTGTCGATGGTCTTTACAATTTGGCATATTTTTGTGGCTGGAACCAGCTGTTCCTTTCCCTGTTTATTATTTCTTTCAGGAACACTTGTAAGACAGGCCTGATGGTGACAAAATCTCTCAGCATTTGCTTGTCTGTAACAGATTTTATTTCCTCTTCGCTTATGAAACTTAGATTAGATAGATATGAAATTCTGAGTTGAAAATTCTTTTCTTTACAAATGCTGACTATTTGCCCCCACTCTCTTCTGGCTTGCAGGGTTTCTGCAGAGAGATCCACTGTTAGTCCGATGGGCTTCTCTTTGTGGGTAACCCAATCTTTCTTCTGGCTTTTCTTAACATTTTTTCCTTCATTTAACATTGGTGAATCTGATGATTATGGGTCTTGGCATTGCTCTTATCCAGGAATATCTCTGTTTCCTGAATTTGAATGTTGTCCTACCTTCCCAGGTTGGGGGAATTCTCCTGGATAATATCCTGAAGAATGTTTTCCAACTTAGTTCCACTCTCCCTGTCACTTTCAGGTAGCCAAATGAAACGTAGATTTGGTCTTTTCACATGTTCCCATATTTTTACAGGTTTTGTTTGTTCCTTTTTATTCTTTTTTCTCTAACTTTGTCTTCCTGCTTTTTTTTTCTTTAAGTTGATCTCCAATCTTTGATATCCTTTCTTCTGCTTGATTGATTTGGCTATTGATACTTGTTTATGTTTTACAAAGTTTTCTTGCTGTGTTTTTCAGCTCCATTAGGTCGTTCTGTTCTTCTCTAAACTGTATATTCTCTAAACTAATTAGAAATTGCTCTGACCTTTCTTCATGTCTCTTACCTTCCTTGCATTGGGTTAGATCATGCTCCTTTAGCTCAGAGTTGTTTTTTATTACCCACATTCTGAAGCCTACTTATGTGAATTCATCAAACTTATTCCTCATTCAGTTTTATTCCCTTGCTGGACAAGAGTTGTGTTCCTTTGGAAGAGAAGAGGCTTCTGGTTTTTGGAATTTTCAGCCTTTTTGTGCTGGTTTCTCCCCTTCTTTGTGGATTTGTCTACCTTTGGTCTCTGATGTTTGTGACCTTTGGATGTGGTCTCTGACTAGATATGCTTTTCTTTTCTGTTTGTTAGTTTTCCTTCTAACAGGCCCCTCTGATGCAGGACAGCTAGAGTTTTCTGGAGGTCCATTCCCAACCCTGTTTGCTTGTATCACCAGCAGAGGCTGCAGAACAGCATCGATTCCTGCCTGTTCTTTCTTCCTGAAGCTTTGTCACAGTGGGATACATGCCAGATGCCAGCCAGAGCTCTCCTGTTAGGTGTCTCTTGGTGCCTACTGGGAAGTGCCTCCCAGTCAGGACACAGGTGGGTCAGGGACCCACATGAAGAGGCAGTCTGAACCCTAATACACATATTTTCACCATTGGTACCAACATGAGTTATATATGACTGAGTCGATAGTTATAGTGTATCTTAGCTAAGACTTCTCAAGATATCAGAGGACATGTATGTCTTTATTTGCAAACTGATTTCAAAATCAATTTCCTTTGGATTTAGGAGAGCTGGTAATGGAAATTCTAGACTGAGTCTGAAGATCTGAGACTCAGGAGCACTGATGGTGTGAGTTCCAGTCTGAGTCTGAAGGCCTGAGACCCAGAAGACGTGGAGCTGAGTTAGATTTTGAAGGCTAACACCCAGGAAAGCAGATGGTGTGATTTCCAGTCCCAGAGCAATAGGAAATGAATGTCCCAGTTTGAAGGTAATCAGGCAGAACAGATTTTCTGTCATTTAGGGGAGGGTAAGCCTTTTGTTCTATTCATGCTTTTAACTGATTAGGTTATTTCCACTCGCAATGGAGAGGACCATCTTTTTAAACTAGTTTATGACTCAAATGTTAGTCTTATCCAGAAACACTCTCACAAACGTGTGCAGAATAATTTTTAGCAAAAAAATCGTTCACTGTGTGGCGCAGTCAAGCTGAGACAGAATTTACCTTTCCAAATAGGCCTTTAAAACATTTGCTATCATGGGACTTCTCTTCCACTAAGAGAACAAACAAAATCAAATGAGCAAACAAAAAAAAAAACAGCATCACAAGTTAGCTTATAGCAAGCCATGGTTATTACTTATCTCCTATAATAGTGTTGTATCTTACCTAATAATTTTATTCAAAATTTCTCTTCATTAGGGAATTTTTTTCCCAATGAAATATATAAACACTTCTTTTTCAAATGGCCTCAGAACTGGTTTTAACCATGTTTAACATTCTTCTATTAATTTGTAAATTGGATAAAATAATTAACATGTGTTTTTTCCCATATTTCCATGAGTTGGATAATATTTTTAAAAATTAATTTTTCCATAAGAAATTCCAAAGAAAAGGGGAAAAGATTAAAATAATGAAGGCCTGTAAGATAGAAGGGAGAGGGCACTTAACTAAGTTTAAAAGGCAAGTTACCAAATTTTTACTTTA
Source organism: Trachypithecus francoisi (assembly GCF_009764315.1). Classification (NCBI taxonomy): domain Eukaryota; kingdom Metazoa; phylum Chordata; class Mammalia; order Primates; family Cercopithecidae; genus Trachypithecus; species Trachypithecus francoisi. Next base: position 125,421 of record NW_022680478.1, on the reverse strand, counting down.
ATTAGTGAAGAATGTGGAGACAGAGAGTAATGCTTCAGGAAAATTACTTGTGGAGAATATATGGCTTGAATTTCATAATGGAAACATGATAGTGAGAGTTAAGGTAGACAAATTGGGTGGTTTATTAAATTATACTATGTGATTCATATAGATAATACAATGGTTAAAGTATTAGTCCATTTTCACACTGCTGATAAAGACATAGCTAAGACTGAGCAATTTTACAAAAGAAAGAAGTTTAACTGGACTTACAGTTCCACAATGGCTGGAGAAGACTCACAATTATGGCAGAAGGCAAGGAAGAGAAATTCATGTCTAATATAAATGCCAGCAGGCAAAGAGAGACAGAAAGCTTGTGCAGGGTAATTTTCTTTTGAAAACGTCAGATGTCATAATACTTATTCACTATCATGAGACAGCACAAGAAAAACTTGCTCCCATTATTTAGTTATGTCCCACTAGGTCCCTTCTACAGCTATACAACACATGGGAATTGAAGATGAGATTTAGGTGGGGAAATAGCCAAATCATATCAGTTACTTTAGGAAACTGATTAACAACCTAATGTCACACAGTTACTTTTTGTGTCTACAGCAACAATCTACTGATTTAACAACATCTGCAATATGATACCATATTATTACTTTTCATTCTCATGGGGTGTATTAGACCTCTCAAATTGTTCATCCTATATGTCTGCTTTTTTATTTTTGAAATGGAGTCTTGCTCTGTTGCCCAGACTGGAGTACAGTGGCATAATCTTAGTTTACTGCAACCTCTGCGGCCCAGGTTCAAGAGATTCTCCTGCATCAGTCTCCTGCATATCTGGGACTATAGGCACATACCACCATGCCTGGCTAAATTTTCAATTTTTAGTAGAGATGTGGTTTTATTATGTTGGCAAGATTGATCTTGAACTTCTGTCCTCAAGTGATCCACCAGCCTTAGCCTACCAAAGTGCTGGGATTACAGGCATAAGCCATCACACTTGGCCCTGTTATTTTGTATTCTTTGGTTTCCATCTTTCCATTTTCTATCATAGATAGATAGATAGATAGACAGACAGACAGACAGACAGACAGATAGATAGATAGATAGACAGATAGATATGTATATATATGTCTCCTAACATCATGATGTAAAACCAAATATTTGCAATATGTACATTGATAAAACAGAAAGAAAACCAGTGTGATGATTTTGATTGAGTTGGGATAGTCAAGAGAGGAAGAAATGTGAGGAAAGATTCAACACAAATTGAAGACTTCTTGGGTATGGTGGGTGGATTAATTTGCTATGGGTACTGTATTACCTCTTTTCTTCATACTGCTATAAATAAATACCTAAGACTGGATATTTTATAAAGGAAAAGTTTTAATTAGCCCACAATTTCATAGGCTGTACAGGAAGCATGATGCTGATATCTTCTTGGATCTTTAAATTAAAAGATCTGTAATGTTATTTTCTTCAAGGATAAGTATTATTTACACATCACTAGAAGAGCTCTCTATTTTCACTACACATTACTTATTTATAAACAGAAATATTCGATGATTAGTTCATAATTTGATATGAACATAGTTCATAGTTCATAATTGATTAGTTCATAATTCTTATCTATACTTATGCTTATATATGTACATATATAGACATATACTAATATGTATATACATAGACATGTTTATTACATGTAATATTATAGTATATAAATAAATGTATTTATAATTGAGATAATCAGTCTGTTACATTGTTTTCTAGGTTGTATAGATTTGCATTTGCACTAAAGTTATCTCTATATAAATATACACAATCTATATATAAAACATAAATAACCTACAGTTATGTGAATATTTAAGTCTATATATAGGTTATGTCTATAACTCAGCTTCTATGAACATAATCCCAGATATATATGTAATCTGGTGTATATGTAATAAACATATCTACACATATACATATCAATATGTTAAAATTCTATATTATATTTATATAATATATATGTATATTTATTACACATGCATATTTGTATATAGTTATATATACATATCTATGTTTATATTTATATGTAATATATACTCATGCTTATGCTTGTCTGTTTATTTATAAATAAATGTACATATGCATATAGAGTATATGTTTATATGTACATGTATATTTATGCACTATATGTTTACATTTATATACATATATAAACATATTCATAAGAATATGTTTATAGATTAACATATATAAAGTTATATATTTATATATGAATATGCATTTACTTATTATATGTATATATATTTAAATATATAAACATATGTACTGTAGTAGTTATAGATGTTAGATGTTCATTGCATAGATATACTATGTGTCTGTGTGTATATACATTTCTAGAATATATATTTTTCTAGAATATATATACATATAGTAAACTTCAATACAAATGAGAATCTATAATTCCTAGAAAAGCATATAACAGAGTGGCCACATTAAGTTATAAGTCTCAGCTATATTTTATAATACCTGTATTGTCACTTGACTGTTACTAAATTATTTACAGAATAACATGATCTTAAATGATTCGGTATCATACGAATAGAACTGAAACCAAAGGCCAAGGTCACAGAATAGCAGTAACATGTAAGAATATTAAGAGTCAAATAAATAAATCAACCAACAACTAGCTTCTGTAGAAAAAAAAAAAGTACCTGATGTGAACACATACAAGACGTACTGGTTTTATATTAAGCACAGTACTAGTCCTAAGAAATGAAAATTGTAGAGCAACATTTATGAATGGGGCCCCTTAAGAAACCCTCATCTCTCGTTATTGTGAGGAGTAAATTTAAGCACCATAATCTCCAGTGTCAATCTACTATAATTACTCTACATATCCCCCAAGAATGCAATAAATCAAAACAATGTCTTAATGAAATAAGAACAAAACTCTGTATCTTCAGGGACTTGGTTTAATGAAACTAAGGAAAAACTCTGAAGTTATTTAATTAAAATAAAAATACCAATTCTATTCATCTGTCACCTGTACCTAACTTTCATTTACAAGTCTTGAAACCAACAAGACAAACCTATATTTCTTCTCATTCTGCAATCTCCTATGAAGAGAAACCTTGCCATTTATATAGAACCACATCTTCCAACATAATAATTTAAAAAAGTTGGTATCAAGCTCTGGTGTAGCATTCTAAAAAGTTATTATGAGGGATCTTCCTCCATATCTCATTGACATGAATAGATTTCATTTTGCTTTACTCATATTTGTGACTCAGAACCATGGGGAAAAGATAATCACAGACACACATATACATAGTTGGAAGACTGCAAATTGTAGATGTCCAAGTGAACCTATCAGTGAGACACAATGCCAAGAGAGTGTAGTCAGGAGGCTATTTTATAGTTAATTAATTTTCCAATATGCAAGTAAAAATTGAATATATTTATCCTGTGCAACACAATGTTGTGACATTTGTATATGTTATGGAAAGGCTAAATCAAGCCAAGTGATATATCTGTCACCTCACATAATAATCTTTTTTTTTGTAGCAAGAAACTTTAAATCCATACTCACCAATTTTTAAGTATAAGATACATTGTTATTAACTATAGTCACCATGTTGGCACAATAAATCTCTTGAATTTATTCCTCCTGTCTAACTGAAATTTTATATCCTTTGCCTAGCACCTCCCTAATGCCACTCCATCCTCCAGACCTTCATAAGCACTGTTCTATTCTATGAGTGACAGGAGTGTCATTCGTTTATTGAAACAGCACACCCTTCTCATGGATACCTTCCACGTTGATGTGTGATGTAGCCATAGGAGGCAGAACAAAGGCAATGGCCTTTGGATTTGTCATCCTTCATCCTAGATTCTGCTCAGTGAGCTCCCCTTTGAATGAAGCACACATAGCTTCATGCAAATGTGACTCACATCCCCTTTGTGTTCACACCTCAAACTATCAGTTCCTTTATCTCTCATCCATGCTCCAGCTGGCTTAATAAAACTCTTCATTTCTCCTTTTCTGTTAAGTTCTGCTTATATTGACTCATCCCCTATGCAAATTAGATTTTCTTGCCATCATCTAAGTCATCATCTCACCTATATCCTAGACCCACCCCTGCTTTTCCTCTCCTGTTGAATTTCAGTAGCCAGCAAAAAAAAAAAAAAAAAAAAAAAAACTTAATTTGCACTCACATTGACAAATGCACAAGCACACATGTGTCCATTTCTGACATGAAAATATTCTTGTATTATTGAAATTCATCCAACTAGGTCAGGGAAAACATACTATTTACATTCTGAGTTCACATCTACTTATTATGGATATAATAATCTTGTGTCGATTCATCATAAATAAATTTAATCTATAGGTGCTGGCCTTCAGTTATATCAAATAGGAAGATTAATGCTTTAAAAGTTTTCCTTCTTTGTAAACATTCTAAACAGCTTTGTTATCACTGAAAGGCTATATTATGTAAAATTTACGGGAGCAAACATTTACAGCTGAGCATGTTTCAGAATCTCATTGATATATTCTGTGATAATAACACTTCATGTACCTTCTATTGATAGTTGAGTGATTTTTATTTCCCTTAGAAGTCATTTTGCCTAGGTTCTGCATTTATGTATATTATTCATCAATGAATTAAATTGTGTAGGGGGCGAAGCAAGATAGCCTAATAGGAACAGCTCCAGTCTCCAGCTCCCAGTGCGAGTGACACAGAAGACAGGTGATTTCTGCATTTTCAACTGAGGTACTGGTTACATATCACTAGGGAGTGCCGGACAATCCATGCTGGTCAGCTGCTGCAGCCCGACCAGTGAGAGGTGAAGCAGGGCGAGGCATCTCCTGACCTGGGAAGCGCAAGGGGGAAGGGAATCCCTTTTCCTAGCCAGGGGAATTGAGACACAAAACACCTGGGAAATCGGGTAACTCCCACCCCAATACTGTGCTTTACTAAGGGTCTTAGCAAATGGGCACACACGGAGATTTTATCTCACACCTGGCCTGGAGGGTCCCACACCCATGGAGCCTCCCTCATTGCTAGCACAGTAGTCTGCGATCTAATAGGCAAGACAGCAGCGAGGCTAGGGGAGGGGTGCCCACTGTTGCTGAGGCTTAACTAGGTAAACAAAGCCACTGGGAAGGTGGAACAGGGTGGAGCTCACAGCAGCTCAAAGAGGTCTACCTGTCTCTGTAGACTTCACCTCTGGGGACAGGGCACAGCTAAGCAACAACAACAAAAACAACAAAGCAGCAGAAACCTCTGCAGACGCAAACAACTCTGACAGCTTTGAAGAGAGCAGTGGATCTCCCCACATGGAGACTGAGATCTGAGAACAGACAGACTGCCGCCTCAAGTGGGTGCCTGACCCCTGAGTAGTCTAACTGGGAGACATCCCCCACTAGGGGCAGTCTGACACCCCACACCTCACACGGTGGAGTACACCCCTGAGAGGAAGCTTCCAAAGCCAGAATCAGACAGGTACATTCGCTGTTCAGCAATATTCTATCTTCTGCAGCATCTGCTGCTGACACCCAGGCAAATAGGGTCTAGAGTGGACCTCAAACAATCTCCAACACTCCAGCTGAGGGTCCTGACTGTTAGAAGGAAAACTAACAAACAGGAAGGACATCCACACCAAATCCCATCAGTATGTCACCATCATCAAAGATCAGAGGCAGATAAAACCACAAAGTGGGGAAAAAGGCAGGGCAGAAAAACTAGAAATTCAAAAAATAAAAGCACATCTCCCCCTCCAAGGGAACAGAGGTCATCACCAGCAATGGATCAAAGCTGGACGGAGAATGACTTTGATGAGAGGAGAGAAGAAGTCTTCAGTCCATCAAACTTCTCAGAGCTAAAGGAGGAATTACTTACCCAGCACAGAGAAAATAAAAATCTTGAAAAAAGAGTGGAAGAATTGATAACTAGAATAATTAATGCAGGGAAGGCCATAAACAAAATGACAGGGATGAAAACCATGACACAAGAAATACGTGACAAATGCACAAGCTTCAGTAACCGACTCGATCAACTGGAAGAAAGAGTATCAGCGATTGAGGATCAAATGAATGAAATGAAGTGAGAAGGGAAACCAAAAGAAAAAAGAAGAAAAAGAAATGAGCAAAGCCTGCAAAAAGTATGAGATTATGTAAAAAGACCAAATCTACATCTGATTGGGGTGCCTGAAAGTGAGGGGAAAAATGGAACCAAGTTGGAAAACATTCTTCAGGATATCATCCAGGAGAACTTCCCCAATCTAGTAGGGCAGGCCAATATTCAAATTTAGGAAGTACAGAGAATGCCACAAAGATACTCCTCCAGAAGAGCAACTCCAAGATACATAATTGGCAGATTCACCAAAGTTGAAATGAAGGAAAAAATCTTAAGGGCAACCAGAGAGAAAGATCGGGTTACCCACAAAGGGAAGGCCATAAGACTAGCAGCAGATCTCTCAGCAGAAACTCTACAAACCAGAAGAGAGTGGGGGCCAATATTCAACATTGTTCAAGAAAAGAATTTTCAACCCAGAATTTCATATCCAACCAAACTAAGTTTCATCAGTGAAGGAGAAATAAAATCCTTTACAGATAAGCAAATGCTTAGAGATTTTGTCAGCACCAGGCCCGCCTTACAAGAGACCTTGAAGGAAGCACTAAACATGGAAAGGAACAACTGGTACCAGAAATTGCAAAAACATGCCAAAATGTAAAGACCATAGAGGCTAGGAATAATCTGCATCATCTAACAAGCAAAATAACCAGTGAATATCATAACGGCAGGATCAAGTTCACACATAACAATATTAACCTTAAATGTGATTGCATTAAGTGGTCCAATTAAAAGACACAACTGGCAAACTGGATAAAGAGTCAAAACACATCAGTCTGCTGTATTCAGGAGACCCATCTCACATGCAGAGACATACATAGGCTCAAAATAAAGGGATGGAGGAAGATCTACCAAGCAAATGGAGAACAAAAAAAAAGCAGGGGTTACAATACTAGTCTCTGATAAAACAGACATTAAACCATCAAAGATCAAAAGAGACAAAGAAGGCCATTACATAATGGTAAAGAGATCAATTCAACAGGAAGAGCTAACTATCCTAAATATATGTGCACCCAATACAAGAGCACCCAGATTCATAAAGCAAGTCCTTAGAGACTTACAAAGAGACTTAGACTCCCATACAATAATAATGGGAGACTTCAACACTCCACTGTCAACATTAGACAGATCAACGAGACAGAAAGTTAACAAGGATATCCAGAAATTGAACTCATCTCTTCAGCAAGCAGACCTAATAGACATCTACAGAACTCTCCACCCCACAACAACAGAATATACATTCTTCTCAGCACCACATCAGACTTATCCCAAAATTGACCACATAATTGGAAGTAAAGCACTCAGCAGCAAATGTACAAGAACAGAAATTTGGGAGGCTGAGGCAGGAGAATGGTGTAAACCCGGGAGGTGGAGCTTGCAGTGAGCTGAGATCTGGCCACTGCACTCCAGCCTGGGTGACAGAATGAGACTCTGTCTCAAAAAAAAAAAAAAAAAAAGAACAGAAATTATAACAAACTGTCTATCAGACCACAGTGCAATCAAACTAGAACTCAGGATTAAAAAACTCAATCAAAACCGCTCAACTACATGGAAACTGAATAACCTGCCCCTGATGACAACTAGGTACATAATGAGAATAAAGCAGAAACAAAGGTGTTCTTTGAAACCAGTGAGAACAAAGATACAACATACCAGAATCTCTGGGACACATTTAAAGCAGTGTGTAAAGGGAAATTTATAGCACTAAACGCCCAGAAGGAAAAGCTGGAAAGATATAAAATTGACACTCTAACTTCACAATTAAAAGAACTAGAGATGCAAGAGCCAACACATTCAAAAGCTAGCAGAAGGCAAGAAATAACTAAGATCAGAGCAGAACTGAAGGAGCTAGAGATACAAAAAACCCTCCAAAAAATTAATGAATCCAGGAGTTGGTTTTTTGAAAAGATCAACAAAATTGATAGGCCGCTAACAAGACTAATAAAGAAGAAAAGAGAGAAGAATCAAATAGACACAATAATACTATAAACACCTCTATGCAAATCAACTAGAAAATCTAGAAGAAATGAATAATTTCCCTGGACACTTATACTCTCCCAAGACTAAACAAAGAACAAGCTGAATCCCTGAATAGACCAATAGTAGGCTCTGAAATTGAGGCAATAATTAATAGCCTACTAACCAAAAAAAGTCCAGGACCAGATGGATTCACAGCTGAATTCTACCACAGTTAAAAGGAGGAGGTGGTACCATTCCTCCTGAAACTATTCCAATCAATAGAAAAAGAGGGAATCCTCCCGAACTCATTTTATGAGGCCAACATCATCCTGATACCAAAGCCTGGTAGAGATACCACAAAAAAGAGAATTTTAGACCAATATCCTTGATGAACACCGATGCAAAAAATCTTCAATAAAATACTGGCAAACCGGATTCAGCAGCACATCAAAAAGCTTATCCATCACGATCAAGTGGGCTTCATCCCTGGGATGCAAGGCTGGTTCAACATACGCAAATCAATAAACGTAATCCAACATATATACAGAACCAAAGAGAAAAACCACATGATTATCTGAATAGATGTAGAAAAGGTCTTTGACAAAATTCAACAGCCCTTCATGCTAAAAACTCTCAATAAATTCGGTATTGATGGAACGTATCTCAAAATAACAAGAGATATTTATGACAAACCCACAGCCAATATCATAGTGATGGGCAAAAACTGGAAGCATTCTCCTTGAAAACTGGCACAAGACAGGGATGCCCTCTCTCACCACTCCTATTCAACATATTGTTGGAAGTTCTGGCTAGGGCAATCAGGCAAGAGAAAGAAATCAAGAGTATTCAATTAGGAAAAGAAGAAGTCAAATTGTCCCTGTCTGCAGATGACATGATTATTTATTTAGAAAATCCCATTTATCTCAGGCCGAAATCTCCTTAAGCTGATAGGTAACTTCAGCAAAGTCTCAGGATACAAAATTAATGTGCAAAAATCACAAGCATTCTTATACACCAGTAACAGTCAAACAGAGAGCCAAATCATGAATGAGCTTCCATTCACAATTGCTTCAAAGGAATAAAATACCTAGGAATCCAAATTACAAGGGATGTAAAGGACTTCTTCAAGGAGAACTACAAACCACTGCTCAGTGAAATAAAAGAGAACACAAACAAATGGAAGAACATACCGTGCTCATGGATAGGAAGAATCAGTATCGTGAAAATGGCCATAATGCTCAAGGTCATTTACAGATTCAGTGTCATTCCCATCAAGCTACCAATGAGTTTCTTCACAGAATTGGAAAAAAACTGCTTTAAAGTTCATATGGAACCAAAAAAGAGCCCACATTGCCAAGATAATCCTAAGTCAAAAGAACAAAGCTGGAGGCATCATGTTACCTGACTTCAAACTATACTACAAGGCTACAGTAAACAAAACAGCATGGTTCTGGTGCCAAAACAGAGATATAGACCAATGGAACAGAACAGAGCCCTCAGGAATAATACCACACCTCTACAGCCATCTGATCTTTGACAAACCTGAGAAAAACAAGAAATGGGGAAAGGATTCTCTATTTAATAAATACTGCTGGGAAAATTGGATAGCCGTAAGTAGAAAGCTGAAACTGGATCCTTTCCTTATTCCTTATATGAAAATTAATTCAAGATGGATTAGAGACTTAAATGTTAGACCTAATACCATAAAAATCCTACAAGAAAACCTAGGGAATACCATTCAGCACATAGGCATGGGCAAGGACTTCATGTCTAAAATACAAAAGCAACAGCAACAAAAGCCAAAATTGACAAATGGGATCTAATTAAACTAAAGAACTTCTGCACAGCAAAAGAAACTACCATCAGAATGAACAGACAACCCACAGAGTGGGAGAAAATTTTTGCAATCTACTCATCAGACAAAGGGCTAATATCGCTAATATCCAAAATCTACAAAGAACTCAAACAAGTTTACAAGAAAAAAACAACCCCATCAAAAAGTGGGCAAAGTTATGATCAAACATTTCTCAAAAGAAGACATTCATACAGCCAACAGACACATGAAAATATGCTCATCATCACTGGCCATCAGAGAAATGCAAATCAAAACCACAATGAGATACCATCTCACACCAGTTAGAATGGCAATCATTAAGAAGTCAGGAAACAACAGGTGCTGGAGAGGATGTGGAGAAATAGGAACACTTGTACACTGTTGATGGGATTGTAAACTAGTTCAACCATTATGGAAAACAGTACGGCGATTCCTCAAGGATCTAGAACTAGAAGTACTATATGACCCAGTCATCCCATTACTGGGTATATATCCAAAGGATTATAAATCATGCTGCTATAAAGTCACATGTACACGTATGTTTATTGTGGCACTATTCACAATAGCAAAGACTTGGAATCAACCCAAATGTCCATCAGTGACAGTCTGGATTAAGAAAATGTGACACACATACACCATGGAATACTATGCAGCCATAAAAAAGGATGAATTTGTGTCCTTTGTAGGGACATGGATGCAGCTGGAAACCATCATTCTCAGCAAACTATCGCAAGAAAAGAAAACCAAACACGGTATGTTCTCACTCATAGGTGGGAACTGAACAATGAGGTCACTTGGACTCGGAAGGGGAACATCACACACTGTGGCCTATCATGGGGAGGGGGTAGGGGGAAGGGATTGCATTGGGAGTTATACCTGATGTAAATGATGAGTTGATGGTTGCTGATGAGTTGATGGGTGATGACGAGTTGATGGGTGCAGCACACCAGCATGGCACAAGTATACATATGTAACAAACCTGCACGTTATGCACATGTACCCTAGAACTTAAAATATAGTAATAATAAAATAAAATAAATTTAAGAAAATTAAAAAATGTGTAGTATGAAGCTGAATTCCTTTCTACTTTCCTGTCTATTCTCTTTGATAACTATTACTTTTCTGCTGCCTTTCTGGTCCCATTTCTTCATTTTAGTTCCCATCAATTTATATTTTATGTTTTTGAGGTGTTGTCTTTATTCAAATCTGCAACAAAGATCACATTTTCAGTGATGGTTATGACTCTAAAACTTAAAAATCAATTTTAACATCTGTAAATCCCTACAATTATTGTTATTTTAAACTGCAGAGCCAATTATGCTGTTATAATGGAATTTTTCATCTCTAAAATTATCAGTGATTCTGTTGTGTAACAACAGAAGCAGAAATGATGCCCCTTTCATTAATATTTCTTTTAGAATATGTATAAATGATACATATCTTCAACACTTGCTTTTACTTTTTCAATTGCCCCCTTTTTCACCAAACAAAACCTTTTTCTAACTTAAGCTTGGTGTTTTCCAGTTGATTAGAAACTATGTTACTGATAACAGAGTGCATTCTTCATCTAACACCAACATCCTTTTTCACGTGGGCCAGTTAAGTTTTATAAAATTAACTAATTTTTTAAAGTAATTTATTCAGTGGAAGGTACAAGTGTTTTTGTGTCACATGGATGAATTATATAGTGATGAATACTGAGATTTTAATGCACCCATCACCCATGTGGTCTACCTGGTCCAAATGTGTAGTTTTCTATCTACACCTCCCTCCTCTGACCCCTTCTGTTTCTCTAAAGTCCACTATATTACCTGTATGCCTTTGCATCCTCATATTTTAGCTCCAACTTATAAGTGAGAACACACAATGTTTGATTTTCCATTCTGAGTTACATCACTTAGAATAGTGACCTCCAGTTTCTTTCATGTTGCTGCAAAAGACATTATTTCATTCATTTTTATGGCTGAGTAGTATTCATTACACACACACACACACACACACACACACACACCATATTTTCTTTATCCACACATTAACCAATGAGTTAGTTCCACATTTTTGCAATTGTAAATTATGCTACTGTTAACGTACCTATACAAGTGTCTTTTTCACATAATGACTTCTTTTTCTTTGGGTAGATACCTGGTAATGGGATTGCTGGATCGAATGATAGATCTACTATTAGATCTTTTTTTATTTTATTTATTTATTTTTTTTTAGATGGATCTCTCACTGTTGCCCTTCCTGGAATGCAATGGCGCCATCTCGGCTCACTGCAACCTCCGCCTCCTGGGTTCATGCTATTCTCCTGCCTCAACCTCCAGAGTAGCTGGGATTATAGGCCCACACTACCACACATTGTTAATTTTTGTATTTTTAGTACAGACAGGGTTTCACTATGTTGGCCAGACTGGTCTCCTGATCATCCTGACATCGTGATCTGCCAACCTTGTCCTCCCAAAGTGCTAGGACTGCAGGCGTGAACCACCGTGCCCAGCCTACTGTTAGATCTTTAAGGAATCTTCATACTGTTTTTGCTAGAGGTTGCACTAATTTATAACCCCACCAGCTGTGCATAAGTGTTCCTTTTCCCCCTAATCCATGCCAACATCTATTTTTTTCTGACATTTTAATAATGGCCATTCTTACAGGAGTAAGGTAATTGTTTTAATTTGTATTTTCCTGATTACTAGTGGCACTGAGCATTTTTTTTTCATGTTTCTTGGCTATTTGTATATTGTTTCTGAGAAATGTCTATTAATGTCTTTGCCTACTTTATAATTGAATTATTTGATTTTTTCTAGGTGATTTGTTTTAATTCCTTGTAGATTGTGGATACTAGACCTTTGTCCAATGAACAATTTGAAAATATTTTCTTCTATTCTGTGGTTTGTCTGTTTATTCTGCTGATTATTTCTTTTTATTTATTTTCAATGTCTTTATGATGATTTCCTCTTTAAATTTATCATGCTGAGATTTTATCATTTCCTAGCACTCCACTTTTGCTTTTTGAATTCGAACTTGCCAATCTGTTCCTCCCTTAATTCTTCACTCAACATTCATATTCTAAATGACATTAAAATCCCTCACTATTCAGAAATTCTCACCTCCATTGGGAGAAAGATTTGGTGGGAGATTTAACTTGGAGAACGCTGCTGTTAAGGAAGCTCAGAAGAGAGGAAAAATTAACTGCTTATCCAACATGGACAGCCATCTACCACAAGAAAATTGGCTTTAATTTTGTGACATTTGTTTTTTCCATCTGACAATTATAAATAAAGTGTCTATCTGTATGTTTTTTACTTTCCTTAAAAATGGACATTATATAATATATGAATGTTAAATTTAATAATCATCTGTTTAAAATTATTTCTTGGTGTATGAATAGTAAACATGTATTATTTATTCCTATTCTCAAAGAATCAGATATTAAGGAGAAAAATTATTACTCTACCTTCCCATTATCATTCCTGTCTTATTTTATTTCTAATTTTTCTCGTGATTCATCTAAGCTTTTCAAGAATATCCATGAATCTACTCCTTAATGTATCATCCTTAAAATATCTGCTTACTTTCTTTATGAATAGCGGGTTATAAATTGATTTCAACTTCTATCTGACAGTCTCTCCCAATCCTCTTCCACTTTTTATTAGTGTTATTATTTCTCTATTTTCCATTTGTAGAACATCTAAATTATGCATGACAACCACTTATCCCCATACAGAGTTGGTGAAATACTGAGTATGCATTTATTGTTCATTAATTTTCTGTATTGTCTGTCTTTGTGTCACTTTTTAAAATTTAGAGTAAGTTTTTAAAGTTTTCAACCATTATTGGTATGTAACAGTAGTATATGTTTATGAGGTACAATGCTGTTTTGATATAGGCAGATATTGTGTAATGATCAAATTATGCTAATTGGAATACCTATCACCTCAAGCATTCATTATTTCTTTGTATTAGGAACATTTCAATTCCATTATTTTAGATACTTTTAAACATATGATAAATTATTGTTAACTATAGTGACTATATTATAACTACTGTACAGTAGTAGATCTTATTCATTCTATCTGACTGTATTTTTGTACACATTAATCATCCAAGGTTATCCCCTCCCCAATACCATTCCCAGTCTCTGGTAGCCACAATTCTACTCTCTACCTCCCTGAGTTTTTTTGTTTTGTTTTGTTTGTTTTTTGAGATGGAATTTTGCTCTTGTTGCCCTTGCCAAGACTGGAGTACAATGGCATGATCTTGGTTCAATGCAACCTCCTCCTTTCAGGTTGAAGCAATTCTCCTGCCTCAGCCTCCCGAGTAGCTGGGATCACAGGCACCTGCCACCACACCCAGCCAGGTTTTTTTGTATTTTTAGTAGAGATGGAGTTTCACTATGTTGACCAGGCTGGCCTCAAAGTGCTGACCTCAGGCAATCCACCCACTTTGGCCTACTAAAGTGCTGGGCTTACAGACATGAGCCACCACACATGGCCCATGAGTTCAACTTTTAACATTTTTAACTTTTACATATGAATGAGAACATGTGAAAATTGTCTTTCTGTGGCTGGTTTGTTTTACTTCACATAATGTCCTCCAGCTCCATCCATGTTGTTGAAAATGACAGCACTGCATTTTTTTTCTGATAAATAATATTCATCAGAATACCACATCTAATACCATTCATCTAATACCACATTGTCCTTATTCATTTATCCATAGGCACTTAGAATACTTCCAAATCTTGGCTATTGTGAAATATTGCTGCAATAAACAAGGGAATGCTGATATATCTTTGATGTACTCCTTTCCTCTCCATTGGATAGATATCCAATAGTGGAATTGCTGGATCATATATTAGTTCTATTTTTAGTTTTTTGAAGAAACTTCATACTATTTTTCATAGTTTTTATACAAATTTACATTCTCATCAACAATGTAGGAGAGTTTCTATTCGACCATATATTTGCCAGCATTATGAAAAACATTTTTAAGGCCAGGCACAGTGGCTCATGCCTTTAATCCCAGCACTTTGGGAGGCCAAGGCAGGCAGATTACCTGAGGTCAGGAGCTTGAGACCAGCCTCGCCAACATGGTGAAACTCCGTTTCTACTAAAAACACAAAAATTAGCTGGGCATGGTGGCACTTGCCTGTAATCCCAGTTACTCAGGAGGCTAAGCCAGGAGAACTGCTTGAGTTGGGGAGTGGATGTTGCAGTGAGCTGATATCATGTCACTGCACTCTATCCTGGCTGACAAAGTGAGACTCTGTCTCAAAAAAGATATATAAGTAAAGTATATAAAGATTTTTTAATATCTTTAAGCTTCAAGAATATTTCCTATATTTGACATTTTTTTTCATATCTTTACAATTGAATGACAACAGTTCAGGGTAAGGGATATTTTCAAAAGATGAAGGCTAAGCAAAATTAACAATTATAATACATGACCCAGGACTGCATTGGTATCATGAAAAAAAAAAATAAGCAAATGGGATTAGCGTGGCATGGCATCCAGTACAGCCAGAGAAAATCAAGAAATGCTGAATGGAAGATTTATTATTACCTCTGGGAAAATGAAGTAAACATTTTTTTCAGAGAAAATTCAGGGAGCGACCAATCTTCCAAAACAGTGGATTGTTGTTGTTGTTGTTGTTGTTGTTGTTGTTGTTGTTTCTTTGCTTTTTCTTTTTTCTTTCTTTCTTTCTTCTTCTTTTTTTTTTTTTTCTTTAGAAAACTTGGTTTTGGCTAAGATTGGGATGACTGTGGGTTTTCTTCGTCATGAACATTTTTTACCATTTTCACTCTTTCTCAGAGAATGGCACCTCTTGTTCATGATGTATGTGAGATGTCAAGTAATAGCACTCTAGGATGTCAAATAATATTCCAGGTTATTCAGTAAACAATGAATTCAGACTCTTCCATTGACAGAGCTACTTTAATCAAGGCAGCCTAGAGCACAGTTAGGACTTGGCATTATTCCAAGTCTGGTTTCTATTTCTGTGAAGACTGAACTATTTCTGTCCCATGAGAAGATACCTTGAATTCATATGATAGCAGAACTACACAGAAAGAGTGGTGACAACTTTTTTAACTTTCTTCTCATAGCACTACCTTTTTCCTGCTTTTTTTTTTTTTTTTTTTTTTTTTTTTTTGCAGGTTGGGAGATGGAGTTTCACTCTCGTTACCCAGGCTAAAGTGTAGTGGTGCAATCTTGGCTCACCACAACCTCCGCTTCCCGGATTCAAGCGATTCTCTTGCCACAGCCCCCTGAGTAGCTGGGATTACAAGTGCCCGCCATCACACCTGGCTAATTTTCGCATTTTTAGTAGAGATGAGGTTTCACCATGTTGGCCAAGCTGGTCACGAACTCCTGACCTCAGGTGATCTGCCTGCCCACTTTTGGCCTCCCAAAGTGCTGAGATTACAAACCACCTCGCCCAGCCTTTCCTGCCTATTTTCAAAGAAGGAACTGCTCTGGGGGAACACTGTAAAAGAACAACAACAACAAAAAGATTATCTATAGAAAATAAACACTAAGAGTGATGACCCCCTTATGTGGACAAACACTTGGCAGTATCCTAGAGCTTGCCTGTTTATCCATATTACAATTATATTTTGAAACTTAATAGTAAACATGCAGAAAAATAACACTGATCTATAAATCATTGCCCTTTCTGCTTTGATATTTTTCACTATTCTCCAGAGTTGCAAGGAGGATGGTGAATTCTCCCAATCACTCTGATCTCAAACTGTGGCTCAGTTTTATATTATTTTAGAAACAGAAGTGGTCAAAAGTTACAAGTGTACTCCAGACAAAAGAGTAATATACATTTTAGTAAACGAAACACTATTGGAGTTAAGATGCGATCTTCTGTTTTAATAAAACATTATAATGCAAAAGAGGACCTTGTTAAGCACTTTAGGTGGCCGAGGTGGGAGGATCACGAGGTCAGGAGTTTGAGATGATCCTGGCCAACATGGTGAAACCCTATGTCTACTAAAACTACAAAACATTAGCTGGGTGTAGTAGTGCATGCCTGTAATCCCAGCTACTTGGGAGTCTGAGGGAGGAAAACAGCTTGAACTCAGGAGGGGGAGATTGCAGTGAGTGGAGATTATGCCATCACACTACAGCCTGGGCAACAGAGAAAGACTCCATCTCAAAAAAAAAGGAGTCTTCTGTTTATTATTGTTTCCTGAAAGCTTATTGGATACAATAAAACAAGTCTTCTGCTTTCTGTAATATACATGTTTATGTATTTATTAGATGAAAGAGTAGTATATCTTGAATTTTGCTGAACACATGTAGTTGACAATATTGTTTTACGAATGTTGTTGTTTCAATATGTTATGTAAAAGTACATAAAAGATTTACAAATCTTTTACTTATCAGAGGCTAAATATGGTGTCATCTTCTCAGTGCTATTTTTTTCAACATATATGTCTTATTCTAGGAATAAGCAGACTCAATCCCTCTGTAAAGTAGTAAAAAAATCTTCACTTGCATTGAGCAGTTACATTCCGAAGCGATAAAATCATTCGTTTTTAAAATTTTATTTACATTCTGGGATACATGTGCAGAACGTGCAGTTTTGTTATACAAAAATTTGGGATACAAATGCCAAGGTTTGCCACATCCATCAGCCCGTCATCTATATTAAGTATTTCTCCTAATGTTATCCCTTCCTTAGTCCCCCACCCCTCAACAGGCCCCAATGTGTGAAGTTCCCCTCCCTATATTCACGTGTTCTCCCTGCTCAACTCCCACCTACGACTGAGAACACGCAGTGTTTTGTTTTCTGTTCCTGTGTTAGTTTGCTGAGAATGATGGTTTCCAGGTTCATCCACGTCCCTGCAAAGGACATGAACTCATCCTTTTTTATGGTTGCATAGTATTCCATGGTGTATATTTGTCACATTTTCTTTATCCAGTCTTTCAGTAATAGGCATTTGAATTGGTTCCAAGTCTTTGGTATTGTGAGCGGTGCACCAAGAAACATACACGTGCAGTTGTCTTTATAATAGAATATTCACAATCCTTTGGTATATACCTACTAATGGGATTGCTGGGTCAAATGGTATTTCTTGTTCTAGATTCTTGAGGAATTCCCACACTGTCTTCCACAATGGTTGAATTAACTTACACTTGCACAAACAGTGTAAAAGTGTTCCTATTTTTCTACTTTGTCTCCAGCACCTGTTGTTTCCTGACTTTTTGATGATTGTTGTTCTAACTGGCATGGCCACATAAATGTCTATTTTTGAGAAATGTCCATTCATATCTTTCATCCACTTTTTGATGAGGCTTGTTTTTTCTTCTAAAATTATTTATTTTCTTTGTAGACTCTAGATATTAATGCTTTGTCAGATGGATTGATTACTAAAATATTCTCCTATTCTGTAGGTTGCCTGTTCACTGTGATTATAGTTTCTTTTGCTGTGCAGAAGCTCTTTAGTTAAACTAGATCCCATTTGTCAATTTTGGTTTTTGTTTTCATTGCTCTTGGTGTTTTAGTCATGAAGTCCTTGCCCATGTCTCTATCCTGAATGTTATCTTAGGCTCTCTTCTAAGGTTGTCATGGTTTTAGGTCTTACATTTATGTCTTTAATCCATCTTAAATTAATTTTTGCATAAAGTGTAAGGAAGGGGGCCAGTTTCAGCTTTCTGCATGTGGCTCGCGAGTTTTTCCAACAGCATTTATTTAATTAGAGAATCCCTTCCCCATTGCTTGTTTTTGTCAGGCTTGTCAAAGATCAGATTGTTGTAGATATGTGGTGTTATTTCTGAGGCCTCTGTTCTGTTCCATTGATTTATATATCTTTTTTGGTACCAGTACCATGCTGTTTTGGTTACTGTAGTCTTGTAGCACAGTGTGAAGTCAGGTAGCATAAGGCATCCAGTTTTGTTCTTATATCTTAGGATTGTCTTGGCTATATGAGCTCTTTTTTGGTTCCATATGAAATTTTAAATAGTTTTTTTTTTTTTTCTAATTTTGTGAAGAAAGTCAATGGTAGCATGATGGGGAGAGCACTGAATCTATAAATCACTTTAAGCAGTATGGCCATTTTCATGATATTAATTTTCTTATCCAAAAGGACAGAATGTTTTTTCATCTATTTGTTTCCTCTCTTATTTTCCTGAGCAGTAGTTTGTAGTTCTCCTTGAAAAGGTTCTTCACATCCCTTATAAGTTGCATTCCTATATATTGTATTCTCTTTGTAGCAATTGTGAATAGGAGTTCACTCATGATTTGGCTCTCTGTCTATTACTGGTGTCCAGGAATGCTTCTGAGTTTTGCACTTTGATTTTGTATTCTGAGAGTTTGCTGAAGTTGCTTATGAGCTTAAGGAGATGTGGGGCTGATATGATGCGGTTTTCTAAATATACAAGCATGTGATCTGCAAATAGAGACCATTTGACTTCCTCTCTACCTATTTGAATATGCTTTATTTCCTTTTCTTGACTGATTGCTGTGGCCAGAACTTTGAATACTATATTAAATAGGAGTGGTGAGAGAGGGCATCCTTATGTTGTGTCAGTTTTCAAAGGGAATCTTTCCAACTTTAGCCTATTTAGTATTATATTGGCTATGAGTTTGTCATAAATAGCTCTTATTATTTTGAGATGCATTCCATCAATACCTAGTCTATTGAGAGATTTTAGCATAAAGCAGTGTTGAATTTTGTTGAAGACCCTGTCTGCATCTATTGAGATAATCATGTTTTTTTTTTTTTTTTATTGGTTCTGTTTACATGATGGATTACATTTATTGCTTTGCATATGTTGAACTACCTTGCATCCCAAGGATGAAGCTGATTTGATTGTGGTGGATAAGCTATTTGATATGTTGTTGGATTCTGTTTGCCAGTAGTTTACTGAGGATGTTTGCATCTTTGGTCAATAAAGATATTGTCCTGAAATTTTCTTTCTTTCTTTTTTTTTTTTTCTGTGTCTCTGCCAGGTTTTAGTATCAAGATGATGTTGGTCTCATAAAATTAGTTAGGTAAGACTCTTTTTTTCTATTTGGAATATTTTCAGAAAGAATGGTATCAGCTCCTTTTTATCTTTGGTAGAATTAGGCTTTGAATTCTTCTGATCCTGGTTTTTGTTTGTTTGTTTGCTTTGTTTTTGTTTTTCTTTTTGGTTGGTAGGCTATTAATTACTGCCTAAATTTCAGAACTTATTATTAGTCTATTCAGAGATTTGAATTCTTCCTGATTTAGACTTGGGAGAGAGCATGTTTTTAGGAAATTATCCATTGCTTCCAGATTTTCTAGTTAATCTGTGTAGAGGTGTTCTCTGATTTTTGTAGTGTTCTTTGATGGTAGTTTTGATTTCTGTGGGATCAGTGGTGATATCACCTTTATCATTTTGTGTGTGTGTGTATCTCTATTTGATTCTTCTCTCTTTTTGTCTTTATTAGTTTGGATAGTGGTATATCTATTTTGTTAACCTTTTCAAAAAATCACCTTCTAGATTCACTGATTTTTTGAAGGAGTTTTTGTGTCTCTATCTCCTTCAGTTCTGCTCTGATCTTAGTTGTTTCTTGTCTTCTGCTAGCTTTTGAGTGTGTTTGCTCTTACTTCTGTAGTTCTTCTATTGTGATGTTAGGGTGTCAATTTTAGATCTTTCCCATTCTCTTTGTGGGAAGTTAGTGTTATAATTTTCCTGTAAACACTGCTTTAGCTGTTTGCCAGGGATTCAGATACATTGTTTCTTTGTTCACACTGATTTCATAGAACTTATTTCTTTCTGCCTTAATTTAGTTATGTGCCAAAACGTCATTCAAGAGTAGGGTGTTTAGTTTCCATGTAATTATCTGCTTTTGACGGTGTTTCTTAGTACTGAGTTCTAATTTTATTGCACTCTGGTCTGGGAGACTGTTTGTTGGGATTTTTGTTCTTTTGTATTTACTGAGGAGTGTTTTCCTTCCAATTATGTGGTCAGTTTTATAATAAGTGTGATGTTGCACAGAGGAGAACATATATTCTGCTGATTTGGGGTGGAGAGTTCTGTAGATGTCCATTAGGTCTGCTTGGTACAGAGCTAAGTTCAAGTCCTGAATATCCTTGTTAATTTACTGTCTCATAGATCAGTCTAATGTTGACAGTGGGATGTTAAAGTCTCCCAGTATTATTGTATGGGAGTCTAAGTCTCTTTGTATGTCTCTAAGAACTTACATGGGGAATCTGAGTGCTCTTGCATTGGGTGCATGTATATTTAGGATAGTTAGCTCTTCTTGTTCCATTGATCCCTTAATCATTATTTAATGGTCTTCTATGTCTTTTTTTATCTTTGTTGGTTTAAAGTCTGTTTCATCAGAGACTAGGATTGCAACTCCTGCTTTCTTTTTTCCTTCCATTTGGTTGGTAAATATTCCTCTGTCCCTTTATTTTAAAACTATAAGTGTCTTTGCATGTGAGATGCATCTCTTGAGTACAGCACACTGAAGGGTTTTGCTGCATCCAATTTGCCAGTTTGTGTCTTTTAATTGCAGAACTGAGCCCATTTACATTGAAGGTTAATATTGTTATGTGTGAATCTGATTGTCATTGTGATGCTAGCTGGTTGTTTTGTCCATTAGTTGATGTAGTTTCTTCATAGTGTTTGTGATCTTTATAATTTCACATGTTTTTGCAGTGACTAGTACTAGTGTTTCCTTTCCACATTTAGTGTTACCTTTAGGAGATCTTGTAAGGCAGTCATGGTGGTGACAAAATTCTCAGTATTTGACTGTCCATACAGGATTTCACTTATGTAGCTTAGTTTGGCTGGATATAAACTTCTGGGTTGAAAGTTCTTTTCTTGGCCGGGCGCGGTGGCTCAAGCCTGTAATCCCAGCACTTTGGGAGGCCGAGACGGGCGGATCACGAGGTCAGGAGATCGAGACCATCCTGGGTAACACGGTGAAACCCCGTCTCTACTAAAAATATGAAAAACTAGCCGGGCGAGGTGGCGGGCGCCTGTGGTCCCAGCTACTCGGGAGGCTGAGGCAGGAGAATGGCGTACACCCGGAGGCGGAGCTTGCAGTGAGCTGAGATCCGGCCACTGCACTCCAGACCGGGCGACAGAGCAAGACTCCGTCTCAAAAAAAAAAAAAAAAAAAAAAAAGAAAGTTCTTTTCTTTAAGAAGGTTGATTATTTGCCTTCATTCTCTTCTGGCTTGTAGGGTTTCTGCAGAAAGATCTACTGTTAATGTGATGAGCTTCCCTTTGTAGGTAACCCAACTTTTTCTCTGGTTGCTCTTAACATTTTTTCCTTTATTTCAAATTTGATGATTCTGACGATTATGTGCTTAGGGTTGCTGTTCTTGAGGAGTACCTTTGTGGTGTTCTCTGTATTTTTTGAATTTGAATGTTGGCCTGTCTTGCTAAGTTGGCAAAGTTATCCTGGATAATATCTAGGAGAGTGTTTTCTAACTTGATTCTGTTCTCCCCTTCACTTTCAAGTACAGCAATCAAATGGAGGTTTGGTCTTTTCACATTGTCCCATATTCTTCAAGGCTTTGTTCATTCCTTTTTATTCTTTTTTTTTTTTTTTTCTAATCTTGTCTTCACTCTTTATTTCACTACCCTGATCTTCAGTGTCTGATATCCTTTCTTCCACTTCATTAATTACACTATTGATACTTATGTATGCTTCATGAAGTTCTCAAGCTATGTTGTTCAGCTTCATCAGGTCATTTATGTTATTCTCTAAACTGGTTTTTCTAGTTAGCAATTTCTCTAATCATTTTTCAAGGTTCTTAGCTTCTTGCATTGGGTTAGGATATGCTCTTTAAGCTCAGAGGGGTTTGTTTTTACTAATCAATTTTTTTTTTTTTTTTACTGTTTTTTTCCTCATCTTCATGGATTTATTTACCTTTGTTCTTTGATCTTGGTGACCTTAGGATGAGGTTTTGTGTGGTCATTCTTTTTTTGATGTTGAAGCTATTCCTTTCTGTTTGTTAGTTTTCCTTCTGTTTTTCAGTTCCCTGTGCTGCACATCTACTGGAGTTTGCTGAAGGTCCATCTCAGACCCAATTTGCTTTGTATCACCAGTGGAGGCTGTGTAACAGCAAAGATTGCTGCCTCTTTTTTCCTCTGAAAGTTTCATCACAGAGGGGCACATGCCAGATGCCAGCAAGAGCTCTCCCACATGAAGTGTCCGTCAACCACTGCTAGGAGATTTCTCCCCATCAGGAGGCACTGGGGTCAGAGACCCACTTGAGGCAGTCTGTCCCTTAGAACTGCATGAGTCTTCCGCTGTGGGATACACTGGTCTCTTCAGAACCAGCAGGCAGGAACATTTATATCTGCTGAAGCTGCACCAACATCTGCCCTTTCTTCCAGATGCTCTGTCCCAGGGAAAATGTAGTTTTATCAGTTAGCTCTTTACTGGGCCTGCTGCTTTTCTTTCAGAGATGCCCTGCCCAGAGAGGAGGAAACTAGAGAGGCAGTCTCTCTACAAGGACTTTGCCACTCTGAGGTGGGCTCCACCTAGTTTGAACTTCTAGTAGCTTTATTTACACTGTGAGGAGAAAACCACCTACCTAACTCTTAGTAATGGCAGACATGCCTCCCTGCACCAAGCTCAAGTTTCTCAGGTTGACTTCAGACTGCTGTGCTGGCAGTGAGAATTTCAGACCCATGAATCTTAGCTTGCTGGGCTCCATGGGGATGGAATCTGCTGAGCTAGACCACTTGGCTCCCTGGCCTCAGCTTCCTTTCCAGGGGAGTGAGTGATTCTGTCTCACAGGTGTTCCAGGTGCTACTGGTGTATGAAAAATAAAATTAAAATTAAAAAAAAAAAAAAAAAAAAAAACTTCAGCAGCTAGCACAGTGTCTGCCCAAATGGCCACCCAGTTTTGTGCTTGAAATTCAGGTCCCTCGTGGTGTAGGCATTCAAGGGAATCTCCTGGTATATGGGTTGCAAAGACCATGGGAATAGTGTAGTATCTGGGCTGTAATGCCCTGATCCTCACAGCACAGTCCTTCACAACTTCTCTTAGTTAGGGGAGGGAGTTCCTTGACCCCTTGGACTTCCCAAGTGAGGCGATGTCCCACCCTACTTCTGCTCTCTCTCTTTGGGCTGCACATCCTTTCTAACCAGTCCCAATGAGACAAGCTGGGTACCTCAGTTCGAAATGCTGAAATTACCTGCCTTCTACATTGATTTTGCTGGGAGCTACAGACTAGAGCTTTTCCTATTCAGCCATCTTGCCAGCCACCCCTTAATTTGCGTATAGAGCATAGTGTAGAGGTATTTGCATTTCATGTACATAATTATATTGGAAAATTATAAAACATTAATAAAGTCATGTAGCAGTAAATAAAGTAAAACATTGAAATATACAAGGCTGTGACTTAACCAAAAGCTAACCTAAAAGACAACAATAAATATAAATTAACTATTTTAATCTACTGAGAATGATGGTTTCCAGCTGCATCCCTGTCCTTACAAAGGACACAAACTCATCCTTTTTTATGGCTGCAGAGTATTCCATGGTGTATATGTGTCACATTTTCTTAATCCAGTCTGTCACTGATGGACATTTGGGTTGATTCCAAGTCTTTGCTATTGTGAATAGTGCCACAATAAACATACATGTGCATGTGTCTTTATAGCAGCATGGTTTATAATCCTTTGGATATATACCTAGTAATGGGATGGCTGGGTCATATGTTATTTCTAGTTCTGGATCCTTGAGGAGTTGCCATACTCTTTTCCACAGTGGTTGAACCAATTTACAATCCCACCAACAATGTAAAAGTGTTCCTATTTCTCCACATCCTCTCTAGCACCTGTTGTTTCCTGAGTTTTTAATGATTGCCATTCTGACTGGTGTGGGTGCTATCTCATTGTGGTTTTGATTTGCATTTCTCTGATGGCCAGTGATGACCAGCATTTTTTCATGTGCCTGTTGGCTGTATGCATGTCTTCTTTTGAGAAATATCTGTTCATATCCTTTACTCACTTTTTGATGGGGTTGTTTGTTTCTATCTTCTAAATTTCTCTGGGTTCTTTGTAGGTTCTGGATATTAGCCCTTTGTCAATGAATAGATTGCAAAAATTTTCTCCCATTCTGTTGGTTGCTTCTTCACTCTGATGGTAGTTTCTTTTACCGTGCAGAAGCTCTTTAGTTTAATTAGATCACATTTGTCAATTTTGACTTTTGTTGCCACTGCTTTTGCTGTTATAGACATGAAGTCCTTGCATATGCCTATGTCCTGAATGATGTTACCTAGGTATTCTTTTAGGGTTTTTATGGTTTTAGGTCCAACATTTAAGTCTCTAATCCATCTTAAATTAATTTTCGTATCAGGAGTCAGGAAAGGATCCAGTGTCAGCTTTCTACTTATGGCTAGCCAACTTTCCCAGCACCATTTATTAAATAGGGAATCCTTTCCCCGTTTCTTATTTTTCTCAGATTTGTCAAAGATCAGATGGCTGTAGAGGTGTGGTATTATTTCTGAGGGCTCGGTTCTGTTCCATTGGTCTATATCTATTTTGGTACCAGTATCATGCTGTTTTGGTTACCGTAGTCTTGTAGTATAGTTCGAAGTAAGATAGCGTGATGCCTCCAGCTTTGTTCTTTTGACTTAAGATTGTCTTGGCAATGCGGGGTCTTCTTTGGTTCCATATGAACTTTAAAGCTGTTTTTTTCCAATTCTGTGAAGAAACTCATTGGTAACTTGATGGGAATGCCATTTAATCTACCATTTATCTTGGGCAGTATGGCCATTTTCATGATATTGATTCTTCCTATACATGAGCACAGTGTGTTCCTCCATTTGTTTGTGTCCTCTTTGATTTCACTGAGCAGTGGTTTGTAGTTCTCCTTGAAGAGGTCCTTGGCATCCCTTGTAAGTTGGATTCCTAGCTATTTTATTCTCTTTGAAGCAATTGTGAATGGAAGTTCATTCATGATTTGGCTCTCTGTTTGTCTGTTACAGGTGTATAAGAATCCTTGTGTTTTTTGCACATTAATTTTGTATCCTGAGACTTTGCTGAAGTTGCTTATCAGCTTAAGGAGATTTTGGGCTGAGATGATGGGGTTTTCTAAATATACAATCATGTCATCTGCAAACAGGGACAATTTGACTTCTTCTTTTCCTAATTGAATGTCTTTTATTTCTTTTTCTTACCTGATTGCCCTAGCCAGAACTTCCAACACTATGTTGAATAGGAGTGGTGAGAGAGGGCATCCCTGTCTTGTGCCAGTTTTCAAAGGGAATTTTTCCAGTTTTTGCCCATTCAGTATGATATTAGCTGTGGGTTTGTCATAAAGAGCTCTTATTACTTTGAGATACTTTCCATCAATGCCGAATTTATTGAGAGTGTTTAGCATGAAGGGCTGTTGAATTTTGTCAAAGGCCTTTTCTGCACCTATTCAGATAATCATGTGGTTCTTGTCTTTGGTTCTGTTTATATGCTGGATTACGTTTATTGATCTGCATATGTTGAACTAGACAGGGAGAGATTATTATTACCTTAATGGCTATAATAACAGAAGAAGAAAGCAGTTGCATATCAAACTGGGTGACTCTCCTCTTGTAAAGTGACTGAGATCTTTGAACTACAACAATTTTTACTACTGATATTAGTATTAGTTATCAATGTCACTTTTTTTTTTTTTTTTTTTTTTTTTTTTTTGTGGGTGGAGGCAGAGTCTCACTCTGTCTTCCAGGCTGGAGGGCAATGACATGATCTTGGCTCACTGAAACCTCCAGTCGTTGATTCAAGCGATTCTCCTGCCTAAGGCCAGTAGCTTGAACTGCAGGTGCACTCTGCACCCCCCCGGCGAAGTTTTATATTTTTACTAGAGACAGGATTTCACCGGGTTAGCCATGGTGGTCTCCAACTTCTGATCTCAGGTGATTTGCCTCCCACGAGCTTGGATTACAGGCACCACCCCCAGCAATGTCACTTTTTAATAAGGAGAATGATAAAGCAAGACTAAGCTAGCTATATTTCATATATATGATATATAGTGATATAAATGCATAGTTCAATTATTCTTTCAAAATATACAGTGTATATCTGAAATATACAATGAAATATTATATGTATTTTTTTACTCTTAATTATTCTTCTTCCCATTATATTCTTTCACTATTTAGTCATTTCACAAAATTAAAAAAAAAAGGTCCTTCTCCCATGGGGATTTAGATTAATCCTCTTTTGAGGTTAAACATAAATAAGATGCATATTATCTTTTACTTAGATATAATAAAATATTATAAAGTGTGGTACAGTATAAAGATTTTTATTACAAAAATGTTCTTCTGTAAATGTAACATTCATGATAGATATTGATGACTTTTCACTGAAATGAAACATAAAACTCTGACAGTCACATTTAATGAAAGAGTTTATTCTAAGTTCCTCAAGGAAAGCAATCAGCTTATATCACTTCATACATTTAAACAGTTACCAGATACATCTGTTTTGTCAATATATTGTTATTAACATACAACTTTAACACATCAAGTGATTAATGGAATATTGAATTATAAAGTTAAGTCATATTTGATAATTAATTTTAGTTGTATGCATAAAGGAATCATCTCTTATTCAATACAAGAGAAATCCCAGTGTAATAAGGTTTTGCTGTTGATAATGTGGTCCCACATGTTATGTTAACCAAACATTTTCCTAAAGACAACTTGAAGTTTGAGGAAAAAGATGAACTTTTAAAGCATTATTATCCATAAAAATATAAGAATCGAGTCTAAGGGAAAGTTCAAACATGGATAATTTTTTAAAAAATAAAAATAATGAAATTGTAAAACTATTTTCAATATTTTTCATTATAATAAGTGACAATTAACTAAAGCTTCATTTACAAAATCAAAATTGGATACCTGATGCTAGTGGAATGGTATTTTCAATGCGCTCACTTCACTGGATTGAAGATTATTATATTTTTACAAACATAGTTTTTTTCTCCAAATTATTTTATTTTGGATCATATGCCATTTTGAACCAACTAAGACTTTTCCCTTAGACTTCAAAATATTAAAATCGATGTTTTTCTGCAGTCAAATAAATTTTTAAAAAGAAGAAAAGTTCTTTCATGTTTTCAAATGGCCATATTAAATCTAATCAAAGCTGTGATAAACATTTTTTTCTAAAACATCTTCCTTGTTAGATTCTCTTTCTCCATCTGTGTATGTGCGTGTTCATGTGTTTATGTGTGGGTGTGTGTTTCTTCAGATCTTATTAGGATGATAATGAAAGTAGTAATTATTTTAGAACACTTTCCAAATGTTCATTCTAGCAAACAAAACAGCAGTGTTTTAATTGAATTATTCTCAGTTTGCAGGAACAACAGAAAAATGTAAGTTAGAGAAATATGCTGCTATAAAGTAAAATAATTTGAAATGGAAAAAAAAGACACCCCTTCTGCATATGTATATGTATGATACGTGTGGAAATTAGCTAAGGTTTTAAAATGTGCATTCTTCTCTAATTAAAAATAAGTAACAACAAAAGGAGTTGATCTGATGATTTTCCAAATAACACATCAGCTTATTTTGAAAATCATACTCAGTAGAGCTAGCTATTGTCCTTGGGGTTGGGCACAGAACACATGTTGATTCATTTAATATATGCTCAGAGAATAGACATTCTTTTATGATTAGATACTTTGTTTTTAGACAGTTGTATTTGTCTGAAAAATGTTTATTATAAGACTGGTTTCATTTTTTCATTTTCTAAGAAACTGATATGATAGTCAAGTTGATTGTGCATGAATTCATGTTGGTATGGGAAAAGAAAAATTTGAGGTCTTGTATCTGTATGTCTGAGTCAGTTTAAGGATTCTAACTGTGATTTTGTCAACCTTATGCTACAGGAGTTGTAAATGCAAGCTAACCAATATTCTTTTCTTTTTTTTTCCCTGAGAACGTCAAATATATTTATTACTGTCTTTATTTTTGGGTACCTAGTAGGTGTATCAATTTATGGGTTATATGAAATATTTTGATATAGATCAGCAGTGTGTTATAATCATATCACAGATAATGGGGTATCCATCCCCTCAAGCATTTATCTTTTGTGTTACAATCAATTAACCTCTTTTAGTTATTTGTAAAAATATTTAGAAATAAAACAGAAAACCTAAGAATTGCTTCTTGACACTGGCTCTATTAGCAACATATCTTCTCTTTGATTTTTACAAATCTTTCTCTCTTTTACATGTCCTTTATGTTGGTCTCCTTACTCAGCCTAAAATCCAATATCCTCCATTAAAATCATTCTTTTTGAGCACATATTTTTTCTCTTTTCCCTCCTCCTCTCTTGTAGAACTTGCCCAACTAAACCATATATCTTTTTACACCAGCTATTTAATCAATTTTTGACTGTATATGAATATTTCAACATTATCAAAATACACACACACATGCCCACAACATAAAAAACGCACAACCATAAAGAGTGTTCTCATTTTGCAGGCAAGAATAGGCATATCCAATGGCTTCCCACACTCCATAAATGCTAATAGTCTTGCTTTAAATTTTTGAATAAATCTAAGTGCAAGATCAGTTTTGCTGCATGGATATATTGTAGAGTCATAATGTCTGTGCTTTTACTTTAACCATCACCATAATAATGTACAGGGAGTACCTACTAAGCAATTTCTCACTCTCTCCCAACTCCAGCCATTCATCCTTCTGAGCCTCCAATGTCTATTATTCTGCTCTAAAGAGAGAAGAAAGAGGAAGGAAGGAAGGAAGGAAGGAAGGAAGGAAGGAAGGAAGGAAGGAAGGAAGGAAGGAAGGAAGGAAGGAAGGAGAAAGAAACAAGAAAGAAAGAACGAAAGAAAAAAGAAAGAAAGAAAGAAAGAAAGAAAGAAAGAAAGAAAGAAAGAAAGAAAGAAAGAAAGAAGGAAGGAAAGAAAGAGGGAGGGAGACAGGGAGGGGGAGGGAGGGAAGGAAGAAGGAAGGAGAAAGGGAGGAAAGAAAAGAAAGAGAAAGAAAGAAAGAAAGAAAAAAGAAAGAAAAGAAAAAGAAAGAGAAAGAAAGAAAGAAAGAAAGAAAGAAAGAAAGAAAGAAGGAAGGAAAGAAAGAGGGAGGGAGACAGGGAGGGGAGGGAGGGAAGGAAGGAAGGAAGGAGAAAGGGAGGAAAGAAAAGAAAGAGAAAGAAAGAAAGAAAGAAAAAAAAAAAGAAAAGAAAGGAAAAATGAAAGAGAAAGAGGAAGGAAGGAGGGTGGGAAAGGGGGAGGGGGGAGGAGGGATGGAAGGAAGGAAGAAGGAAGGAAGGAGGAAGGAAGGAAGGAAGGAAGGAAGGAAGGAAGGAAGGAAGGAAGGAAGGAAAGAAAAGAAAGAGAACGGAAAGAGAGAAGATGTATTATTTGAGTTTCTGTTTCTACACTGTTTCACTTAAGATAATGACCTCCAGTTCCAGTTCTATCATGTTGCTGTAAAATACACAATCTTATTATTTTTACAGCTGAATAGTATTTTATTATGTGTCTGTATGACATGTTTCCTTCCTTCTTCCTTCCCTCCTTTCTTTCTCTTCTTTCTCCTCCCTCCTTCCCTCCCTTCCCCTCCCTCCCTCCCCCTTTCTTTCTCTTTCTTCTTTCTGTCTTCTTTCTTTCTTTCTTTCTTTCTTTCTTTCTTTCTTTCTTTCTTCTTTCTTTCTTCTTTCTCTCTCTCTCTTTCTCTCTTTCTTTCTTCTTATCATTTCTTTTCTTTTTGTCTTTTTTTTTTTTTTAAACATGGTCATGCTCTGTCTCTCAGGCTGGAGTGCAATGACACAAACATGAACGACTATAGCCTACAACTCCTGCCTCAATCAATATTCCTGCTTCACCCTTCCAAAACACTAGAATTCCTGGGATGTTCTACACCACTTTTTTTCCTTTGTTTCTCTTTCTATCCAATCTTATTTGAAGTTGGAGGGGTATATGTGTCAGTTTGTGATTTGAGTAGATTGTGTGGTGTGGAGGTTTTATGTACAGATAATTTTATCACCTAGGTTACCAGCGTAAGACACTACAGGTAATTCTTGAATCCTCATGTCTTCCTACTCTCCACCCTCAAGTGGGTCATGTTGTCTGTTTTTGCGGTCTTTGTATCCATGTATACTCAATGTTCAGCTCCTACTTATAAGTGAGAACACGCCGTATTCAGTTTTCTGTTCCTGCATTAATTCACTTAAGAAAATAGCCTCCTGCTCCATTCATATTGCTGCAAAGGACATGGTCTCATTCTCATGTATGTCTGCACATTATTTCATGGGTATGTGTACCACATTTTCCTTATCCACTGCACTGTTGATTGGCATCAAGGTTGATCCATATCTTTGCTTTGTAACCAATGCTGTAAGAAAAATGCACATGTGTGTGTCTTATGGTAGAATGATGTATTCTCCTTTGGTTGTATACCAAGTAATGGTATTGCTGGGTCAAAGGGTAGTTCTATTTTAGATCTTTGAGAAATCTTCTGACTTCTTTCCTTAGTGGATAAATTAAGGAAATAATTAGAATTTACATTCCCATTAGTGGTGCATGAGAATTACCTTTTCTCTACAATTATCAACAGTATCTGTGTTTTTGTTTTTGTTTTTTTTTTTTACTTTGTAACAATAGCCATCCTCTCTTGTCTGAGCTCATATCTCATTGTGGTTTTGGTTTGCATTTTCCTAATGATTAGTCCTGTTAAATATTTTTTAATAAGCTTGTTGGCTATATGTATTTCTTCTTTTAAGAGGTGCCCATTCATGTCCTTTGCACATATTTAATGGAGTTGTTTGATTTTTGCTTGTTGATTTGTTTTTTTAAAGGCCAGTCAAATAGATTTTAAATATTAGAGTTTTATTGGATGCCCAGTTTGCAAATGTTTAATCTCATTATGTAAGTTACCAGCTTATTTTCTTGCTGTGGAGAAACTATTTAATTTAATTAGGTCCCACTTGTCAATTTTTGTTTATTTCCATTGCTTTTGAGGTCTTCATCATGAATTATTTGCAAGAACTGAAATCTAGAATGATATTTTGTGTTTTCTTCTATGGTCTTTATAGTTTTTAGTTTTAGAATTAAGTTAATTCGTATTGAGTTGATTTTTACATATATTGAAATACAAGGTTCCAATTTCAATCTTCTGCATATGGCTAGCCAGTTTTCCTAGCACAATTTATTGTCTAGGGGGGTGCTTGTTATTGTCAGCTTTTTTGAAGATCAGATGGTTATAGGTTTTAGCTTCACTTCTGTGTTCTCCAAACTCCTCCATTGGGTTATGTGTCTGCTTTGTTCCAGTAGCATTGTCATTGACAGTTTGATATAAATAGCGTCAAATCTGTAAATTGCTTTGGGCAATATGGTCATGTTAGCAACACTGATCCATGCATATGGGATGATTAGTCCATATTTTTATGTCATCTCTGATTTCTTTGATTGGTGATTTGTTATTCTCTTTGTAGAGAGCTTTCACCTGCCCAGTTAGCTGTATTCCTAGCTATTTTATTCTTTCTATGGCTATTGGGAATGGCATTCTATTCTTGATTTGACTCTTAAGTTGGATGTTGTTCATATACAGGGATGCCATTTATGTTGAACACTGATTTGTATACTGAAACTCTGATGAAGTTGTTTCTCAGGCCTAAGAGATTTTGGACAGTCTGTGACGATTTCTAGGTATAGAATCATATTATCTGCCAACAGAAATTTTTGCCACCATCTCTTCCTATTTGAATACCTTTTATTTCATTCTCTTGCCTAATTGTTTGGGCCAGGAATTCTAATAACATGTTGAATAGGAACAGTGAGAGTATACTTGCCATTTTCCTATTTGCAAATATAAGGCTTCTAGGTTTTGTCCATTTAGTATGATGTTGACTATGCATTTGTCATACATAGATCTTAATATTTTGAGGTATGTACCTTCAATACCTAGTTTATTGAGTTGAGGGTTTTAAACCTGAAAGGATGTTGGATTTCATCAAAAACCTTTTCTGAGTTTTTTGAGATAATTATGTGATTTCCGATTTTAGTTCTGTATATGTGTACCACATTTTCTTTATCCACATATCTTCTCAGGGTAATACTGTCCTTTGGAGACATCTTTCTCTTCACTTTAATATTTTTACTAGAGGACATTCAAGCCCTCTCCCGGAAGACATTGACTTCACTTCACTGAGAACATGAAATCCATCAGAAGAGGAGTGATCTCTTATTTATCAGCCTGAAAGAATTATCTGTATTTGAACTTTACCTGCCTCATATTTTAAAAGATCAAATGTGCCTACTTTTGCCAAAGACTCGCATCTCTATCTGGTTATGAATTTCTTTCCTGGAAGACTTCTTAAGTCTTCACCATAGAAATGACATTATGTTCCTATTAACCATGAGTCTTTTCCTCTGTATTTTCCCCAAGAGAAAACAAGCGCACTCTCTTGACTCCAATATTAGAACACAGAAACTTCTGCAGTTTCATTTATCATGCTCAGTACTATTTTGTTTCTCTTTGACTTTGCAGAGGAAATAATACATCAAGAGAACTGTGTACTAACTCAGTGTTTCTACTCTCATTCTTTCCTTAACAATGTTGAGTCATTCTCTGTCCTTTTTCAGCTTACACTGTCTCATTGCACTAATTGAACCATTGCCCATATGTCTGTCTGTTCTGGTACATTTATTTTATATAACATGACAATAATTCATCTTTTTCTGGATGGCTTTGTAGAATTTTCCATTAAATCCAACTCTACCTGCTGTCATTTCTAAGGTTGCATCTTTGTATAATTAATTTTTGTAATCTGCCCTTGTCTGTTATTATAGCAGCTATTCCTCTTCTTCTCAAATCAGACTTGATATTTGCCATTTCTCTAGAAAACAATTCACAAGGGAAACAGCATCGTTATTTATTTAGAACTATCCTCACTTAAAAGGGAGCGGTTCATTCGCTCCACTTTACATAAAAAACAAGGTCCAGGCTGCTTGGCAGGACTTGGAGAATCAAAGGTAGTCAATCCATGAAGGTAGTGAATCCAGGCACTTCTGTGATTTGTCCCAATCCACGTAATCTAGCTGCACAGTCTCCACACCCTAGTTTCTACATTTTAGGGCTATGCTCAAATGGACACTCTTGGATCAGAAATTATGGTAACATACCAAGAGAGCACCCATAAATACTTATGAGTGAATGGATAGAAGCAGCTTGGGAAATGAATCCTGTCAATCACATGACCTCCAGTTGTTATACCTTTATGATATCACCTGCAAATAGAATCCTGAAGAATTCATTGCATGAGTAAACTATGTATTAAAAATTATGTGGTAGTATCTGGCATTTATTGATCAAATGGTAATAAAGAGTATTACCTTTGAATACTATTATGCCTTCTCTCCCTAAATGTTTCTATTTTTATTGTCCAGTAAAAGGGCTCAGGTTATTCGATGATCTCAGTTGCAACCAATTTATCTAACCATTAGGCTTCCTTAAACGTGCCTTTCCAAAGTTCTTAGAGCTAATTTTTTAATTGTCTGGTTATGACCCTCTTCATGAATAAATATGATTTTAGAGGGCATTTTTCATGTTGTCTTCATTATAGTTATAATTACATCACTGATGGTGTTGTTACATTAGGCATGCATTTGCTTTTAATGACAGAGTGTTTGGATAAATAAATGAAGAACATTTGAGATAATAAAATATGAGATTTCTAGATTAGAAAAAGTTTGCTTATAGAATGGGTACATTTGATTATTAAGCTGATTCTATTAACGTATGTAAGTGGTTACTATATATATTTATACACATTTGACCAATATAACTGTGAATATTATATGCATTCTATATGTAACTAGAGATAAATAAATATAGATAAATATTATTATATGAAGCAGTGAGGGTTTAATCAGATGACTAGAACCAGTATACAAGATAGATAGATAGATAGATAGATAGATAGATAGATAGAGGATTCATTCTTCTTTATAAATAGATGAAGACAGATATAGATATGTATCTGATAAATACATAATAAATATAGATGGTTACAGACAGATCATCTATCTGATCATCTATTCATCAAAGACAACTTTGAAGAACAAAGACATAAATAGGAGTGGGGTTGAAAAGAACAAAATATATGATATTTACTATTTTAGATAGCATTTTAGTTTGTGGTTTTAAAAGATACACTCTAAGAAATTGATAGATGATACAAATATATATCATATACAGAGATATAGATAGCTATATCATCTATATCTATATCTGTATTTATCTCTATCTTTATGCCTCTACTTATATTTATTCATTCTACTCTCCAGCTCCATAAGATTCACTTTTCTAGCTTCCACATATGAGTGAAAACATGCAAAATGTGTTTCTGTGCCTGGATTATTTTACTTAACATAATGTCCTCCAGTTCCATCCTTGTTGTTGCAAATGACAGAATTTCCTTTTTCCCCAAAGGTGGAATTGTGAATATAAACTGCATTTTATTTATCCATTCATCCACTGATACACACTTACATTTATTTTACATCTTAGGTACTGGGAATAGTGCAGCAATATGAGTATGAATAGATTAAACATCATCATTTTTTATTCTGGCTAATTAGTGCATATAATTAATGCTTCATATTAATAGTTTATAAATGCTACGAGTTTTTCCCAATTTCTCACCTGTATTATAACACTTTATATCATAACCACATTTTTACATTAAGATCAATAATATCAATGAAAATAATATTTCACACATCACTGTCTTTGATATGTGCTGTATCACAAGCATGGGGGTGCAGGTATCCCTTTGATATATTGATTTCTTTCTTTTGGCTAAATACCCAGCGGGTGGATTGCTGGATCGTATGGTAGCTTTATTGTTAGTGTACTGATTTCCAAGGAGGCCGCACTTGGGATGTCAAGGAGAAATGAAGGGCAGTGTCTCCTCTCAAGACGACATAAGTGAATTGATGACTTCGTGATGAGTGAGGTGTGGTTTCAGAATGCCCGTAATCTTATTTGGAGACCACCATGGTCATAGAACCATTTCTATTAACTGAGTGCAGTAAGGAATATCTTTGAATGGTGATGAAATACACTATCTGACATATTTTGCATCACCCACTCATGATGTTGGATAATAGGTGTCACACAGTTTAGATATTTGTTACACACTTAAAGAATTGCAGTGGACACCTTAGTACTCTTGGCAGAGGTTCCTTCTGCACTTACATGGCACAATGTTTCCCTTCTCCCCGGCCCTTTCAATTCAATGACTATGAGGGTGGTTTAAGAGCATTCTCTTGGTGGGGACTGGTGACTCATGCCTGTTGTCCCAGCACTTTGAGAGGCCAAAACAGGTGCATCAGCTGAGGTCAGAAGTTAGAGACCAGCCTGACCAACATGGCAAACCCACATCTCTACTAGAAATTCAAAAAAGTAGTTGTATTTCTTATATTATATTAGTTGTATTTCTTATATTATTAGATGTGGTGGTATGCCTGCACCCCTAGCTACTTGGGAGGCTGAGGCAGGAGATTCGTTTCGACCCGTGAGGTGGAGAGATTGTGCTAGCCTGGGCAACAGAGCAAGACTGTGTCTAAAAAAAAAAAAACAAAAAACAAAAAACAAAAAACAAAAACAAACAAACAAACAAAAAAGCATTCTGCCCATCAAAACTTCTGTGTACAAGTGTTCTCTTGAAACTCTATTTCCCAGGGAACCCTAAGACTAGCATAGTGTAAATAACTTTATGATTTTAAAATGTTTTATTTTTATATATAATTATTATTCTTTTTTGTTTTTGTTTTTAGATGAAGTCTCACTGTGTTGCTCAGGCTGGAGTGCAGTGGCCAGATCTCAGCTCACTGCAAGCTCTGCCTCCTGGGTTCATGCCATTCTCCTGCCTCAGCCTCCTGAGTAGCTGGGACTACAGGTGCCCACCACCATGCCCAGCTAATTTTTTTGTAGTTTTAGTAGAGATGGGATTTCATCGTATTAGTCAGGATGGTCTCGATTTCCTGACCTCAGGTAATCCACCCACCTTGGCCTCCCAAAGTGCTGGGATTACAGGCATGAGCCACCGCACCTGGCCATATTTTTATATAGTTCTTTATGCTCACAGAATTTGTCAGCTTGGGCTGCCATAACAAAGTCCCATAGACCAGGCTCCTTGAACAACAGACTTTTTTTTTTTTTTTTCTCACAGTCTTGGAGACTGAAAGGCCAAGATCAAGGTGTGTGCAAGGCTAGTTCCTTCTCAGACCTCTCTCTTTGGCATGTAGAGACCATCTTCTCCCTGTGGCCTTGTATGATCATCCATCTGTGTATGGTGTCGATGTCCTTATCTCCTCTTTTTTTTTTATTTTTATTTTTTGATACAGGATCTCACTGTGTCCCACAGCCTGTAGTGCAGTGACATGATCATGGCTTACTATAGCCTCTGCATCATGAGATCAGGTGATCCTACCACAGAGAGTTGAAATGATACAGACAACCACAAGGGGATCAATAATGTTCTGTAGGTAACTGTGGAACATGTGTGTTTCCTTTTTCCAGGATTGTATTTCACCCTGCTTGGGGGATCTTTCTCTATATGTACACTGCTCTGATTTTCAAATATGTCTCCCTTAACAGTACCCACACCCATTTTCTTTAGTGTCATGGATTGAAACAATGTTTCCTGGATAGACACACTGCAGTTCACACCTATAATCCAAGCAGAGGCTAAGGAGGAAGCATACTTGAGGCCAGGAGTTCATGACTAACCTGGCCATCATAGCAAGACCCCATATTTGCAAAAAATAAAAAGGAAACAATGTTTCCTGTATTGTTTAACTAGGTAGACAGGAAAGATAACTAAGAGAAGGGATATTGATGTTTAACCATATTCTCTGACATTCAGGGCATTAGTGTGGTGTGAAATCCATCTTGCCTTCCAGAAATAATGTTGTTTTGTAATTGCAGAGCATGTTCAGTATTACAGAATTAGCCAAAAGGAGAACCAATGTTAAGTACCACATTTTCATTATGTTACCAAGAAGAAAATCAAGTATCTGTATCGCGAATTATCCAATTTATACTGATCTGGGCTAGAATTGATGAACTATAGACCACTTACATTATACTAGCTATATAAGGGAAAAATAGATTTTTTATTGAAGACTACTAAACATGCATATTTCCTCTGATTAAATTGAATTTCTATATCCGAAATTACTTTAGTCAAAGAAAAATCATTTTCATATAGCAAATACAAGAGACTTATCTCCTAATTTCACACATCATCATCTCCCTGCTTGCTAATGATGCAATTAATCAAACTGAGAAATCTGAATGAATTGATGTCCCTATAAATATTAGCAATGTATTTTTCTTCAGAAATATATTTCATAAATATATCTTTGTGCAGAACTGTGTAAAGATATTTTCTCTTTTGTTATGAATATCTTCCATTTTTTAATCTAGTGTACTTGACACATCTTATATACCCAACAAATAGATAATTATTCATGAAAAAATATGGAGAACAATGTGGTGGAGGATTAAAAAATAAGGAACATAAACTTAACAAGTAACCACATTTGAACCCAAATTTCTAAATGTGCTTCAGTCTTAAATCTACAGGCTTTACTGTACACTGTGTATCTATATTTTTGTCTTGTGAGTCAAATGTAGAATCAAGCAGCTGAACTTGGGAAATTTATCATTTTCACATTTAAAAAGTATAATAACATCTTCTAATGAATTTTATGATGTACATTAGATGGATCAATGACATCTCTTTGAATGAGGGCAGGCACAGTGGCTCATATCTGTAATACCAGTGCTTTGGGAGGCCAAAGTAGGAGGCTCACTTGAGGCCAGATGTATGAGGTCAGCCTGGGCAACATAATGAGGATCTATCTCTATAGAAAAAAAGAAAAAAGAAAAATTAGCTCTGTATGGTAACGCATGATTGTATTCTCATCTACTTGGGAGACCCTGGTTGGAGGATCACTTGAGTTCAAGAATTGGAGGCTACAGTGAGCCATGATTGCACCACTGCACTCTAGTCTAGGCAACAGTGAGACTTTGTTCACCCCTACTGCAAACCCCCTGCTGAAATAACTTACCACCTTGGATCAACTTTGTTTTCACCAGTTTTCCCAATAATAATGAGGCATACTGAATTTTCTACTTCTTGGTCACTGAGAAACATTCTTAGAAGGTTATTGAATATTTAATTTTGGCTTGTTGAAATAACTTGTCCCGATAACTTTTTAAGCACACACACACAAAAAAAAATCTAAGTACTCATAGATATTACCTACATGTTCTTTTCAAGAAAGTACCTCCCGAGATAATTAAAGGATATACCATTAAAATATATCCTAAAATTATTCAAACCACATCTAATGTGTGCATATAAATATCCAAGCAGAAACTTGTCACTTAGGAAATGGTAGAGTTCATTATCCAAGGGCAGTTAAGATTTCTTCAAGGAAAATAGGAAGTCTGGCATATGATGCTGCATTTTGAAAATATTTTAGTATTTTCTTCATCTATTTATGTTAAGATTTTTGGAAAATGTTACTTTTTAATCTTATATGTTTCCTGGCTTATCCATCAATTCAGTATCTACTTAAGACCTAAATTTGTTAATATGTCATTTATCCTCTCAGTCATTAATAATCTTGACAAACTCTCAAATTTCAGTGTTTCTGCTTTCTAATCTGTTAGAACTGTCAGCATGATGACAATGGTCTTTCAGATGTTCTGAAATAGAAACTTTACAACACTGCTGTCTTACTTAAAATCACCAATACAAAATCCTGTCTCTACTAAAAACACAAACATTATCTGAACACAGTGGCACATACCCTTACTCCTACCTACTTGGGAAAGGCTGAGGCAGGAAAATTGCTTGAACCTGGGAGGCAGAGGTTGCAGTGAGCCATAATCGTGCCACTACACTCCAGCCTGGCCAAAGAGAATGAGACCCAATCTTAAAAAATTAAAATAAAATCACCCATACTTGAAACACTTATCATCAATTATCTTTGAGTGTGTCTCAATTGTGTGTATGTGTTCATGAGTAAAAATGCCTTTGTTAAATCTATAAATATCTGAGGAAATCTTAATTTAGATGTCTTTTACTAACTCTGTAAATATTAATATCTGCATCTATGAAATATGCAACAATCCAATCTATATACACAGTGAGAGGAAAACAAACTTATTATAGATAATTGAGATCTTTAGAATAGGGAAATATTTTATTTTTTACTTTATGCTTGCCTGAGTTTCATCTTTGGTCAAAAACTACACGTTACTTTATGCTCAATAGGAAAAGAAAGGAAAAATCCACTTAAAATGTCACATTAGGACTATAAGAGAAATGATCCATAAAATATGTAAAAATAATTTCTGCTACAATAGTCTGTAAATAAGACAGTCCACAGCTGTTTTGTAAATAGGATCTCTTAATTTTAAATCAATCATTTGTAGTGAGAAATGACAACTTATAAATGGTGCTATTAGTGGTTGTTTATAACACAATGTTACGGTTTTGTTTCCAGAAAATAAGTTAAATATATTTGTAATC
Source organism: Trachypithecus francoisi (assembly GCF_009764315.1). Lineage (NCBI taxonomy): Eukaryota > Metazoa > Chordata > Mammalia > Primates > Cercopithecidae > Trachypithecus > Trachypithecus francoisi. Next base: position 84,981 of record NW_022680478.1, on the reverse strand, counting down.
AAAGACATGTCTTTTTTTTTCTTGAACTAATAAATATATGGAACAGTGTTTGTTTATATAATTACTTGATGAATAAATTAAGATTTTTAAACCCTACCATATGAAACTTCATACTTTTAGTGGATATGTGTACGTTCCTAAATCACTGTAATTTTTTTTTTAATTTTAAAATGATAGAGATAGTGTCTTATCATGTGCCCAGACTGGTCTCAAACTCCTGGGCTCAACTGATCTGCCCGTCTCAGCCTCCCCAAGTGTGTGGCATAAGCCACTGCACCAGAACAGATATTTTAAGTTACTTAAAATGATAAGAATGCATGTAAGAACAACCATATATTTAGAGATAAGCAACATAATTATGAAATATTTTTAAAAATATCATTTGAGCAGTATATGTTTTTTGAATGATTGTACATAACGGTAATACATTTTTAAAATACTAATGAATAAGCAACAGTAAAAAGAACAGGCAACCTACAGAATGGGAGAAAATTTTTGCAACCTACTCATCTGACAAAGGGCTAATATCCAGAATCTACAAAGAACTCAAACAAATGTACAAGAAAAAAACAAACAACCCCATCAAAAAGTGGGCAAAGGATATGAACAGACATTTCTCAAAGGAAGACATTCATACAGCCAATAGACACATGAAAAAATGCTCATCATCACTGGCCATCAGAGAAATACAAATCAAAACCACAATGAGATACCATGTCATAACAGTTAGAATGGCAATCATTAAAACGTCAGGAAACAACAGATGCTGGAGAGGATGTGGAGAAATAGGAACACTTTTACACTGTTGGTGGGATTGTAAACTAGTTCAACCATTATGGAAAACAGTATGGTGATTCCTCAAGGATCTAGAACTAGATGTACCATATGACCCAGCCACCCCACTACTGGGTATATACCCAAAGGATTATAAATCATGCTGCTATAAAGACACATGCACACGTCTGTTTATTGCGGCACTATTCACAATAGCAAAGACTTGGAATCACCCAAATGTCCATCTGTGACAGACTGGATTAAGAAAATGTGGCACATATACACCAAGGAATATTATTCAGCCATCAAAAAGGATGAGTTTGTGTCCTTTGTAGGGACATGGATGCAGCTGGAAACCATCATTCTTAGCAAACTATCACAAGAACAGAAAACCAAACACCGCATGTTCTCATTCATAGGTGGGAACTGAACAATGACATCACTTGGACTCAGGAAGGGGAACATCACACATGCGGGCCTATCATGAGGGGGGAGGTGGGAGGGATTGCATTGGGAGTTATACCTGATATAAATGATGAATTGATGGGTGCTGACGAGGTGATGGGTGTAGCACACCAACATGGCACAAGTATACATATGTAAAAAACCTGCATGTTATGCACATGTACCCTAGAACTTAAAGCATAATAAAAAAATAAATTTAAAAAATGATAATTTTTTCATATTTTTAGTATATAAAAGATGAAAACTGATATATACAGTGTAATTATTCATTGTTTAGCCATAAAAAATCTTTATCCTTTGGAAAAATATATTTTATAAAATATTTCATATATAATTGTATATATAATATATTTATACATGCAGACATACAAATCCACAGCCATATATACTTTATTCTTTTATTTTTTTCAGTGTACTCACAACATACAGAAATGCTGGAGGAAGTTACTCTAACATTTTCTTAGTAATTTACTCAAATAAAGTAAGAAAAAAATAGAGAATATTTAAATGGAAGAGTAAGTATTCACTTAATTGTTTAATAAGAAAATATTCCAATATCATCTAAAACCTACTTTCCCAGCACACTTCCTTTTTAACTCTGGGATGATAGGTTTATTCACATCCTAATGTTTTAATGGAAATTATAACATTTGAAAATGGGTAGATCTCAGCTGGAAAATTGGCATGAATATTTATTAGATACCTGGAGTTGGCAATTGACTAGCAATCTATGAATTTTATTTTTCCCACCTGTAACTGAAGATCTGTATTGCCCAAATTTATTACAAAATAAAGAAAATTCAATAGTTAATTGATAAGATAGTTTTTATTTTTAAGAATGTCAAAATTGAGATGAGACACGTCATTCATTGGAGACAGAGAGAGAGACATCTATAAAAGCAATCTTAATATGTTGCCGTGTATTAGTTTGGTTAAAAATTAATGAGGGTTTGCCATTGAAATTAATAGGAGAAATTGAAAGTAATAGATGTTTTCAACATAGAAAGAAATTCTTTTTTATATCCAATCTTGAAAAACAACTATATTTTTGAATGACTCCAGTACCAAGAGATCACTGAAAATTAGACTCCAGAATAAAAAGAAAAAAAAACAAAAACAAAAAAAACAAAATACAGTGGAGTCAGTTCCATGTGGCTGGGGAAGTCTCACAATCATGGCAGAAGGCAGGGAGAAGGAAGTCACATCTTACATGGATGGTGGCAGGCAAAAAGAGAGCTTGCTCAGGGAACCTCTCCTTTATAAAACTATTAGGATCATCAAAGGCTGAAGAAAATGCTAATGGAAATAAGTTGTGTGGATAATTGGTAAGTACTGAATGAGGTCTATGGATTACAAATGTGGATATTATGAGGCACATCAAACAGAGCTGTTTCAGAGGTACAGTATGTGAAAGGAAAATGTACTGGGCCCCCAAAATCACTGAACTAAAGGAAAAAATAAAGCTGGGAACTCTTTAGGGCAAATCTGTCACCTATTCTATTCAGTCACCCATCTGCTCACTGAGATAAATGCGTATCTTGTTGCTTCCTGTGTTATTCCATTTTCACCCTGCTAATAAAGACATACCCAAGACAGAAGAAAAAGAAGTTTAATTGGACTTAGAGTACCACACAGCTGTGGAAGCCTCAGACACACAGCAGGAGGCAAAATACACTTCTTACATGGTGGCAACAAGGGAAATCATCAGATCTTGTCAGACTTCTTCATTACCAAGAGAACAGTATGGAGAAAATTGCCCCCAAAATCCAAATTATTTCCTACTGGGTCCTTCCCACAACAAGTGGGAATTCTAGGATCTATAATTCAAGTTGAGATTTGGGTGGTGAGACAGCCAAACCATATCACCTCCTTTGGAGAGGTTAAACAGAAACTCAAAAGAATGTAACTGTTTGTGTCTCATCTACCCATGAACTGGAAGCCCACTCCCCACTTTGAATTGTCCTGCCTTTCCAGATGGAACCAATGTTCTTCTTACATATGTTGATTTATGTCTCATGTCTCCTTAAAATGCATAAAATCAAACTATGTTCTGGCCAACGTGGGCACATGTCATCAAGGCACCTCCTGAGGCTGTCTTCTTCATCAAATCAAAACTTACAAGGAGCAGAAGCACTGTTTTTATTAATCCAAAACAAAAGTTAGGTCTCTTCAGAGTTTCTTCCTACTATGTGTCTTAAACAGTGTTTAGGGATTGTTGCACTATAGGTGGAGTTTGACTTTATGCATGTCTACCTACTCATTCCCATAAATGTTTCTCTTACAATGAGATTTTTCATTAGTGAGTGTATCCAGGGTTTTACTGACTGAGATCTTATGATCAGTTTGAGTTTCCAGTTTGGAAGTGGAGATTTGGATGAAGAGGATTCACAAGTGAGCCACAGAGACTACCAAAATTCCATGTCTGAATTTGCTGGCAAGGTGATGTGAGAGGTACCACAAGGAGACACACTGTAAGATGAAAGAAACAAAATGAAGAAAAATCAAACCCACATTATTTTGTCATATTTTTGGAGATGGTTTGCATTTTTTTGTTTTGTTTTTTGAATTTGGAGGTATCTGCAAATGCTCATTATGAGTGTCAATTAATTTGTACCAATTGCTTGATAACTGTGAGACACTGATGTCTCAGTTGTTATTTGTTTTTGGTGATGTTTTTGTACCTTGGGATTAAAATACAGCCTTGCTGTGGATTTTTGTATTGTGTTACAAATAGCCTTTAAATCATTTAGCCTTTTCTTCTGTCTATTAAGCCTTTCTGTCAGTTGGTTTATTGTGTTACAAAGGGCTCCAAAGACAAGATCTCTCTTTCTCCTTCTCTCCTCTCTCTCTCCCTCCCTCTCTCCCTCTCTCTGTCTCTCTGTCCCTGTCTCTGTCTCTTTTTCTTTCCTTTCTCTCAATCATATCCTTGGCCTTTTCTTACGTCTACTGAGTCTTGCTGTGGACTGGTTCTTTGTGGTGCAAATGGTTCCAAAGACAAGGTGTCTTTCAATCTCTCTCTCTCTCTCTCTCTCTCTCTCTTTCTCTCTCTCTCTCTCTTTCTCTCTCTCTCTCTCCTCGTTCTCGCTCTCTCTCTCTTTCTCTCTCTTCCCTGGCCCTTTCTTTGTCTTGCTCTGTCTCCCTCTTCTTTCTCTCTTTCTCTCTCTGAATTGTCTCACTGGCCCTTTTCCATGCTTATTGCTTTAAAGTTCCACTCTCCATACCTCAGGACATTCATCTTAACAATTTAACTTCAAATAATTGTGGGAGAGACCAACCAAATACCCAAAGTATATGGCTTGTCTTCTACACATGGGCTTCTGCCTCTGTAGAGTTGTCCTCAGAGTTCCTTTCTGATACCTCTTTATCCTTTGATGTCACTTCGGATTAGTCTTCAGCTTTGCAATCTGATTTTTTTTTTAATCAAATAGAGTCAATATGATTCTGGAGAGAGAATATCACCATGAAAATAAATTGAGAAAACTCAAATGCTGTCACCCAGTTTATAATAAGTGCACATTTAGTTTGAAAAATGCAGGAAAAAAAACTACACAAATTCAAAAACAATGAATATGTATAGCCCAGTAGTTTTTCATGTTGAAATATAAAAATACTTTCATGTGATTCAGAATTTTAAACTGTCAAAATATTTGTCAAATTAGAATTTCATTAAAGTATTGGAGTCTACAATAAAATAGGTATTGTAGTATCAAACTACTAATTAAACAGATGACTCATGGTAAGTGTATTCTAGCTTTTAAAAATAAAATAAAAACAAATAGATACCTATCAGAAATTCAGATTTATTGGTGCTTAGTAGTAAATTATATCAAAATGATAAAAAGTATGCAAAAATTAAATAATCATTGTAGTTTCATTGTTGTAAATATAAGATAACTAAGACAATCAATTTATATTAAAATGTTACCTTGGGTTTAATACTTTTTTCTGTTTTGTGGGAAGTGTCAAATGTGAATTTACAAGGTGGATAAATAATAGCCACCTAGTTACCTATTGCCTATCTAATTTTGCTAGCTAGCTATCTAGGTAGATGAAAGATAGATAGATAGATAGATAGATAGATAGATAGATAGATAGATAGATAGACAGATAGAGTTGATGAATGCATAAGTAGATATAGATAATAGGTAAGACAGGTGAGTGAATGAATGGAGATAGATGATAGATAGATAGATAGATAAATAGATAGGTAGATAAATAGATATGTAGATAGATACATAAGACGGATGGATGAATAAGTAGATAGCAGATAGATGGATGGATGGATAGGTAGTTAGATAGAAAAAGTATACAGATACATACATACATACATAGGTACATAGATGGAATAAATGACATAGATTAGATTATCTATCTATCTATCTATTTATATAAAGACTTGAAGATAGACACATAGATAATTATTACTTTAAAGTATTCAAGACAAGATAAAATAACATACTGATATACATGTAGACAAGAGTTTAGTTTTGGTTTTTACTGTTTTTTATGTTCCATACAATTTTTGCAAAGTTGGATGCAAACTTTCTATAAAAGCTGCTCATACATTGTGTGGCATTTAGAAAAGTGCAGAGGTAGCATATAAATACGTGAAAGAAACTCCCTAAAAATGTCAGCCATTCATCCATTTCCTTTCTAATTGATATTGCCTCTCTTTATGCACCTACAATGTACTTTCATCTGCATTAAATATTGTCTGTGGAGAATCAGATCATAAGGTAGTGTGTGTTTCAGAGATGTTTGGGAGATTCTAAAGCCTTTCTGCTCTTCTGCTATAATTAACCGTAACTATACCTGGAATAATAGTTTATTTATTGTGCATATCACCTCCTTTGAGACAATCAAATCATAATTGATAACAGTGATTATGTTCTCTATGCAGCAACCAACTTCTTGACAGTGAATTAGAGTCAAAGTATACAAACTTTCAGTTGTAAAATACATAATTTCTGGGCATCTAAAATACAGTATTGTAGTGATGGATTAGTTAATAATTTGACTGTAATAGCCATTACAACTATATATATGCATATTATAGTCATTACAATATTACATATATATATTCCTTAGACTACATACATAGAATAGTGATTACACTGTATATATATTATAGTTATTACACTATATATAGCAGTCTTTGTAATATATACAATAACCATTACACTATTACATATCTAAGAGTTTTTACATTATATATATTTATAGTCCTTTACAATATATATATTATAGTCACTACACTATATACTTATTATAGTCATTACACTTATATATAGTATACATAGACACCCACTATTATATGCTATTAAATTATCTGTCTTTTTAATTTGTCAATATATTATTATATGTAATAGTGTAATGATAATACATTATTATCAATATATAAAAGCATTACACTGTTCCATATATATGAAGTAGTCATTACACTATTCCATATATATAAAAGTCATTACACTATTACATATCATAGTCACTACACTATATCATACTCATTACACTATATATTATAGTCATTACATCATTGTATGTATTGTAGTCATTACATCATATATGTAATGACTTTCCACTATATAGTGTAAATTCCTTACTATATATAAATATTTATAGTTATCACACTATACATAATAGTGATTACACCACACATTAATAATCTTACATTATATGTAGTACAATAGTCCTATATAATAGTCAATAACTGTATAATAGTCATTACACTATATATAATAGCCATTAAACTAGATATACAAAATAGTCATTACACTATATACAAAGCAGTCAATACATGATATATATAATAGTAATTCCTCTATTATGCATATATTATAATCATTATACTATATAAATAATAGTCATTACACTATATATATAAAATAGTCATTATACATACATCATTATACTCTCTATGTTATAGTTGTTATACAATATAGGTAATAGTGATTATACTATATATATTGCAGTTATTACACTATATGAGTTCAGCCCGCACATCACTTGTTTTTTTAAATAAAATTTTATTGGAACACAGCCTCTCCCATTTGCAGACATATTGTCCATGACTGCTTCCACATGTTGTCTTAAGTTTAGCATAAAGTTGCTTCCTTACATGTTTTAAGTTCAGCCTAAAGAATTTTTCATGAGAGAACTATAACACAATTCATTGTGCAGACTCTAACCTACTCTTTTTACCTTTGTTATGGAGGAGACAAGGTCTTACTCCATCTCCCAGGCTGGAGTGCAGTGGTGCAATCATGTATCTACTTTTGAAATATATGTAGATATATGGTCTTACTATGTTGCCCAGGCTAGTCTCAAATTCCTGGGCTCAACCAATCCTCCCAGTTTTGCCTCCCAAATTGCTGAGATTATAGTTGTGGGTCACCATGACCAGCCACCTACTCTTGTGCCAATCACAGTTTCAGCTAATCAAAGACAGCCAAATGTTCAATTCATGATTAAATAAGGCAAACAGGGAGTTATAGCCAATCCAGCTCTTTGTAACTCACTTGTCATCTGTGGGTTGCTTTCCATTTCCTGTCCACACATATTATGTGACCATGAGGCAGCCCCAGAATCATTCTGAATCTATTCTGGTCTGGGGGTCCATTCATGAATCATTCTCTGCTCAGTGAAATTGTTAAATTCATGTTATCTAAAGTTTTTATTTTAACCCACACTGCAATGGGAAAGTTGACCATCATGACAGAGATGTGTGGCCCACAAAGTTAAAAATATTTACCATTTGGCTTTTTACAGAAAAAAATAAAAAATAAAAAAATAAAAAGGAGGTAGAAAAGTCGGAAGAGAGGTGAGACGTTCCTAACCTAAATGTCTATGTTTTCAGTGTCCTTTCTTCTCTCTCCCTTTCTCTGTCATTCCTTCTAATTCCTGAGATAGAAATTGGTTGTAGAGTAGTCTATTTTTAGCACTCTGATAACACAGTGTTTTCTATGTCATTTCCAATGTCCCCTGTATTTTTTTATTAAAAGTTAGGAATTTGCTTCCAAATTCTGCGAACTTCTGATATAAAAAGAACTGTGTTCCATGGTTTTAAGTGGTAACCACTCTTTTCCTTTTATGGCATTTCATTTTTTTTTTTTTTAATACATGTGGGCATTCCTTGGGTTTCAGGAAATGGATGGCAGGAAGGACCCCATGCCAGCTGCTTCTTGGGTTTGTCACACTGAAAATAAACATAGCTTCTTAAACTATTTTTCATATTAGTTCATCAATTCTACTCATGGTATTCTTTAAGATTGCTATGCAGGTAAAAATAAGATAAAACATACAGCATGTGCACTTTTCTGAAGGGACAAGGAGTGCAAGCATAGTTTGTAAGAAGAAAGCATTGTGTGAGATTTTCAGGAAGTAACACATCTCCAACTTGATCTGGCATTGCACAGCATCTATATAGTCTTCTTGTATAATGTGTATTTTTGTATAATTTGAGTCACTGTTTTTCTATACTTATGTGAACTCCTAAAAAAACCTATATAATTTTAAATACCACTATAAATCTCATGGCTTTAAAGGACACACATTTTCATTACCATGAATAGAAAGTATATTATTAAAAAAACAAAAAAAACATAAACTTTAAGACAGAATTTGCACTATGCAATTAAGTTTCCTGCCTAATGAACAAATTGCAATATTATAATACTGACTTTTATTATTAGTTTTACCTGAAATTTGAGTTTCAATTAAAACACATATAACTGGCCGGGCGTGGTGGCTCAAGCCTGTAATCCCAGCACTTTGGGAGGCCGAGACGGGCGGATCACGAGGTCAGGAGATCGAGACCATCCTGGCTAATACGGTGAAACCCTGTCTCTACTTAAAAATACAAAAAACTAGCCGGGCGAGGTGGCGGGCGCCTGTAGTCCCAGCTACTCGGGAGGCTGAGGCAGGAGAATGGCATAAACACGGGAGGCGGAGTTTGCAGTGAGCTGAGATCCGGCCACTGCACTCCAGCCTGGGTGGCAGAGCAAGACTCCGTCTCAAAAAAATAAAAAAAAATAAAACACATATAACTTAAGTAGGTACAGTGATAACTATTCTCAAAGTAGGTACAGTGCTACATTTTTAATAAAACAGAACAAATACATTAAAATTTTACTGGGAAATTAGTTTTTGTCAGTGGCAACATTATATTAATCTAATTTCTTTGCTACTTTTGTTTCCTGGCAGCTAGAAATGGTAACATTTCCTTGGATGCTACTGGTAGTCCCTGCTGTGAAGTCAATTGCAGCCTCTTCCCCAAAGAAGGGTCATTAACAGCATAATCTCACTGAAATTATCCTCAACCATCCCCATAGAAGGCATATTTCTATTTTTTGCTCAACAGCAGACAATAGTTCTTCAAACTACCTTTTGAAATGGCCAGGAATAACCTGATTTTACCTCTTCTCATTTATCTACTGCCTTTCTATAAAGTCTCTGCTGTTTTGTGTCTTTTTTCTCTTCATTTTTTTTTTTGTTCATTCGTTCAGCATTTGAGCATTTGAGGAAATGCATTATATCACATCTTATATAGTGTATCTGTAATTCAGAGAGAAAAACACAAATTAATTCCTTTCAGTACTCTCAAAGTTTGGTTATCCTTACTAAAATAAATTCATTTTGTTTAATAATTAGATAAAAAGAAAAAAGAAAAAATCCCATAAGCTAAGCACTAGACACAAAAATTTCTACCCTCCTGGAAGAAATATTTCATTCCAGAATTTTTGCACATTTTGCAAAATGGATATGGTAGATTAGTTGTGCTAATAGCCCTAATTTTTGCCTAGGATATTTGCATATGACTTTTCTTCATGCCCCCAACCCCGCCTCCATCAATCAGTGGAATCTATTTCTCTATATTCTTTGAATATTCTCTGTAACATGCTTTAAGCTAGGTGTCCCCAGCCCTCCAGTCTGTGGCCACTTAGGAACTGGCCACACAACAGAAGATGAGCAGCAGGCCATCCAGTGAAGCTTCATCTGTATTTACAGCCATTGCCCATTGCTAGCATTACCACCTAAGTTCCGCCTTTTATCAGATCAGTGGCAGCGTTAGATTTCCATAAGAGGCATGAACCCTGTTGTGAACTGCACATATGAGAGAGGGATATAGATTGTATGCTCCTTATGAGAATGCAATGTCAGATGATCTATCACTGTGTCCCAACACCCCCAGATAGGACTGCCTAGTTGCAGGAAAACAAGCTCAGGGCTCCCACTGATTCTACATTACGGTAAGTTGTATAATCATTTCATTATATATTACAACACAATAATAGTAGAAATACAGTGCACAATAGATGTAATGCCCTTGGATCATCCAGAAACCATTGCTCCTGCCCTGGTCCATGGAGCAATAGTCTTCAATGACACCAGTCACCAGTCCCTGGTGCCAAAAAGGTTGAGTATTTCTGCTTTAAACAATAGGATATCAACAGGCAGATGATGTAAGCAGACCTGTTAAAAAGTGCTTTCCTGTTTCCACATCTTCTCCGGGATGCTCCTACTACCAAAGCTAACCTACCACAGGATAAGGAACCACAGGAAGGAGAGTTCACTTGTTCTAGTAGAGCCTATATTTCACCAGCTTGCCTGTGGGAAACTCAACGCCTGACCTCAAACAGATGGGATCAGATCTTGACCTGAAAAATATCAAAGATAGACAACAAGTGGAAAAATGTGTATTAAAATGCTGTAATTGGGACAAACCCAGGTATTGGTGGAATTGCTGGCTCATATTACAATTTTCTAGAAAAGTGTTATGATGATTCACTGTATGCATCTACTTGACTGGGCTAAGTGATACCCTGATTGCTAGTAAAACATCACTTCTGGGTGTACATGTGAGAGTGATTCCAGAGGAGATGAACACTTGAGTTGGTAGACTCGGATCTTCCCTCATGCAGGTGGATTGCTATCATACAATCTCCTGAGGGAACCCATAGAATAAGAAACATGAAAACATCTTTGCAAAATAATGGCTGAGACAGTGAAAGACAACTAACCTAACAGACTCCATTTTACTTCTAAACTTTAAGCTCTCCTTGTTTCTTCAGCATAGATTGAACTAACTTTGGGAGGGACTTCTTTGATAGTTTCTAGTTTAAAACAAAGATAATAACATCCCTTTTCCAAAACAAACACTCTTCTTACCTGGGAATTAGACTGCCTTTGGAGGAGTAATGAATTCAAAATTATGGTTTAGATGTTATGCAGCTGGAGGCTACGAGATTCTGACAATTGCTAAACTGCTCCTACAAACAGTGCTTGAGATATTTTGCAGAGCCTGCACTTGATGCATGATTTACACCAATAAACTGACTCATACTATCTTGTGCCCCCCACCCAGGGACTGACTCAGCACAACAAGACAGCTTCAACTTCCCATGATTCAATCTCTGACACAACTAATCAGCACTCTTGACTTGCTGATCTTCCCCCAACCACCAAGTTGTCCTTAAAAATTCTGCTTCCCAAATGAGTAATAGTAAAACTCCTGTCTCCCGCACAACTGGATCTGCATGAATTATTCTTTCTCTATTGCAATTCTCCTGTCTTTATAAATTGGCTTTCTCTAGGCAGTGAGCAAGGTGAACCCATTGGGCACTTGCAGTCAGAGGAAGCTACACTTAATCTGTGACTTCTGCCTTCTTCTACCCTTAGACATCAGAGCCTCTGCTTCTCAGGTATTGCAGACTCCAAGGATTACAGCAGTGTCTCTTTAGGTCCTCAAGCTTTTGGACTCAGACTGAATGACACTACTGGCTATCCTGGATGTCCATATTGCAGAGGAAGATTACAGAAATTTGCTGATTCCATAATCCTAGGCTTAAGCAATCCTCCCACCTCAGCCTCCCAAAATGCTTGGATTACAGGCATGAGCCACCAAGCTAGGTCAACAACATTGTTTTTATCTCAGCCAGTGAACTGCTGTTGTAGTGAGAATGCAGCCAATGAAAGTACATTAAAAATGAGTGTGGCTGTGTACCAATAAAACTGCATATCACAAAAAATTGTCAGGCTCACATCTACAGTTTGACAGCTTTGGTTCTAGACATCCATGGCTATTATTATTGTATGTGTGTGACACTTCTTTGTAAGGAGAAACCTGAATGTTGGTGCTCAGAATTTAATTGCCAGGATTCTATCAAGCAGACATTATTATTTGCTCCAAGCAATGTTTACAAAGAATTAGAAGCTTGTTAAGCAATCAGTAACTTCATAGCTAAATTCAGGCACTTTCTGCAAAATCTGATGATTTATTGGATCATCAGCCCACTTCTGAGGACAACTGATAATTTAGAGCAGCAGATTCTCTTGTTTGTTAATTATTGATTCTTCAGGAGTCATTTCACAGTCTTCTGTTGCAAGCCAAACCCAAGCTACCATACCCAACATTGCCCACATTTAATTCAATATCCACAGCAAAAGACTTGTCTGAAAGCATGTGAACCTAGAACACTGTTCAGCCAAAGACTTAAGGAATGTCTTAGCAAAAATTACATTTTGCTGTTTCTTTGCTTTGCTTTGCCCTCCAAAATCTAGCCTTTCTGACCTCTTCAAGCTCCATGTTTTGTCTCTTGAACTCAAGGAGACCTCTGTGCTCTGATTGTATCCTCATTTCCTGAAGAACCCTAACCTAAGTCTTTCTCTCGTAGGGCTCAGCTGTTTGTTTCTAATCTCTCAGAGACTGCCTTCCTGTGCTGCCTACTGTATCACATGTTGGGGAAAAATGTTATTTAGTAGACTATTAATTTTCTAATTTTTTAAGGTGCTTTTATTCTCGTAAACATTTCATATCTGTAAGAACTAAACTCTGCCTTTTTTATGTTGTGCAAATGCCTACCTGAGGGGTCTCAGGAGTCATGTCCTACCTCTGTATATCATCACTTTCCAATCTGACTCTGGCATAACATCACGAGACAAGGAAAAAATTAGAATATTTTACTCCAAAACATGATTCTTTGACATACCTTGAAACACCTATGCAAAGCTGTCCTTTGTGGGAGAAAATTTGCATCTATAAAGAATCTCTGTTAACATAACTACATCATTTTCTTCCAGACACTTACAATGATTAAATAAGAATCTAGCACCTTTTTAAAGATCTGAATAGGAAACATTTGTCATCTATTGTCTTTAAGGACAGCCACTATAAGACTTCAAAATAATATTAGTCTTCACAATATTTTATCTTAACCTGAACATTTTCGTTCTAATGATCCCAGGTCTTAGACAAACTTAACCAATTGTCATACAGAAGATGTTTAAATTTACCTATAGCCTGGAAGCACTCCCTCTTCCCTACCAGAGACAGCTTTGAGATGTCTCTCTTTTCTGGAGCAAACCAATGTATTTCTTAAACAAATTTGATTGATTTCTCATACCTCTCTAAAAGGTATAAATCCAAGTTGCACCATAACCACCTTGGGCACATGTTCTTAGAGCATCCTAAGGGCTGTGTCAAGAGCCACGGTCACTCATACTAGGCTCAGAATAAATGACTTCAAATATTTTACAGAGTTTGACTCTTCATCAACATGCAGAAGGATAATTTTGGATATTTAATTGGAATGTTAGATTGAAATTTCATTCAAGATTAAAGGTGGGATGTGGGTGGGGTTGGGATTTGTATTTGCTTAAATATTCTGATTCCCATTTCTCGTGTTCTTTCCACACGAAGCTTTACATGATGAGTATATTGGTCAAGGCACTATGTGCATGGGGGGATGACAAAGAATTTAACCATACCATTTTCTGTCATTGTAGAAAAGTGAAATTTCTTCAATAAGTGGTGTCATATGTTTGTGTAGGTGGGAAAAATTGTATTTGAGGGTAACATTATATATCACTGATTTTTGTTCTCCCATGAAATATTCTGAATATCTCTTCCTTTCCATTTCCTTTTATCACATCATCTCCAAAGATAGAATTTCATTTTTTTCCAACTGACTCCCCAAAACTTGTCAAGTTGTTACCAGAAAGCACTGCTGATTCAGACCTCACAAGGGTGTTATTGGATCTCACACACACACAAAATTGGGGGTAAGTCCATTAACTAAAGTGAGAGCAAGTTTATTAAGAAAGTACAGGAACAAAAGAATGGCTACTCCATTGGGAAAGCAGTCCTAAGGGGTTCTGTTTGCTCAATTGTATGCTTATTCTTGATTCTATGCTAAAACAGGGGAGGATTATTCATGTCTCCCCCTTTTTAGACCATATAGGGTAACTTCTTAAGTTTGCCATGGAATTTGTTAACCGCCACAGTGGGAGTGTAGCAGCAAGGATGACCAGAGGTCACTTTGATTGCCATCTTCGTTTTGGTGGGTTTGGCTTCTTTACTGCAACCTATTTTATCATCAAGGTCTTTATGAACTGTATCTTGTACCGACTACTTACCTCATCCTGTGATTTAGAAAGTCTAACATCCTAGTAATGCAGACCAGTAGGTCTCAGCCTTATTGTATTCGGCCGCTATTCAAGATGGATTTGCTCTGGTTCAAACACCTCTGACAAAGTGACAAGCACTTTAAAAACTTCCACTTTCATCTTAATAGTCAGTAATCTGATATTCAAGGCAACTTTATGACTCTTTTTGAAGTTCATGTAGGTTTTCTACTTTTAGGAGTGTACTGGGTCAATCTTTAAACTGTTTTCTCCATCCTCACCTTATTTTTTCTTTTGTTTTTGAGACAAGGTCTCTTTATGCTGATCTGGCTGGAGTGCAGTAATGGAATCATAGCTCACTGCAGCTCTGACTCCTGGGTTCAAGCAATCCTCCTGCTTCAGCCTCCTGAGTGTGTGGAAGTACAGGCATGAACCAGCACACTAGGCTATTTTTTTAGTTTTTTTTTTTTTTTTTTTTTTTTTTGGTTGTGGAGAGATGTGGTTTCAGTATGTTACCCAGGCTGGTCTCAAAATCCATGGCTTCAGTCCTCCCATATTGGCTTCTCAAAGCACTGGGATTACAGGTTTGAGCCACCACTACTAGCTTTTATCCTCTTTGAATGTTTCATGGAAACCCCTAATTTTCTGCCATAGATGTTTGCAGATACTGTGTACAAGCTTAGGAGACGATTCCTCTAGAATTGTTTTAAAATTTTTTCTTCTTACAAATTATTTGAAATTTACAGTGTTTTTTGTTTTTTTTTTTTTTTTTTATACCTTATACTGAAAGGATAGGATTTGCTTTGTTTTATTTTATCTATTAATTTTATCTATTGATCTGTAACATTTTATTTTGGGAGGCTGTGTTAAAAGACATTGGTTTAAAGATTTGTGTTAAAAGATACTGTGGGGCCAGAACCCAAAGTGCCCACCCAAACTCCTGCACCTTCCTGTGTATGTAGAGCTTTGAGCTTAAGAAGTAGAACAAGAGTCACACCCCTGTTGAATACACCAAAAGGGGAGCCCATTAACCCTCTCCTCATTACTATTGACATTTGGGACTAGATGATTATTTGTTGTGGGGTACTTTCCTGTGTAATGTAGGACATTGAGTAGCATCCGTAGTCTCCATCCACTAGATCTGAAGAGCAACTATCCATCACAAGTTAAGACAACCACAAAAGTCACTGGGTAATTGTCAAATGTCTGGGGGACAGGTAGAAATTGTCCCCATTTGAGAATGACTTCACAGAATCAAACACAACTCCCCTCACACACACATACACACTCACTTACCTATCTTTTGTTATACAAAATTAACACAAAAATAGAGGAAAATTTATAATGAACTAATTTCACCCTTCAGTTATCAATGCACATTTTTCTACATGTGTATCCACTAACCCCCATCCATATTATTTATTCATTAATTCATTCATTTATTTATTTTGTCAGGGCTGGGGACACAGGGTCTCTCATTCTCTTGCCCATGCTGGAGTGCAGTGGTGCAATCATGGCTCACTGCAGTCTCAACTTCTCAGGCTCAAACCATCTTCTTGCCTCAGCCTCCTGAGCAGCTGGGAACCTAGGTATATACCACAACACCTGGCAAATATTTAAGTTTTTTGTAGAGATAGGGTCTCAATTTATTGCCCAGGCTGCTCTAATAGTCCTGGTCTTAAATGATCCTCCCTCTTTGTCCTCCTAAATCACTGTGATTATAGGTGTGAGCCATTGCACTAGGCCCTATCATATTTACTGATACAATTTCTACCTACCACATAATTTCATCTGTAAATATTTTGATATTAACCTCAAAAAGGTGAGAACCTTTTTATATAGAACCAAATCACTATCATATTACTTTAAATGTTAACAAAAAATATGTACATATTAAATTTTAAAAACAACGTTTTCATAATCTAACAAGCATTTCAATTGTTATAATAGTATCAAATATATATATACACTACTAATTTGTTTCAATTGCAACCAATTAAAAACACATATTGCATTACTTGATATAGCTTTTAAGATCTCTTTAAATATTTAGAATGGCTTTATTTTCTTTTTTTGCAATTTATTTATTTATTTATTTATTTATTTATTTATTTATTTATTTATTGTTTGAGATGAAGTCTTACTCTGTTACTCAGGCAATGGTGTGATCTTGGCTCACTACAACCTTTGACTTCTGGTTTCAAACAATTCTCCTGCTTCAGCCTCCTGAGTAGCTGGGATTACAGGCATACTCCATGACACCCAGATAATTTTTGTATTTTTAGTAGAAATGGGGTTTCACCATATTGGTCAGGCTGATCTCAAACTGTTGACCTTGAGATGTGCCTGCCTCAATCTCCCAAAGTGCTGTAATTACAGGCACGAGCCACCATCTCCAGCCTGTGCTTGTTTTTTAAAAGAACATTTGTACTGTAGATTTTATCCAGTATGAAATTTGTTTATTGCATATACAGAGAAACCTTTCTTTTTTTCTTTTTCTTTAAGTTAGTAGTAGAGGCTTGAAGATATAAATTTTGTTTTATTTTTTATCAAAAATACTTTATAGGTATATACCATCACAATAATTGCCTCTCTTTTGGTGAACAACCATGAATGATCAGTACCTACAAATGCCATTATCATATTATTGATTTTCATGTTATGCTGTTTCACTATTTTGTAATTGGTTTCAAAATGGTGAATTGGTTTCAAAATGATGAAATTCCAGTTTTTTGTGTTTTTTTTTTTTTTTTTTTTTTGTCTTTCTTCTTCTATTAGCTGGATTATTTATATAATTACCTCCCATTTGGTCTCTCCTATGACACATGGAGATTATGGGAGCTAGAATTCAAGGTGAGGTGTGGGTGAGGACACAGCCAACCATATCAGAGGACTTCACTGTATGCATTTCAGGAGGGACACAAACATTGAACCCATAGCAAAGCTGTACAATACGCCATCTCAACATCCAATGACTTCTAATAAAGATACTGATTTCCACTCATTTCTTGTATTTCTACCAGAAATCATTGTGGAATTAGCTGTCCTAGACTTGGGGTTGTTTGCAAGCTACAGATTACTTCCAGGGTAAACCCAAATATCTCTTACCTATTTGATTCAGTGGACTATGTCTTCTTATTAGAGCAATGGCAGAATAACAGGAGGGCATATTTTATTATGTAAACTCTCTTTGAGCAAGCTTATTTTTGCCACATCCACTTATATCCTGTCTATATTAAATAACATGATTTAGAAAATATGATTAAGAATAGTTTATTAGAGCCCAAATCTAGGACTTTCTACC
Organism: Trachypithecus francoisi; assembly: GCF_009764315.1. Lineage (NCBI taxonomy): Eukaryota > Metazoa > Chordata > Mammalia > Primates > Cercopithecidae > Trachypithecus > Trachypithecus francoisi. Next base: position 67,037 of record NW_022680478.1, on the reverse strand, counting down.
CAGGAAACACTGATTCCAGTGAAACAGGGCCAGCACCCTGAAGTTAAAATTAAGATCTTGCTTGTATAGGTTTAGAAACAAAAGAAATTTAGTAGAATTATACCACATTCAAGATAAATCTTGTTTATGCATTTCAACAATTTAGCAATAGTTTTTTTTTTTTTTTTTTCTGTAGAACTTATTTTCTTTTATTTACAGCTTGTATTTATTTCCTTTCTGAATTAAAATATTTAATTTTTCATCTCAGACAACGTGATAGTCATGAAGCCTTTGTGTGAGGAAGGTAAGAAGAAAGTTAACTTAAAATGAAGATCTACAACGAACAGGGAAGGACGGTTCCCTGTAGCCCATTAAATGTAGACTAGCTTACAAAACATTACAGTTAAAGAGATAGCTTAATCTATAATTAAAGAAGGAAAGATCACACTTGCCTAAGTTATACCGCCTGTCACATGATTCAGTTCCTTTATTCACATGCCTTTAAGTCTTAAAATAAAATCTCAGACTAGGCACGATAGTTCATGCCTATAATCTCAGCAATTTGGGTTACCAAGGCAGGCAGATCATATGAGGCCAGGAGTTCCAGACCACCCTGGCCACCATGACAAAACCTTGTCACTACTAAAAATGCAAAAAAAATTATCCAGGTGTGATGGCAAGTGCCTGTAATCCCAGCTATTCAGGAGGCTGAGGCCAGAGAATTGCTTGAACCCACAAGGCTGAAGTTGCAGTGAGCAATGATCATGTCACTGCCCTCCAGCCTGGGAGACTGAGCAAAACTCTGTCTCACATACAACAAAACAAAACAAAACAAAATAAAAAATAAAATAAAATCATTCCAATGGTTAGATTTTTGAATTACATATTTGTCAATCCCACTGGGTAAAGCAAATTTCATGGCCAAACTAACATAAGTGCAGAGAAGTTAGTACCTGCTACATAACATTTCTAAACTCTAATAATTCCTAGAACCCAACAAAATGGAAGTTTAAAGATTTGTTTTTGACCACCTTTTCCTTGGGTGTGGTAGGATAGGTGTATCATTATTAACCCTTTACATCTGTTTTGATCCACTGAAGTCATTATTCTTCTTTCAAATTGTATTGCTCTTGGTCATCATCCCTAATGTTGATAGTGGCCTTAAAACATGTCTGTTTGTTTGGTTGGTTGTTTTTCCAATAGGATGTGAACACACATGATGAAAATAAACTTGCTTGAGGTCCGGGCTTCTTGCTGTTGTCTGAGAAGTCTCTTAGACAGATGCCAGTCATGTTTAAGAACTTTCTTTCTTTTCACTGTGATGCAGTGTTACAGGTTCTTCCTGCAGATTTATATGTGCTGTAACAACGGCCCGCGGGAGTTTCTGCATTCTTCAGCCAAGAAGGAAAAGAAAAAGCAGTAGGCCGGGAGTAGGGGCTCATGCCTGTAATCCCAGCACGTTGGGAGGCCGAGGCGGGCGAAACACGAGGTCAGGAGATGGAGAGCATCCTGGCTAACACGGTGAAACCCCACCTGTACTAAAAATACAAAAAAAAATGGTGGAGCTTCATGGCCGGCGCCTGTAGTCCCAGCTACTCGGGAGGCTGAGGCAAGCGAATGAGGTGAACCCGGGAGGCGGAGCTTGCAGTGAGCGGAGATTGCGCCACTGCACACCAGCAAGGGCTACAGAGCCGGCCTCCATCTAAAAAAGAATAAAACAGAAAAGAAAAAGCAATAATGGGCACTGGCAAGTAGATCACTTGAAGTTAGGAGTTTGAGAACAGCCTGGCCAACAATGGCAAAACCCATCTCTACCAAAATAAAAACAAAAATTTATCTGGGCATGGGGGTGCACATGTACATGTAATGTCAACTACTTACCGGCTGAGGCTGGAAAATTGTTTGAACCCAGTAGGCAGAGTTTACCTTGAGCTGAAATTCTGCTACTGCGCTCTAGCCTGGGCAACAGAGTGAGACTTCATCGAAAAAAAAAAAAAAAATGAATAGATATATACATACATAAAATTTTTAAAATTAAAAGCAGGAGAATAAGAAAATTAGAATAACACAGTAGGATTATATGAGACTAAGGTAAAATCATAGTGTTTTGGGGGCCTTTCTGTGTCTTTTGTGTTTGTTTTAAAAACTAGTTCTGGGCGGAACAACATGGCTGAATAGGAACAGCTCCAGTCTCCAACTCCCAGCACGAGTGACACAGAAGAACGGTGATTTCTGCATTTTCAACTGAGGTACTGGTTACATCTCACTAGGGAGTGCCGGACAATCGGTGCTGGTCAGCTGCTGCAGCCTGACCAGTGAGAGCTCAAGCAGGGCGAGACATCGCCTCACCTGGAAGCGCAAGGGGGAAGGGAATCCCTTTTCCTAGCCAGAGGAACTGAGACACACAACACCTGGAAAATCGGGTAAGTCCCACCCCAATACTGCGCTTTAAGGAAACAGGCACACCAGGAGAATATATCCCACACCTGGCCGGGAGGGTCCCACGCCCACAGAGCCTCCCTCATTGCTAACACAGCAGTCTGCCACAATCTATCCACAAGGCAGCAGCGAGGCTGGGGGAGGGGCGCCCGACATTGCTGAGGTTTAAGTAGGTAAACAAAGCTGCTGGGAAGCTCAAACTGGGTGGAGCTCACAGCAGCTCAAGGAAGCCTGCCTGTCTCTGTAGACTCCACCTCTGGGGACAGCGCACAGCTGAAGACCAACAGGGGAAGCAGCCGGGGCCTGTGCAAACGTGAACGACTCTGTCTGACAGCTTTGGGGAGAGCCGTGGATCTCCCAACCGGGAGGCTGAGATCTGAGAACAGACAGACTGCCTGCTCAGGTGGGTCCCTGATGACTGAGTAGCCTAGGTGGGAGACATCCCCCACTAGGGGCAGTCTGACACTCGACACCTTACAGGGTGGAGTACACCCCTGAGAGGAAGCTTCCAAAGGAAAAATCAGACAGGTACACTCGCTGTTCAGCAATATTCTATCTTCTGCAACCTCTGCTGCTGATACTCAGGCAAACAGGGTCAGGAGTGGACCTCAAGCAATCTCCAACAGATCTATAGCTGAGGGTCCTGACTGTCAGAACGAAAACTACCAAGCAGGAGGACACTTATACCAAAACCCCATCAGTACGTCACCATCATGAAAGACCAGAGACAGATAAAACCACAAAGATGGGGAAAAAGCAGGGCAGAAAAGCTGGAAATTCAAAAAATAAGAGCGCATCTCCCCCTGCAAAGGAGCGCAGCCCATCGCCAGCAATGGATCAAAGCTGGTCAGAGAATGACATTGACGAGATGAGAGAAGAAGGCTTCACTCCGTCAAACTTCTCAGAGCTAAAGGAGGAATTACGTACCCAGCGCAAAGAAACTAAAAATCTTGAAAAAAGAGTGGAAGAATTGACAGCTAGATTAATTAATGGAGAGAAGGTCATAAACAAAATGACAGAGATGAAAACCATGACACGAGAAATACGTGACAAATGCACAAGCTGCAGTAACCCACTCGATCCACTGGAAGAAAGAGTATCAGCGATTGAGGATCAAATGAATGAAATGAAGCGAGAAGAGAAACCAAGAGAAAAAAGAAGAAAAAGAAATGAACAAAGCCTGCAAGAAGTATGGTATTATGTAAAAAGACCAAATCTACATCTGATTGGGGTGCCTGAAAGTGAGGGGGAAAATGGAACCAAGTTGGAAAACACTCTTCAGGATATCATCCAGGAGAACTCCCCCAACCTAGTAGGGCAGGCCAACATTCAAATTCAGGAAATACAGAGAACACCACAAAGATACTCCTCCAGAAGAGCAAATACAAGACACATGATTGCCAGATTCACCAAATTGAAATGAAGGAAAAAATCTTAAGGGCAGCCAGAGAGAAAGGTCGGGTTACCCACAAAGGGAAGCCCATCAGACTAACAGCAGATCTCTTGGCAGAAGCTCTACAAGCCAGAAGAGAGCGGGGGCCAATATTCAAAGTTCTTAAAGAAAAGAATTTTAAACCCAGAACTTCATATCCAGCCAAACTAAGTTTCATCAGTGAAGGAGAAATAAAATCCTTTACAGATAAGCAAATGCTTAGAGATTTTGTCACCACCAGGCCTGCCTTACAAGAGACCCTGAAGGAAGCCCTCAACACGGAAAGGAACAACCGGTACCAGCCATTGCAAACACATGACAAAATGTAAAGACCATCGAGGCGAGGAAGAAACTGCAACAACTAACAAGCAAAATAACCAGTTAATATCATAATGGCAGGATCAAGTTCACACATAACAATATTAACCTTAAATGTAAATGGACTAAATGCTCCAATTAAAAGACACAGACTGGCAAACTGGATAAAGAGTCAAGACCCATCAGTCTGCTGTATTCAGGAGACCCATCTCACACGTAGAGACATACATAGGCTCAAAATAAAGGGATGGAGGAAGATCTACCAAGCAAATGGAGAACAAAAAAAAGCAGGGGTTGCAATCCTAGTCTCTGATAAAACAGTCTTTAAACCATCAAAGATCAAAAGAGACAAAGAAGGCCATTACATAATGGTAAAGGATCAATTCAACAGGAAGAGCTAACTCTCCTAAATATATATGCACCCAATACAAGAGCATCCAGATTGATAAAGCAAGTCCTTAGAGACTTACAAAGAGACATAGACTCCCATACAATAATAATGGGAGACTTCAACACTCCACTGTCAACATTAGACAGATCAACGAGACAGAAAGTTCACAAGGATATCCAGGAATTGAACTCATCTCTGCACCAAGCAGACCTAATAGACATCTATAGAACTCTCCACCCCAAATCAACAGAATATACATTCTTCTCAGCACCACATCACACTTATTCCAAAATTGACCACATAATTGGAAGTAAAGCACTCCTCAGCAAATGTACAAGAACAGAAATTATAACAAACTGTCTCTCAGACCACCGTGCAATCAAACTAGAACTCAGGACTAAGACACTCAATCAAAACCGCTCAACTACATGGAAACTGAACAACATGCTCCTGAATGACTACTGGGTACATAACGAAAGCAGAAACAAACATGTTCTTTGAAACCAATGAGAACAAAGATACAACATACCAGAATCGCTGGGACACATTTAAAGCAGTGTGTAGAGGGAAATTGATAGCACTAAATGCCCACAGAGAAAGCAGGAAAGATCTAAAATTGACACTCTAACACCACAATTAAAAGAACTAGAGAGGCAAGAGCAAACACACTCAAAAGCTAGCAGAAGGCAAGAAATAACTAAGATCAGAGCAGAACTGAAGGAGATAGAGACACAAAAAAACCCGCCAAATAATCAATGAATCCAGGAGTTGGTTTTTTGAAAAGATCAACAAAATTGACAGACCGCTAGCAAGACCAATAAAGAAGAAAAGAGAGAAGAATCAAATAGATGAAATAAAAAATGATAAAGGGGATATCACCACCAACCCCATAGAAATACAAACAACCATCGGAGAATACTATAAATGCCTCTACACAAATCAACTAGGCAATCTAGAAGAAATTTATAATTTCCTGGACACTTACACTCTCCCAAGACTAAACCAGGAAGAAATTGAATACCTGAATAGACCAAGAGCAGGCTCTGAAATTGAGGCAACAATTAATAGCCTACCCACCAAAAAAAAGTCCAGGACCAGACGGATTCACAGCTGAATTCTACCAGAGGTACAAGGAGGAGCTCGTACCATTCCTCCCGAAACTATTCCAATCAATAGAAAAAGAGGGAATCCTCCCTAACTCATTTTATGAGGCCAACATCATCCTGATACCAAAGCCTGGCAGAGACACAACAAAAAAAGAGAATTTTAGACCAATATCTCTGATGAACATCGATGCAAAAATCCTCAATAAAATTCTGGCAAACCAGATTCAGCAGCACATCAAAAAGCTTATCCACCATGATCAAGTGGGCTTCATCCCTCAGATGCAAGGCTGGTTCAACATTTGCAAATCAATAAACATAATCCAACATGTAAACAGAACCAAAGACAAGAACCACATGATTATCTCAATAGATGCAAAAAGGCTTTTGACAAAATTCAACAGCTCTTCAGGCTAAAAACGCTCAATAAATTCGGTATTGATGGAACGTACCTCAAAATAATAAGAGCTGTTTATGACAAACCCACAGCTAATATCATACTGAATGGGCAAAAACTGGAAACATTCCCTTTGAAAACTGTCACAAAACAGGGATACCCTCTATCACCACTCCTATTAGGGCAATCAGGCAAGAGAAAGAAATCAAGGACATCCAGTTAGGAAAAGAAGAAGTCAAATTGTCCCTGTTTGCAGATGACATGATTGTATATTAAGAAAACCCCATTGTCTCAGCCCAAAATCTCCTTAAGCTGATAAGCAACTTCAGCAAAGTCTCAGGATACAAAATTAATGTGCAAAAATCACAAGCATTCTTATACACCAGTAACAGACAAGCAGAGAGCCAAATCAGAAATGAACTTCCATTCACAATTGCTTCAAAGAGAATAAAATACCCAGGAATCCAACTTACAAGGGATGTCAAGGACCTCTTCAAGAAGAACTACAAACCACTGCTCAGTGAAATCAAAGAGGACACAAACAAATGGAAGAACATACCATGCTCATCGATAGGAAGAATCAATATCGTGAAAATGGCCATACTGCCCAAGGTTATTTATAGATTCAATGCCATCCCCATCAAGCTACCAATGAGTTTCTTCACAGAATTGCAAAAAAACTGCTTTAAAGTTCATGTGGAACCAAAAAGGAGCCCGCATTGCCAAGACAATCCTAAGTCAAAAGGACAAAGCTAGAGGCGTCACACTACCTGACTTCAAACTATACTACAAGGCTACAGTAACCAAAACAGCATGTTACTGGTACCACAACAGAGATATAGACCAATGGAACAGAACAGAGTCCTCAGAATAATACCACACATCTACAGCCATCTGATCTTTGACAAACCTGAAAGAAACAAGAAATGGGAAAAGGATTCCCTATTTAATAAATGGTGCTGGGAAAATTGGCTAGCCATAAGTAGAAAGCTGAAACGGGATCCTTTCCTTACCCCTTATACGAAGATTAATTCAAGATGGATTAGAGACTTCAATGTTAGACCTAATATCATAAAAACCCTAGAAGAAAATCTAGGTAGTACCATTCAGGACATAGGCATGGACAAGGACTTCATGTCTAAAATACCAAAAGCAATGGCAGCAAAAGCCAAAATTGACAAATGTGATCTCATTAACCAAAGAGCTTTTGCACAGCAAAAGAAACTACCATCAGAGTGAACAGGCAACCTACAGAATGGGAGAAAATTTTTGCAACCTACTCATCTGAAAAAGGGCTAATATCCAGAATCTACAAAGAACTTAAACAAATATACAAGAAAAAAAAAAACAAATAACCCCATCAAAAAGTGGGGAAAGGATATGAACAGACATTTCTCAAAAGAAGACATTCATACAGCCAACAGACACATGAAAAAATGCTCATCATCACTCGCCATCAGAGAAATGCAAATCAAAACCACAATGAGATACCATCTCACACCAGTTAGAATGGCAATCATTAAGAAGTCAGGAAACAACAGGTGTTGGAGAGGATGTGGAGAAATAGGAACACTTTTACACTGTTGGTGGGATTGTAAACTAGTTCAACCATTATGGAAAACAGTATGGCGATTCCTCAAGGAGCTAGAACTAGATGTACCATATGACCCAGCCATCCCAGTACTGGGTATATACCCCAAGGATTATAAATTATTCTACTACAAAGACACATGCACATGTATGTTTATTGCGGCACTATTCACAATAGCAAAGACTTGGAATCAACCCAAATGTCCATCTGTGACAGACTGGATTAAGGACCATGGAATACCATGTAGCCATAAAAAGGGATGAGTTTGGGTCCTTTATAGGGACATGGATGCAGCTAGAAACCATCATTCTTAACAAACTATCACGAGAGGAGAAAACCAAACACCGCATGTTCTCACTCATAGGTGGGAACTGAACAATGAGATCACTTGGACTCGGGAAGGGGAACATCACATACTGGGGCCTATCATGGGGAGGGGGGAGGAGGGAGGGATTGCACTGGGGAGTTATACATGATATAAATGATGAATTGATGGGTGCTGATGAGTTGATGGGTGCAGCACACCAACATGGCATAAGTATACATATGTAACAAACCTGCACGTTATGCACATGTACCCTACAACTTAAAGTATAAAATAAAGAAAGAAAGAAAGAAAGAAAAAACTAGTTCTACTTGCAATTCTCAAGGAAACATCCCCTGCAAACCAATAAATAACAACAACCACCAAATATTTTCAAGTGCCTTGAGTATGAATCCCCTGATCAAATAATGCCTAAAAAGGAATTTAACAATTTCCGCAAAAACAAAAGCTGACCTAAACACTAAATGTAATAGATTCATTTTAATATAGTCAAAGATTATGTTGCTAAAAAAAAAATGCTTGCTTTGAAAAATAGAGAAACTTCCCTGCGATTACTTTACGTTCTGCTGTAGTTTGGATGTTTTCATCTCTGCCATCATCATATTAAAATTTGATTGCAATGTTGAAAGTAGAGCATAATGGGACGTATTTTGGTCTGGGGAATTAGCTGCTTGTTTTACAAAGATTATACTAGGTACAGAAAAAATCCAAAGTTTAAATATCAGGAAAACTAGGGCAATTCTCACAAAGTTTTATTTTTTTTCCCAAAAGCAAGAAAAAAGAGACAAAAGAAGCAGATAAAGGTAATCTTGCATTCCTCTCATTCCTAAGATGCTAAAAAGAAAGAGATGTGTCATTGTGTCCGAAAAAGTTATTCCTGATGATATGAACATAGCTACATGTGGGTAGACCAAGATATTTATTCTCTCTATTGACACTGGCCTCCAACCTCAGGTGATGGAGAAAAACTTAAGTCTAAGTCTCCATTGCATGCTTGATTTGAAAGACAAGCGTCAAAGCTCTCTTGTAGTGTACACTGATTCATGGTACAGTGCCTTATGAACTACGGAAACAAAGCTCTGACTTGGAAAGTATCCAATTAGCTATATCCACTGAACTCTTCTTTTTATGGCTACATAGTATTTTGTGGTTTATATTTATAACATTTTCTTTATCCAGTCTATAATTGGTGGCCATTTGGGTTGGTTCCAAGTCTTTGCTATTATTAACAGTGCCACAGTAAACATATGTGTGTATTTGTCTTTATAGAAAAATTATTTATACTCCTTTGGGTACATACCCAGTAAATGAGATTGCTGGGACAAATTGTATTTCTGGTTCTAGATCCTTGAGGAATTACCACCCTGTCTTCTACAATGGTTGAATTAATTTACACTCCCAACTATGAGAAAGTGTTCCAATTTCTCCACATCTTCTCCATCATCTGTTTTTTCCTGATTTTTTAATGATCTCCATTATAACTGGCATGAGATAGAATCTCATTGCAGTTAGGATTTGTATTTCTCTAATGACCAGTGATGATGACCTTTTTATCATATGTTTGTTGGCTGCATAAATGTCTTCTTTTGAGAAGTATCTGTTCATATCCTTCACCCACTTTTTGATTTTTTCTTCTAAATTTGTTTAAGTTCTTTGTAGATTCTGGATATTAGCCCTTTATCAGATGAATAGATTGCAAAAATTTTCTCCCATTCTTTAGGTTGCGTGTTCAATCTGAAAATAGTTTCTTTTGATGTGCAGAAGTTATTTAGTTTAATTAAATCCCATTTGTCAATTGTGGTTTTTGTTGCCATTGCTTTTGGTGCTTTAGACACGAAGTCTTTGCCCATGCCTATGTCCTGAATGATATTTTCTAGGTCTTCTTCTAGGATTTTTATGGTTTTAGGTCTTACTTTTAAGTCTTTAATCCATTTTGAGTTAATTTTTGTATAAGGTTTAAGGAAGGGTTCCAGTTTCAGTTTTATATCTAAGGCTAGCCAGTTTTCCCAATAGGTAATCCCTTCCACACTACTTGTTTTTGTCAGGTGTGTCAAAGATCAGATGGTTGTAGATGTGTGATGTTATTTCTGAGGCCCCTGTTCTGTTTTATTGGTCTATGTATCTGTTTTGGTTCCACTATCATGCTGTTTTGTTTACTGTAGCCTTGTAATATAGTTTGAAGTCAGGTAGCATGATGCTTTCAGCTTTGTTTTTTTTGCTTAGGATTGTCTTTGCTATGCATGCTCTTTTTTGATTCCATATGAAATTTAAAGTCGTTTTTTCTACTTCTGTGAAGAAAGTCAATAGTAACTTGACTGGGATAGCATTAGATCTTTAAATTACTTTGTGTAGTATGGCCATTTTCACAATAGTGATTCTTCCTACCCATGAGCATGGAATATTTTTCAATATGTTTGTGCCCTCTCTTATTTCCTTGAGCAGCAGTGTACTTTGCAGGGACTTAAAGTACAATAATAACAAAAAATTAAAAAATTAAGGTACTAGAACTTTGAACTTCTTAGGAGCTGACTTGGAAAAATACAAAACTCGGCAATAAGAGGTAGAGATCTGAACATATAAATGCAGGATTAATAAATTATGTACGCAATCCTTTTTAAAATTCAGGAAAAAATATAACTGTATTAAAAACAATATCTAATACCATTGTGACTAGAAATATCTATCAAAAGTTATATTATTTAGTTTCAAGAAGATAGGATTTAAGGATTCCCCCAAAATTGTGAAAAATGTCATGCATATATTCAAAATATATAAAAAAGAAAAAATAAGATAAGCAGAGTAAAAGTACAACAAAAAGAAAAGTCTGAATAAAGTACAAACAAACAAAAATACCTTATCATATACTTTAGACAAATAAGAGACATATCTAACATTTCAGGATATAAAAGATTTATATAAAACTGGTATGTGAGCAATAAGTAACCAAATAAAAATTAATATAACTACATTAATATGTGATGAATAACTTTTAGAGAGAAAGATTCCTGTGTAAAGATATAAAATGGTGTTGGTTGTGGGATCCCAAATTTACCTGCAATTTTAGTTTATTCTCAACCTAAGCCTTCAACTGAAACCTAGACATCTCCCTGTGTCCGATTTACATGCATATACCTATAAAATAAGGAGATGAAAGGAAAATTATTATGGTGTCTTATTTATGGGAAGAAAAATTTGGAAAATATTTTGTAAAGTGTACAGCAAAATTAACAAGCTTGATCTAATTGATGAGGGCAAAACTACAGTCAGAATCCTTTACAAGTAGAGAGACAGAATTTTTAAAATTCAAGTAAATTAGTACATAAATCGAGTCTCAACAAACACCTGCATACAGATATATTACAGAGTATATTCTGAAATATAAAATGTCATTGCATTAGAGATAAATATAAATTTAAATGATTGAAAGATAATAACTAAATAAATACCTGTCTGGAATTTTAAACTATACTTTTAAAATGGGTTGCATAAGAAATAAAAATGAAAGTTTAGCAATTAAAACTTGTTCCATGTACCTGGAGAAAATAAGTATAATATTCAGAATAAAACAAGTAATAAATTTTAAAAGATAAATTGTGCAAACATACAACTTAAGAAGTTTACCTATTAAAAAAAAAGAAGTTAAGGAAAGAAAGAGAAGAAATAAAACAAAAATTAGTAACAAACCTAAGAACCTGATTTAATTATAGTGAAATAGAAATACATGGAAAATGTCAATTACGTGACACATTGATTTTGTGATATGAGATATACATGAAAAATGTCATTTGTTCAGAAGAATTAGACATAAAGAAGAAAAATGACTAATGGTGCAAAAATACACACATTAGAGGAGAAAAAAAACACATACTGTGAAGTTTTAAAAAACTATATTGTAATAACTAATTTTATACTAATAAACATGCAAATAGATGAAATGGATACTCAGAGAGTACTGAAATTACTCAGTAAGAAATAGAAACCTTCAATAGACCTACAATCAGGAGACAAATAAAATTAGTGACTAAATGTTATTTATACCTATTACTGGAAGAAATTTTAAAAGATGGATGTGTCAGAGAGATAAAGTCACAATCTAACTCTCAAACCCTAAATGGTTTTCCTTCCTCAGAGAACTTAAGCACTTACATGGCTAAAGCCCATGAGATCTCACCCCTACTTTTCCTCCGGCACCTTATATCAAAATTACTCCTGCCTACTCCCCTCAAGCCACATTGAACTTCTATATAATCCTGGCTCTGAACTTTCTTTTTGTTATCCTTAGTCTATGATGTATTTTTAAAATATTTGTTTTTTTGTTGTTGTTGTTTTTTTTTTTTTTGGTTGACACGGAAAGTGGTATATGTTTCTGGTGTACACTGAGATGTTTTGATACAGGTATCCATTTTCCAATGATTATATCAAGCTGATTAACATACCCATCACTTCATATACTTGTTTTTTGTGTGTGTGGTTAGGATTTTGGTACTTAATATTTTCTCTGCTCTGACTGTGACCTCAAAAGATACATTTGTCCTCTTCCCTCACTTTCTGTGCTCAAATATCCCTTCAATTAGCCATTTCCTTACATTTCAACACGATAATCCATCTCTGGCATGCAAAGTACTCTACATCATGCTTTTCTTTTAAAGTAAAATTATCAGGTTTGTAAGACAACATCCAATATAAGCTATGTATGTTTTTAGTTTAGAAAGAGATGTATTTAGTCATTAAAAGCATAATCCACAAAGGAGAATATACACTGATTTCAAAACATAAGGATTACAAAACTTTTTGCTCTAAAATAATTCTTAAACAGAGAGAAGTTAAAAAGAAAACTCAGATATTATATTCAATGTGTACCACTAAATGATCCTATGTATCTAAATCCTAGGGTGGAAAAAGTAAAAATCAATAAGAAAACTTAAGGGACCCCATATAAAAATGCTTACATATTGTTAATAAATACATTCTAAAGACTCTATACCAGAGAGCTCAATGAACAGTCTTTTACTGTAACAATATTTGACAAAAATTGTCAATCAGTCAATGGACAAAATTCTCACTCTGCAAGCTAACAACTTATTAATATGTGAAAATACCCATTTATGCTTGTGATTTATTATGCAAGGCAACTTCTTCATAGAAAAATCTGACTGTAAGATTTTTCCAGCTTGTGTCTTACAGTTAACTTCCTATCTTTAATCCCTAAATAAAAGAAAAAAAAACAGTTATTCTTCACGGTTAGTCACTTTAGTCCCATGGAAAATGGAAAACTTTCTGTACACACTAAATAATGAAGGGTTCTTTGAAGTTTCTTTTAATTTTTTTTTCTTTTTTTTTTTTTTTTTTTTGATAAGGAATCTTCCTCTGTCTCCCTGGCTGAAGTGCAATGGTGCAATCTCGGCTCACTGTAACCACACCTCTGGGGTTCAAGTGCCATGCCTCAGCCTCCCAAGGAGTTGTGATTACAGGCATACACCACCATGCCTGACAAATTTCTGTATTTTCAGATGGGTTTCCTCGTGTTGGCCAGGCTGGTCTTGAACTCCTGATCTCAAGAAATCCACCATCTGGGCCTCTCAAAGGGCTGGCATTACAGGAGTGAACTCCTTTGCCCAGCCAACGAAGGGCTTTTTAAAAACACCTTTAAATATTTTAAGTAAGCATGTCTTGCCGTTTTCTTCTTTAAATGAACAGACATTGTCTGAATTTAAGCTAATGGAATCTATAGGAGGGATATCCTAAGAAAATACCTGCTTAAGGAGGCTGTACACTGAATCCATGCTTGTCTATGCTTTTTTTCCCTATTGCTAGAGTGTTTGTTTAAAAGTTGCTTTTAAAATTCATTTTAAAGGTTAGTCTCTCCAAAGTTTATTTCTAAGGTGATACAGAATTGGTTTTAAAATAAAATATGTTGGCCGGGTGCGGTGGCTCAAGCCTGTAATCCCAGCACTTTGGGAGGCCGAAGTGGGTGGATCACAAGGTCAGGAGATCGAGATCATCCTGGCTAACACGGTGAAACCCCGTCTCTACTAAAAAATACAAAAAAAACTAGCCGGGCGAGGTGGCGGGCGCCTGTAGTCCCAGCTACTTGGGAGGCTGAGGCAGGAGAATGGTGTGAATCTGGGAGGCGGAGCTTGCAGTGAGCTGAGATCTGGCCAGTGCACTCCAGCTTGGGTGACAGAGTGAGACTCCGTCTCAAAAAATAAAAAATAAAAATAAAATAAAATATGTTTGTAATGACCATACAAAAAAATATGATTAGAATTCCACTTGGATTAGCAGATAATTCTTGGTGTTGAAGGTATCACTGTGTTCAATAGTTACTTATGGGAAATTACATTTCTTTACTGTAGTGGTTTCAAAGCTAAAGAATCTAAACAAATGTTCCTAGATTAAAACAGAAAATGAAGAAATAGTGAAATATAAGGAGTGACTTTGTGCAGAGCTTCAATCTTTGCGTGTTTAAACATTTATTTGAGATTCAGTAGCTTACTATGGCAAAGAAAATCCTCAAAAGTACTAAGATGTAGAAAATAGATATAAAGAAAACCTATTTTACTTTTGCATAATCTTACTGAGAAACTGTGATAGACTTTGTATTTATATATGAATATAATCATTATTTTAATACAATATATTAAGTATGTTAACATATTTTTATACAACAACATACATATAGAATATATTATATCTTTTCATTACCTTATTAAACTCTCTATTATTGAATTGATTGCCAGTAAATTCCAGTCAATTTGGCAAGGAAAATATTCTATACACAGGTATAAAATATATATAGGTATTCTAGACATAATGTTCTGTATATGGATATAGAATCTTCACAGATTTGGAAAAAGGTTCAATAAATATCTGGAAAACTGTTATTGATAAGGCTCTAGGATTAATAAAATACTGTATGGGCAGAGCATAGTGGCTCATTCCTGTAATCCCAACACTTTGAGAGGCAGAGGCATGTGGATTATGAAGCCAGGAGCTGGAGACCAGCCTGGCCTGACTGGGGAGGAGACAAAATCATAGGTAATTTAAGCTGTTCTCAGAATCAGTTCTGAGTGGGGACACAGGAGCAGTGTTGGCAGTAGAGGTGAAGTCATGGGTGTCAGATACACAAAAATCCTGGAAAGATATTTCAAAATGCCAATCTTAGGTTCTACAATAGTGACATTATTCACAGGCATAATTGGGGCAGTTACATATCTTATAACCTCTGAAATATTGTCAGGCAATTATTTATGTCTGTACTTTAGTAAGACTCAAAGGCTGCTCTTCTGACCCCAGCCTGAAGGACTGCCATTAGCTTTACAAAAGCAGTTGTGTTTCAGGGCAAGACTGTTGTCATTTAAACTATAGCCTAAATGTCTTTCAAAGTTAGCTTGGCCAAACAGCACAGGAATAATTAAGATAAAGGCAAAATGGGGGCAAGTTAGCTTCGTTTAGTGTTATAATTCTGTATTCTGCTACAGTGTTTTGCATTTCACATGTTTCAATAATATTGCAGTCTAGACATAGACATCAATATAGACATAGATGATATAGATATAGATTAGATATAGATACAGATACCTGTCCAGAATTACTGCTAGTTTGGATAAACATATTGTCCTCCTAAAACTGAACTTTGATAGATCATTTTCATCCTCTGATTTTTAATCAGGGATGGTAGATATGTTTTTATTTGAAATCTGCCTTCTGAGAAAGGTTGTGTGAAAGGAAAATAAATCCTGGGGTCCTGACATCACTAAGCTAAAGGGAAAAGTCAAGTTGGGAACTGTGTCATGCAAACCTGCCTCCCCTTTTGGTTCGTAAGATGGCTACAAAATGAAAAGCTATATACCTCCTCCATATTTTGCCCACAAGGAAATTCATAGTGAACTCCAAAATCTTCACCCTAAGGTGTTCTGTTAAGATTTCACCGTGGCGAACTAAATTGATAGTTGATCTTTACAGGCCCCATCATCCCCCTGTCTACCAGACACAAATGCTTATCTGATTGTCTCCATGCCCCATTTTGTTTGTGTTATATTACGTGGAATGGCGATTCCCTGCGTTTTTGCCCTGTGCCATTTGTCTATGTTGTTTTCTCTTTAAAAAATGCAGATGCACCGAGCCAAAGACATAAATAACTACTTATCCCTACACTCCCTTACATGTAAATTGTGTACTTCTCAATATCATGCCCTTTCCTCTTTAAATTTGGAGCCCTCAAAATCATCTTCAGATAAAATCACATAGACCTGTCTCTGGTGCATACATTCCTAACTTTGGCAAATAAACCTAAAATGATTGAGATTTGTCTCATCATTTTTCTTGATTGATAGTAGTAATGGAGGCAGTAAATGTTTGTTAGAACCTCTAGTTAAAAAAACAGAAGTGTTTCTTGTGACTGTGCCCCTGGAAATGCAAAATGAATCCTTTATTGAAGTGGTGAAATTAAATTTAGTTTATTCACAGTGACTTTTATAAAACTATGAAGGTTTTGGGTCACGTGCAAATTGTTTCTTTTCATTTTCCAGTTCATGCTGTCAGTCCTGACAAAACTCTTTACCATTAAAACAGAACACTTCTGTTTGTAAATAAACTATCCATTAGAAAAAGGAGAAATAAAATGTTGGTTTTCTCTAGTTTTAGAAACCTATGGTTGTTATTACTGCCTCTTATTTATCATATTTCTTTATCACCATCTTTGCTTTTGATTCTCCTTGAATTCCTGCATCTCACTTCAGCAAAAAAGTGTTATAGAGAATATAAGGAAGGAAGAATGCTTTTTGGAATTAGGGAGGAATCTCATTAAATGAATTAATGTGTTTTGTCTTAGTCATACATCCTAAGATTTTTTTAAGAAAGATGTTTAAAATATCAGTTCAATTTTTATTTTTTGTGTAGATAGAGATTTTTCACAGTCGCTTGTCATTTTTTTCCCTTAAAATAGAGGGCTGACCAGGCACGGTGGCTCATACCTGTAGCCCCAGCAGTTTGGGAAGGCATGGCAGAGGCATCATGAGGTCAAGAGATCAAGGACCATCGTGGTCAACATGGTGAAGCTCCATCTCTAATAAGAATGCAAAAATTAGCTGGACATGGTGGGGTGCACCTGTAATCCCAGCAGCTGGGAAGGCTGAGGCAGGGGAATCACTTGAACCTGGGAGGCACAGGTTGCAATGAGCCAACATTGTGCCACTACACTCCAGCCTGACAGCATAGCAAGACTCTGTATCAAAAAAGAAGAAAAAAAAAGTACAGAGCTGTATTTGATGCAAACTTGCTAAAAAGAAAGTAAAAAATGTGTTTTTTTAAAAAATGAAAGATGACATTTGAATATATGCCCTGCATGAAGAAGAGAGGAGCTTGCAACATCACTAATTATCAGAGAAATGCAAATCAAAACCACAGTGTGATACTAATGCATGCCTGCAAGAATGATCATAGTCCAAAAATCCAAAAATAATGAATGTTGTCATGTATGTGGTGAAACGGGAACATTCTTCCACTGTTAGTAAGAATGTAAACTAGTACAATCTACTATGGAAAACAGTATGAAGTTTCCTTAAGTCCCTAAAAGTGGATCTACCATTTAATTCAGCAGTCCCACTCCTGGGTATCTACCCAGAGGAAAAGAAGTCTTTATGTAAAAAATATACTTGCACATGCATGTTTATGGTAGCAAAATTTATAATTGCAAAAATATTGGAACTAGCCCAAATGCTCATCAATCAACAAGTGGATAAAAAAAAATGTGGTAGGTATGTATGATGAGAGTATATAAAACCATAAAAAGGAATGAAACAATGGCATTGGCAACAACCTGGATGGCACTAGAGAACATTAGTCTAAGTGAAGTAACTCAGGAATGGAAAATCAAACATTGTGTGTTCTCACTCATAATTGTGAGCTAAGCTATGAGGATACAAGGGCATAAGAATGAAATAATGGACTTTGGGGATTGTGGGGAAAGGGTTGGAGGTAGTGAGGGATAAAAGCATACATGTCTGGTGCAGTATACACTGCTCAAGTGGTGGGTACACCAAAATCTCAGAAATCACCACTAATACACTTATTTAAATAATCAAACACTAAAATGTTCTCTAAAAACCTGTTCAAATAAATATAAGAGAATAGAAGAGCTTGGATTTTATTTGGTTATTTACATTGGCAGAATAGAAAAAAGATCTGGAAGCAGAAGTTTCTCCAGGTGATCAATTTATTTTTATTTTTTAAAAGGTGATTTTGTGATTTATATATGTATATATAGATAAATACATGCATATTTACCTGTACATGTATCTATACATGAACATACATTTATATATGTACATAATCATGTGGTGTGTGTCTTTTTCCCCTAAGTTACCTATAAAAATATTATTTCACATAGAGATTATGTTCTCTTTAACTCTGAATTAAATTTTTATTGTGCTAAATATAACATGGGATAATATGAATGCTATTGTCCACATATTTGACCACAAAAATAAAAGCACAGGAGACTTCTATAGAGTGATTATCTCCCCAAGAAGTAGAGTTACCAATTCTCAGAATACAAATTATGTTGTAATGTTGCTTTTCTAATGTTACTGCTAACTGGTTCATTTTATTCCCACAATTAAAAGTTTTTCTAAATGTGATGTGCTGGATGAAAATAATTCTAATAATGCCAATTCAAACAATGAAATTCATAGGACTGGAAAAAATCCTTGACTTAAACTAAATTAAGACAAATAAATAAAGTTTATTTCCTGCTTTGAAAATTTTCACAGCCTGAGACTGTAGATCTATGCAATTAAAAGTCTCTAACTTCTGCAATGGAAATCTCAACATAGCTCAGATAACGAGAGTAAAAGGAGCAGTTAAGTTTACCTAATAGGGAGATGAGCTTCATGGAAGTACAGAAATTAAGGGCCATCATTTACAATTGGTTTTAGATGGAGAATGCAGGGATTTGTTTTCTGAGCAGACCCTGGCTAGTCATGTTTGATATGTTCCAGACATAGATAATTGTTTGAGATATTGAATAAGCTGTTTGAGCATCAGCCATATACAGTTGTTTAAAGAGACAATGAAGCAATTATTTCCGGAGTATACAGTTCTCACTTTTCCAATTCAGTCATGGTATAAGTATTAGAGAGACACATGGGCTTATGAAACATGGTCATTACATGATTAACAGCCTTGTGGCATTGTCCCTGTGCAAAGGCACCAATATTTTTTTTTTTTTTCATTATTTCAATAGCTTAGGGAGGACAGATGATGTTTGGTTACATGTATAAGTTTTTGAGTAATGATTTCTGAGATTTTGGTGTACCTTTAAACCAAATAAAGTACACTGAACCCAATGTGTAGTTTCTGATCCATCACCCTCATCCCTCCCTTCCCCCTGAGTCCCCAGAGTTCATTTTTACACCTTTACATCCTCATAGTTTCGCACTCACTTGTGAGAATATATGGTATTTGGCCACACACCATGTTAATAAAAATGTGAGATAGATAGATAGACAGATCGATAGATAGATAGATAGATAGATAGATAGATAGATAGATAGATAGAGGAAAATTTTCTTCCTATGATGGGTGTTTGGGCAGGTTTTATATTTTTGCAATGGTGAATTGTGCCGCTATAAAAATGCATGTGCAAGTGTCTTTTTCATATAATTATTTCTTTTCCTCTGGTAGATAGTGGTGTGATTGCTGAATCAAATGGTAGTTCTTCTTTTAGTCCTTTAAGGAGTCTCCAAACTGTTTTCCATAGTGGTTGTACTAGTTTACATTTCCATCAGCAGTGTAAAAATGCACCGATTTAATTATATATTAACGCCCTCAAAATGTCAGATATCTGAGTTAATCCCACGTGATAGACAGAAGATTCCCCAACCTCCTCTACTAAATTGGAGTAGAAAACAAGAAAGGATAACTCTGAATATATGAGCTCTTTTATAGGCATACCAGACCAGCAGGGCAAAAACTGGGCATGTAAAAAGTTGAATTCTCTCATCTGTCTTCACTTTTCACTCTACCAGCCCCATTCATTCTTTAGTTATAGGGTCATACTCTTAAATTTGCATTTGTAAATGACACCTGGCTTCCTTGTTACCTTTAACTCAGAGCCTTCAAATTCCTAATTCACAATATGTCACACAATAATGAATGGATACCCTTAAATTATACTTGTAGATAATTTAAGATTGGATATATTCCAGTAACGATACTGGCTTTATTAAGTTGTTTTTTTAAATCTTCTATCTAACTCTTATTTGTTTTCACTCTCTGACATTCTCTTGATCCTGGTCAGAGTTAAGTTCCTAAACACTGGACTGTTAACATGTCTCCAAAATCCACCAAGAACAGAAATTTTAGTGGACATGTTTTCATGTGTTTTTGATAAAGATAACATTACTATATAAAAAATAGTCAAGCAGGAATCTTTGACTAGGCCCTCTAAGTAGGATGGAGAAAAAAAAAAAAAAAAAAAACAAAACAAAACAAACAAACAAACAAAAAAACTAGGTTTATAATTATTTTATTTTCTCTTTAAAACAAACTAAATAGTAATTATATTACCTTAAGATATCAGAAAGGGCCGGGCGTGGTGGCTCAAGCCTGTAATCCCAGCACTTTGGGAGGCCAAGACGGGCGGATCACGAGGTCAGGAGATCGAGACCATCTGGCTAACACGGTGAAACCCCATCTCTACTAAAAATACAAAAACTAGCCGGGCGAAGTGGCGGGCGCCTGTAGTCCCAGCTACTCGGGAGGCTGAGGCAGGAGAATGGCATGAACCCGGGAGGCGGAGCTTGCAGTGAGCTGAGATCCGGCCACTGCACTCCAGTCCGACAGAGCGAGACTCCGCCTCAAAAAAAAAAAAAAAAAAAGGATATCAGAAAAAAGAATAATATACACTAAAGGCACAGAAAAATAAGCAAATAATTAAAGTAACATCTCTGAATTTGGTTTATTTTTAACAGCTGTATTGGAAAGAAACATCACAAATGGAGATGTTTAAATAGTGAATTAAAGCACAAAATTAAGAGGAACATGTGCTTATCAAGGTCACAGAGTGTTCAGTGGAATTTCTTCACATTTTTCATTTTTCTCATCTTACAGGAACTTTGCTGAACTCTAAAACATTATATGTAGGAACTAACCATTTCTCTCTTTGAACCGCCTTGGGACTTAATTTCTCTCATTTCTGCATAGTGATACTTCACAACAATTTTTACTTTAAAGAATCATGATTGCTATAAACTGAAATAATGGAAACAGACATTTGCTACCTTTATATTCTATATATGACTCTCTATATATTTTATCATATAATTCTCTATATATTGATTCTATATATCTCAATTTAAAGAGTGTTATAATTCTTAGTGGAAAGATGAGATTAACATTGTCTAATTACATATACTTATCAAAGAAATGCAATAAGCAACTTAATCAAGTAATCAAGGTTAAAATTTTATCAATGAGATGCCCTGAGAAAGACAAGGTATGACCCCTGTGGTAACAGCACCAAAAATTGTTAACATCAAGGGGATCACTTACAATCTGCCAATGGAAGTGAAAATTATTTAAACATGCACACCTCTACTGAAATTGAACATGGTTAACACTATAATAGTGTGTAATTTTGGTTCTAGGCATGTAACCTAAAGACAGTCTTAATTATGATGTGCCAAGTGGATAAATAAGATGAGATTCATTCATTACAATTGTGTTGATATATTATGAAGAGTAAAAGCAATTAAAATTTTCACCCAGAGCAGAATGTGCAATGCAATGAAATAAAATCCAGCAGTTGAAATAATGAACATTATCTATTATGGTAACACTGATAGATGTAAAACACTTCATGTAAAAAATAGCAAAAAACAAACCCATAGGGGCAGTTCCAAGATTGCGAGCTGACTAGGAAGAGCTCCAACCTCCAACTCCCAGTGTGAGCAACAGAGAAGACATGTGATTTCTGCATTGTCAACTAAGGTACCGGGTTCATCTCACTGGGGCATGTCAGAAAGTGGGTACAGGACAGTGGGTGCAGCACACTGAGTGAGAACCAAAGCAGGGCAAGGAATCACCTAAACCAGGAAGCACAAGGGGGAAGGGAATTCCCTTTCCTAGACAGGGGAAACTGTGAAACACAGCACCTGGAAAATTGGGTCACCCCCACCTTAATACTGTGCTTTACCAAGGGTCTTAGCAAACGGCACACCAGGAGATTATATCCTGTGCCTGACTCAGAGGGTCCCATGCCCATGAAGCCTCCCTCATTGCTAGCACATCAGTCTGAGATCTAACTGCAAGGCAGCAGCAAGGCTTTAGGAGGAGTGCCCACCATTGCTGAGGCTTGAGTAGGTAACCAAACGGTGGAGAAGGGAAGCTCGAACTGGGTGGAGCCCACTGCAGCTCAAGGAGGCCTGCCTGCCTCTGTAGACTCCACCTCTGGGGAGAGGGCATAGCCAAACAAAAGGCAGCAGAAACCTCTGCAGATTTAAATGTTCCTGTCTGAAAGCTTTGAAGAGAGTAGTGTTTCTCCCAGCACGGAGTTTGAGATCTGAAAACGAACAGACTGCGTGCTCAAGTGGGTCCCTGATCCCAGAGTAGCCTAACTGGGAGACTTCCCCACCTAGGGGCAGGCTGACACCTCACACCTCATATGGCTAGGTACCCCTTCGAGACAAAGTTTCCAGATGAATGATCAGACAGCAACAATTGCTGTTCAGCAACATTCACACTTCTGCAGCCTCTGCTGCTTATACCTAGGAAAACAAGGCCTGGAGTGGACCTGGAGCAAACTCCAAAAGACCTGCAGCTGAGGGTCCTGACTGTTAGAAGGAAAACTAAGAAACAGAAAGGACACCCACACCAAAACCCCATCAGTATGTCACCATCATCAAAGATCAAATGTAGATAAAACCACAAAGATGGGGAAAAAGCAGTGCAGAAAACCTGGAAATTCAAAAAATCAGAGCACATCTCCCCCTCAAAAGGAACACAGCTCATCACCAACAACAGAACAAAGCTGGACAGAAAATGACTTTGGCAAGCTGAGAGAAGAAGACTTCAGATGATCAAACTTCTCCAAGCTAAGGGAGGAAGCTCAAACCCATGGCAAAGAAGCTAAAAACCTTGAAAAAAGATTTGATGAATGGCTAACTAGAATAATCAACGTAGAGAAGTCCTTAAATGACCTGCTAGAGCTGAAAACCATGACACTAGAACTACGTGGCAAAGGCACAAGCATCAGTAACTGACTCAATCAACTGGAAGAAAGGGTATCAGTGATTGAAGATCAAATTAATGAAATAAAATGAGAAGAGAAATTTAGAGAAAAAAGAGTAAAAAGAAATGAACAAAGCCTCCAAAAAATATGTGAGTATGTGAAAAGATGAAATCTATGTCTGACTGATGTACCTGAAAGTGACAGAGAGAATGGAAGCAAGTTTGAAAACACTCTGCAGGATATTATCCAGGAGAACTTCCCCAACTTAGAAAGACAGGCCTATATTCAAATTTAGGAAATACAAAGAATGCCACAGAGGTACTCCTCGAGAAGAGCAACACCAAGACACATAATTATCACATTCACTAAAGTTGAAATGAAGGAAAAAATGTTAAGGACAGTCAAAGAGAAAGGTTGGATTATCTGCAAAGGGAAGTCCATCAGACTAACAGTGGATCTCTCAGCAGAACATCTACAAGCCAGAAGAGAATGGCAGTCAATATTCAACATTCTTAAGGAAAAGAATTTTCAACACAGAATTTCATATCCAGCCAAACTGTTTCATCAGTGAGGGAGAAAGAATATCCTTTACAGACAGGCAAATGCTAAGACATTTTGTCACCACCAGACCTGCCCTAAAAGGGCTCCTTGTACACATAACAATATTAACCTTAAATGTAAATGGGCTAAATGCTCCACTTAAAAGACACAGACTGACAAATTGGATAGTCAATACCTATCAGTTTGTTGTATACAGGAGACCCATCTCATGTGCAGAGACACACATAGGCTCAAAATAAAGGGATGGAGGAAGATCTACCAAGCAAATGGAAAACAAAAAAAGGCAGGGGTTGCAATCC
Source organism: Trachypithecus francoisi (assembly GCF_009764315.1). NCBI lineage: Eukaryota > Metazoa > Chordata > Mammalia > Primates > Cercopithecidae > Trachypithecus > Trachypithecus francoisi. The sequence continues at coordinate 42,970 of NW_022680478.1, read as the reverse complement.
TAGTCTCTGATAAAACAGACTTTAAACCAATACAGATCAAAAGAGACAAAGCCATTACTTAATGGTAAAGGAATCAATTCAACAAGAAGAGCTAACTTTTCTTGCACATTATATTAAATATACACAATAATAATGGGAGAATTTAACACCCCAGTGTCAACATTAGACATATCAGTAACACAGAAAGTTTACAAGGATATCCAGAAATTGAACTCAACTCTGAACCAAGAGGACCTAATAGATGTCTACAGAACTCTCCACCCCAAATCAACAGAATATACATTCTTCTCAGCACCACATAGCACTTATTCCAAAATTGACACACAGTTGGAAGTAAAGCACTCTTTAGCAAATTTAAAAGAACAGAAATTATAACAAACTGTCTCTCAGACCACAGTGCAACCAAACTAAAACTCAGGATTAAGAAAATCAATATCTCTCAACTACATGGAAACTGAACAACCTGTTTCTGAATGACTAATAGGTACATAATGAAATGAAGGCAGGAATAAAGATGTTCTCTGAAACCAGTGAAAACAAAGATACAACATACCAGAATCTCTGAGACACATTTAAAGCAGTATGTAGAGGGAAATTTATAGCACTAAATGCCCACAGGAGAAAGCAGGAAAGATCTAAAATTGATACTGTAAAACCACAATTAAAAGAACTAGTGTGGCAAGAGCAAACACATTCTAAATCAAGCAGAAGGCAAGAAATAACTAAGATCAGAGCAGAACTCAAGGAGATAGAGACACAAAAAACCCTCCAAAAAATCAGTGAATCAAGGAGCTGGCTTTTTGAAAAGATTAACAAAATTGATAGACTACTAGCAAGACTAATAAAGAAGAAAAAAGGGAAGAATCAAATAGAAGCAATAAAAAATGAAAAAGGGGATATCACCCTCAACCCCACATAAATACGAACTATCATCAGAGAATACTATAAACACTTGTATTCAAATAAACTAGAAAACTTAGAAGAAATAGATAAATTCCTGGACACATACACTCTCCCAAGACTAAACCAGAAAGAAGTTGAATCCCTGAATAGACCAATAACAGGCTCTGAAATTGAGGCAGTAATGAATAGACTACCAACCAAAAAGAGTCCAGGGCCAGACAGATTCACAGCCCAATTCTACCAGAGGTATAAGGAGGAGCTAGTACCATTCCTTCTGAAACTATTCCAATCAATACAAAGAGAGGGAATCCTCCTTAACTCATTTTATTAAGGCAACATCATCTTGATACCAAAGCCTGGCAGAGACACAACAAAAAAAGAGAATTTTAGACAAATATCCCTGATGAACATCTATGCAGAAATCCTCAATAAAATACTGGCAAACAGAATCCAGCAGCGCATCAAAAAGCTTATCTACGATGATCAAGTGGGCTTCATCCCAGCGATACAAGGCTGGTTCAACATACACACATCAATAAACGTAATCCAGCATATAAATAGAACCAAAGACAAAAAACACATGACTATCTCAATAGATACAGAAAAGGCGTTTTACAAAATTCAACAGCCCTTCATGATAAAAACTCTCAATAAATTCGGTATTGATGGAATATATCACAAAATAATAAGTGCTATCTATGACAAATCCAAAGCCAATATCATACCAAATGGGCAAAAACTGGAAGCATTCCCCTTGAAAATTGGTACAAGGCAGGGTTGCCCTCTCTCACCACTCCTATTCAACACAGTGTTGGAAGTTCTGCCCAGGGCAATTAGGAAAGAGAAAGAAACAAAGGGTACTCAATTGGGAAAAGAGGAAGTAAAATTGTCCCTGTTTGCAGATGGCATGATTGTATATTTAGAAAACACCATCATTTCATTCCAAATCTCTTTAAGCTTATAGGTAAGTTCAACAAAGTCTCAAGATACAAAATCAATGTGCAAAAATCACAAGCATTCTTATACACCTATAACAGACAGCCAAATCATTGGTGAACTCCCATTCACAATTGCTTCAAAGAGAATAAAACACCTAGGAATCCAACTTACAAGGGATATGAAGGACCTCTTCAAGGAGAACTATAAGCCACTGCTCAATGAAATAAAAGAGGACAAAAACAAAGGAATAACATTCCATGCTCATGGATAGGAATAATCAATATTGTGAAAATCGCCATCCTGCCCAAGGCAATTTATAGTTTCAATGTCATTCTCATTAAGCTACCAATGACTTTCTTCACAGAATTGGAAAAAACTACTTTACAGTTCATATGGAACCAAAAGAAAGACCACATGGCAAGAAAATCCTAAGCCAAAAGAACAAAGCTGGAGGCATTATGCTACCAGACTTCAAACTATACTACAAGGCTACAGTAACCAAAACAGCATGGTACTGGTACCTACACAGACATATAGACCAATGGAACAGAACAGAGCCCTCAGAAATAATACCACATCTCTACAACTATCAGACCTTTGACAAATCTGGCAAAAACAAGAAATGGGTAAAGGATTCCTTATTTAATAAATGGTGCTGGGAAAACTGGTTAGCCATAAGTAGAAAGCTGAAACTGGATCTCTTCCTTACACCTTATACAAAAATTAATTGAAGATGGATTAGAGACTTCAATGTTAGACCTAAAACCATAAACCCCTAGAAGAAAACCTAGGCAATATCATTCAGGACATAGACATGGGCAAGGCTTCATGTCTAAAACACAAAACGCAATGGCAGCAAAAGCCAAAATTAACAAATGATATCTAATTAAAAAAAGAGCTTCTTCACAGCAAAGAAACTACCATCAGAGTGAACAGACAACCCATAGAATTGGAGAACCTTTTGCAATCTACTCATCTGACAAAGGGTCAATATCTAGAATCTACAAAGAACTCAAACAAATGTACAAGAAAAGAAATAAGCAACCTCATCAAAAAGTGGGCAAAGGATATAAATAGACACTTCTCAAAAGAAGACATTCTTACAGCCATCAGACACATGAGAAAATGCTCATCATCACTAGCCATCAGGGAAATGCAAATTAAAACCACAATGAGATACCAGTTAGAATGGTGATCATTAAAAAGTCAGGAAACAACAGGTGCTGGAGAGGATGTGGAGAAATAGGAACACTTTTACACTGCTGGTGGGACCATAAACTAGTTCAACCATTGTAGAAGACAGTGTGGCAATTCCTCAAGGATGTAGAACAAGAAATACCATTTGACCCAGCAATCCCATTACTGGGGATATACCCAAAGGATTATAAATCATGGTGTTATAAAGACACATGCAGACATATGTTTATTGTGGCACTATTCACAATAGCAAAGACTTGGAGCCAACTGAAATGCCTATTAAAGAGAGACTAGATTAAGAAAATGTGGCACATATACACCATGGAATACTATGCAGCTATAAAAAAGGATGAGTTCATTTCCTTTGTAGGGGCATGGTTGCATCTGGAAACCATCATTCTCAGCAAAGTATCACAAGAAGAGAAAACCAAATACCTCATGTTCTCACTCATCGGTGGGAACTGAACAATGAGAACACTTGGACACAGGAAGGTGAACATCACACACTGGGGCCTATTGGGGGGAGTAGGGAGGGATAGCAGTAGGAGGTATACCTAATGTAAATGATGAATTAATGAGTGCAGCACACCAATGTGGCACATAGATACACATATGTAACAAACCTGCACGTCATGCACATGTACCCTATAACATAAAGTATATTGAAATATATATTTCAATATATATATATATATACACACACACACACACACACATATCCATCCCAACAGCAGAGCTGGGACTAGCAATAAAAAACAAACAAACAAAAAAGTATATAATTTATATAAAGTTTATAATGTCTGCATACTTATACAATTTTAATATAAAACTGTAATACTTGAATGGGAAGAATCCACAACGAAGTTACGTTGTTGTTTGCTCTCTGAGAGAGTTTTAGATTGTAATGAGATGGAGAAGCCTTGGAAAATAGAAAAAACATGAAATTTATCATTGATTTTCTGTATATTTTGTAAGACTGAAAAATAATTATCTGCGGCATTATCACTAACAGCTGTTCATGTGTTTACAGTGCTGATATAGACATTTACATATATATATTTATGCTAGAATTAGCTCATTGTCAACTGAAAATACTTTGAAAGTGCAAAAAAAAAAAAAAAAAAAAAAAAACAAGTCTTTGCACATCTACATGAAATATCACATGACCTGTTCAGCAAAGTGAAGCAGCTATGGTTTAAATGTGCTTTTCCTTCATGCTAGGCTCTTTGTGACACATTTTGCATGCATTTTTTCCTTTAACTGCCATGATTACTCTTGGAAGTGTGCACTATTACTGTATGCAGCCCAAGCCATATAGAGTTCACACAAGTATAGAATTGTTAGAGAGGAGTCAGAATTTGGACACAAGTACCTGTGCTCCTCCTAGCCACACTACGTTGACACTGTTTTTCAGAACTTTAAAGTCTTTCTTCTCAGTAGTTTGAGTTTGAAGGATTGCTACCAAGAGAAAACAAAAGCAAAAACTAGGAGCAGTATAGAAACAACAACTAGCTGTGAGGGAAGAGAGAGACCCTCTCATATTGTTTTATACTCAGTACCGGTTTTAAGAAAAAAAAAACAAGAAGTGAAACCAAAGATAGGCAGCCTGGTATGAGGCCCAAAACTGGGCCAGGGCCTGCGTGGTCTAAACCTAGTTGTTAAAAAATCAACTCATGACTTACAACCCAATGTTATCCATAGATTCCTGGCATTGTATAAAAGAACACTGCGAAACTCCCTGCTCTGTTCTGTTTCACTCTGACCACCCAAGCATGCAGCCTCTATCACATACCCCCTGCTCACTCAAATCAATCATGACCCTTTCATTTGAAATCTTTAAAGTTGTGAGCCCTTAAAAGGGATGAAATTGTGCACTTGGGGAGCTTGGATTTTAAGGCAGTATCTTGCAGATCCTCCCAGCTGAATAAAGCCATTCCTTCTACAGCTCGGTGTCTAAGAGGTTTTATCTGTGGCTCATCCTGCTACATTTCTTGGTTCGCTGACCAGAAAGCGAGGTGACTGATGGATGGCTGAGGCAGCCCCTTAGGCAGCTTAGACCTGCCCTATGGAGCATCCCTGCTGGGGACTCTGGCCAGCCTGAGTGACACCAACCAAAGAGCCCTCCCTGGTAGGCAACAAAGAGCCCTCACTGGAACGCCTCACCACAGCAGTGCATAGCAGTCCCCCATGGAGGATTAACACAGTGACTAAACACCTGTAAAGAACTGGCAGTTGGAGTCTGAATTTCTGAAACTTGTTAAGACCAGTCTTTGGAACTTGCCCACACCATTTGAGTAAAAGAGTGGCCTGATCACCCACGGTGTGCCTTTATTGGCATTTTGGTGTTGGTTTTAGTTTTGACTCAGTTTATATTGCTTGACATGACTAGTCTTGGGAACTTGACTACTCCATTTGAATGGAATCGTGGCCTGATCACCCACGGTATGTCTGTGCCAGTACTTTGGTTTTTGTTTTTGACTTGACTTAGATTGCTTGATACTTTGGTTTTGGTTTTGACCTGACTTGGATTTCTAGGTACTCTGATTTTGGTTTTGATTTTGGTTTGGTGTAAACTACAGAAGTGTGTGTGTGCCTTTTTTTACCTGTATTTTGTTCTGTGGTGTGGTGTGAGTGTGGTGTTTTATCTTGAAGACGCATGGGTCAGGCAAGAACAAGCCCACCCCACTAGGAACTCAGTTAAAAAAAAGTCAAAAAAGGTAAAAAAAAAAAAAGGGGGGGAGGCAGAATTTACATAAAAATAATGTAATATGGTAAATTATTGTCCTGAAATAAATTAACCAGTTGTTTATAGAAAAAAAGTTTGTAATAAGTCAGAAAGTTAAGACATGTCGAAAAATTGTCTGTGGATGTCATAAAAGAAAAAAAGTTATAAACAAATTTATGCAAAAAAGTTGTATAATTTAAAAGTAATAAGGTCTCCTGAGTACTACTGAAGAAATAGTTTATGTGCAAGTTGTATAAGAAAAATAAAACATACCTTTGGTAAAAAGATTGTAAGGAGACATAAGAATGTGAATTTTTACCTACATTAAAAGGTTAAAAAACATTGTTTTGAAAGTTTAAGCAAGTTTTAAAATGTTAATTGCAAGGAAAATTCTGTGTATAAATATATTAGCTAAAGTTAAAAAAGTATCACCCAGTTTTTCTGTGAACTAGACATTAAAGTAAAAATGCAAAAGGTTTTTCTTAAAACATTAACCTGCTCTTTAACAAAAATTATAAAAGGTTAAAAAGAGTCTATAAAATTTTATGGTCAAACGTGAAAAATTGGATAAATATGTCTACAAAGTTTTATTAAAATTAAGTTTAACATAAATAACACACTAATATAAAGGTAAAGTTCAGCTTATCTGATATAAAAAGTATACAAGAAGCATTATTATTATTATTGTTATTATTATTTTTTTAATACAGAATCTCGCTCTGTCACCCAAGCTGGAGTGTGATGGCACAATCTCTGCTCACTGCAAGCTCCGCCTCCCAGGTTCATGTCATTCTCCTGCCTCAGCCTCCCAAGTAGCTGAGACTACAGGCACCCACCACCACGTCTAGCTACTTTTTTTTGTATTTTAGTAGAGATGGGGTTTCACTGTGTTAGCCAGGATGGTCTTGATCTCCTGACCTCGTGATCCTCCTGTCTCAGCCTCCCAAAGTGCTGGGATTACAGGCATGAGCCACTGTGCCTGGCCACAACAAGTATTATTAAATATAAAATGGTGTTTGGTTTTCTTTGGTCTGAAAACTAATAAAGATAGGTGCTAAAGGAAACATTAATTTTACTAGAGGATCATAGAAGTTAAAGACTTCAAATAAATTGGCAATTAAGATAGCATACCAAGATGCAAATGCCTGGTTAAAATGGATTACATAGTCCATCTGCAGGTTAAACAAAAGCAATTGTTATGCTTGTGCACATGGCAGGCCAGAGGCCCTTATTGTCCCCCTTCCACTAAGGTGGTCCTCCAGTGAACCAGGCATGGGCTGCATGATAATTGTTTTCCAGGATTCTACAGCCTGAAGTAATAAGTCCTGTCAAGCTCTCACTGTTATAATCCAAAGTCCTTGTGGGTCAGCCCCCGAGGGCCATCCAGCTTTTGTCTACCAACACTAAGTTCACTTTATGTCTCTCACAGAAGGGAGGAAACTTAACATTTCTTGGAGACCTGAAAGGATTCAGTGAGCTTAAGAATTTCCAAGAGCTTATCAGTCAGTCAGTCCCTGTTCATCCTTGAATGGATGTCTGGTGGTATTGTACTTGACCTTTACTGGGCACTCTGCTGAGTAACTATAGTGACACTTGTGCTTTAGTACATTTAGCTATCCTTTTCACCCTGGTATTTCATCAAACAGAGAAAAAAAACAAAAAACAAAAAAAGTAAGACATCTTAAAGCAAGAGAAACTCCTTATAGATCTTTCAACTCTCACATCTATTTAGGTGTAATTGGAGCCCTGCAAGGAATACCAGATCAAGTTAGAGCTTGAAATCAAATAGTTACAGGATTTCAGTCACTATTTTGATAGATGACAGTCAATAAAAATGTAGATTAGATAACCTACATCTATTACAACCAACAGCAATGAGCTTTTCCCAAGATAAAAAGAAAAACTCATGTCAGCCCCAGCCCTGAGGATACCTGACCTGAAAAAACTCTTTACAATCTATGTGTCAGAAAGAGCAAACACAGCCATTGAGGTTTTAACTCATCACAGGGCCCTGGCCAAGGGCAGTGGCCTATTTCTCAAAACAACTGGATGGGGTTTCCAAAATCTGGCCCCATGCCCAAGGGCCCTGGCAGCAACAGCCCTGTTAGCACAAGAAGCAGATAAGCCAACTCTTAGGCAAAACCTAAGAACATAAATTCCCCCCGTGCTGTGGTAATTTTAGTAAATACCATATGATATCATTAGCTAATGAATGCTAGACTAACTAGATGCCAAAGCTTGGTCTGTGAAAATCCTCACATAACCACTGAAGTTTGCAACACTCTAAACCCCACCACCTTGCTTCTGGTATCAAAGAGCCCAGTTAAACATAACTGTAAAAGTGTTAGACTCAGTGTATTCTAGTGAGCCCAACCTCTGAGACCATCCTTAAACATCAGTAGACTTGGAGCTATATGTGGATGGAAGCAGCTTTGCCAACCCCTGCAAAATGACTCTGAAGAAGATGACAAGCCTTGCTCCAGTCACACCTGGAAGCTGACATGTCCACACATGGCTGAAACATGAGGAAACTCATTGTGGGACTCATTTTCCTTACAGTTTGGACTTGTACAATAAGGACTTCAAGCGACCTTCCTCAGAATGAGGACTGTTCCCAGTATATACATCAAGTCACTGAGGTAGGACAAAAGATTGCTACAGTCCTATCATTTTGTGGTTATAAGTGTACCAGCGCTCTAAAATAAATTTGTTTGTATAATGTTATTCTGTCCCAGTTATGTAGTCTGGGAAATAGCCAACCTGATGCATGTTATGATGCATTTTAAGCCTCCCATGATCACAGTTTTCAAAATAAAATTAAGAACTAGTCCTTTTCTAGGTGACACAAGTAAAGTAATAGCTAGGACACAAGAAAGAGGGTCTCCAAGCATATAACCTGAAAATGTAATGCTTGTGTCACATCAATAGCAATTGGCATAGCATATGATGCAGTCCTTTAAATTAAACAAAAAAAGTTTACACAGCAGGAAATAAGTATATCTACCACAAATTAAGCTCATGTGCAATTGTGTGTAATTACTGGTCTTGTGTCATCTAGACTACTTAGAAAAAGGATACAAAAGATCCTGTTTAGCTCCAAAAAGGAGAAGGCAGCTCCTTCTGTATGAGTGGAAGCTGAAAACCCTCAAAATTAATAATTACAAATCCCTTCAACCCAAGGTGAAAAAAAGGGAGAAAACGTATCTCTGGGTATGAATAGGAAAGGGCTAGGTCCTAGAATAAATATTTTAGTAAATGAGGAGTTTCATAAACGTTCTCTGGAACCAGTAGTTCAGACTTTCTATGATAAATAAATGTGCCAGTACCAGAGACTTCAGGAAAAAACAGAAATTTATTTTTTCCATTAGCTGAGCATGTAGCCCAGTCTCTAAATGTCACTTTACATTATGTTTGTGGAGAAACTAATACGAGAACAATGGCCATAAGAAACCCAATAATTAATGCCTACAGACCCAGTTCCTGATGCATTCCCAGACCAGAAGAATCACCCTAATCATCTCTTGGTTATAAGAGTCTCAATTATTGGAGAATATCACATAGTTAGAAAAAGGAAAAAAATCACTCTTTCTACAGGATGACTTAATTTTCTGGGGCAAAAGCTGTATAATGGTAATGAAAAAAACAGTTACATGGTGGAGTTTCAATTACCCAGAAAGAGATCCATTCCGTAAATTTTCAAGATTGCAGACTGTCTGGGCCCACCCAGAATTCCAATGGGACAGGACTGCCCTCACTAGGTTATACTGGATATGTAGATGCAGAATCTACACTAACCTGGTTGACCAGTGGATAGGTAGTTGTTATTGGTACTATTAAACTGTCTTTCTTCCTACTGTCCATAAAATGGGCTAACTCCTGGGCTTTCCTGTCTATGCTTCCCACGGAAAGTGAAGCATAGCCATAGGTAATTAAAAAGATGACAAATGACCTCCTAAAAAATTATACAATACTATAGGCCTGCCACTTAGATACAAGATGGTCATGGGGATGCTGGAACTCCATTTACATGCTCAACCAAATTATACGGTTGCAAGCTGTTTTAAAAATCATCACCAATAAAACCATTTAAGCCTTGACTATTCTGGCCCAGCAAGAAACTTAGATAAGAAATGCTATCTATCAAAATAGATTGGCTCTTGACTACTTGCTAGCAGCTGAAAGAGAGGTCTGTAAGAAATTTAACCTTACTAATTATTCTCTACACCTAGGTAATCAAAGACAAGCAGTTAAAGACATAGTTAAAGGCCGGGCGCGGTGGCTCAAGCCTGTAATCCCAGCACTTTGGGAGGCCGAGGCGGGCGGATCACAAGGTCAGGAGATCGAGACCATCCTGGCTAACACGGTGAAACCCCGTCTCTACTAAAAAGTACAAAAAATTAGCCGGGCGAGGTGGCGGGCGCCTGTAGTCCCAGCTACTACTCGGGAGGCTGAGGCAGGAGAATGGCGTGAACCCGGGAGGCGGAGCTTGCAGTGAGCTGAGATCCGGCCACTGCACTCCAGCCTGGGCGACAGAGCAAGACTCCATCTCAAAAAAAAAAAAATAAATAAATAAATAAATAAAGACATAGTTAAAAATAAGACAAAACTGACACATGTGCCCGTACAAGTGTAGCATGAATTCGACCCTGAAGCCATGTTTAAATATCAGTTCCCAGCACTAGGAGGATTTAAAACTCTTATAATAAAAGTTATAAATAGTAATAAAAACCTGCTTACTCCTCCCTTGTTTGCTACTTGCACTTCTTCAAATGATAAAAATGCTTCATCACTACCTTAGTTCACCAAAATACTTCAGCACAAGTGTACTATGTAAATCACTATTGATCTATTGCACACAAAAAATAAGTAGTAAAAATAAGAGTGAGAACTCCCACCAACAAAAGTGAGAGTCTCAAAGGGGGGGAAATGAGGGAAGAGAGAGACCTTCTCATAATGTTTTATATTGTTTTATATACAGTACCTGTTTTAAGAGAAAACAAGGAAGTGAAACCAAAGACAGGCAGCCCAACACCCAGCCCAAAACCGGGCCTAGGACTGCCTGGCCTAAACATAGTAGTTAAAAATCAAGTCATGACTTGAAAACCGATGTTATCCATAGATTCCCAGCATTGTATGAAAGAACATTGTGAAACTCTCTGCTCTATTCTGTTTCACTCTGACCACCCTTGTATGCAGCCCCTGTCACATACCCCCTCCTCGCTCAAATCAGTCATGACCCTTTCATGTGAAATCTTCAGTGTTGTGAGCCCTCAAAAGGGACAGAAACTCAGGGAGCCCGGATTTTAAGGCAGTAGCTTGTTGATGCTCCCAGCTGAATAAAGCCCTTCCTTCTACAACTTGGTGTCTGAGAGGTTTTGTCTGTGGCATGTCCTGTTACAGTTGAATGTAACTCTTCTCAATGAAAAAAGCATGGAATTAGGCTGCTTTGTATCATACTACTACATGGGAAGGTTCTGTTCAGATGCCACTACTTGGCACAGAATCATAACAGCACTGATGCCATTGCCTCTCCTGTGTTAGTTATCAAGACATAACAGAGATGTGAGAAGCTGTGCTCTAAATGCAAACATTAACAAAGATGTGATAAAATGAAGTGACCAGCCATTGAAAATAAACACATTCATAAAAACTGGCAGCCCATGTATGTCCCTACAATATTCACAAATAGAGTGGTCACTTATATTCTTCAACCCAATATACCCCACCATAAAAATGGCATTTTTTTCCCCAAAGCTGCTTCTGAACAAATACAAATTCCTTTATAATTTTTGTTCTGCCTCTTCTATTTTGCACAGTACTCTTTTTGTTGCTGTTGTTTCTGGATTTGCTTTTTTTAATAATAGGTTGATTACCCTCTTGTTTTCAGCATGATATACTTATGGCAAAGTATACTACAATAAGTATACTTTTATACTTACTGGATACTTACTTATTTTTATACTTTTTATATTCTTATGATGAATAAATCAGACTTTGCTGAAAACACATGTTTTCAGTATCATTTATTAGCCATTTTATTTCTTAACTAAAAACTTGAAATTAAACTTTAATTTTAATTTGAAAATCTACTTCAAAAAGTAATTTATTTTAGGACCAACTTTTCATGGCCTGTTATTGTGAAGACTTTTTCTCTACTCTATTTTTTTCCAAATTTATATCATAAGAAAATACACATCATCTTATTCATTTTTTAGTGTTCAGTTCAGTGATATTAAATATATTCTTAATGTTGTAGAAGCAGAATGACCTTTCATATTCAGAGTATTTTCTTCCACCCAAACTAAAACTCTGTCCTTATTAAGCATCCACTCACTATTCCTCCCTTCCCCAGCCCAAGATAATCAATATTCTGTGACAGGTTGGGTATAACTAAAGCAGGCCTCCTAACAACAGTCTCAGCACTGACTGAATGACGGAGTTACATATTAAAAGCTGAAACAACCAGTGCCCTTATGCAAAGGCTGAAATGTAACAAAAGCCCATCAAGAGTTTTGCCCAGGCCTCTCCAGGGCCTTGAAGCATAACAAGATAATGAAGGAATTCTGAACAGGACTCATTTAGAATTATTAAACAAGTTTTACTGGGGGTCTGAAGAAACGCCCCAGATCTCCACAAACAAGCTTTATTTGAAACTAAAGGTATTCCCCAAACTTCCACAATTTAGCAGGAGACAAGATAAAGGTAATTACCCCAGCACCTGGGCCCATTTTAGGAAAGTCTTCAGGACTCAGATCTTAGTAGTATATTATTAGAAGTTAATCACTTATGTCTTTAAGTGCACACACTTACATGTAGAGATACAGCTTAGAAGGTGCAGAAGCTCTGAAAGACTTGTAATTTTGAACTGGTCTGGCGATAATTTCCAGGCCTTCTCCCTGTGACCAGATACAGATACAGAAATAAGAACTCTCTTCGGCCGGGCACCACGGCTCAAGCCTGTAATCCCAGCACTTTGGGAGGCAAGACGGGCGGATCACCAGGTTAGGAGATCGAAACCATCCTGGCTAACCTGGTGGAACCCCGTCTCTACTAAAAAATACAAAAATCTAGCCAGGGGAGGTGGCGGGCGCCTGTAGTCCATGCTACTCGGGAGGCTGAGGCAGGAGAATGGTGTGAACCCAGGAGGCGGAGCTTACAGTGAGCTGAGATCCAGCCACTGAACTCCAGCCTGGGAGACAGAGTGAGACTCCTTCTCAAAAACAAAAACAAAAACAAAAAACAACTCTCTTCCTCCCCCAGTGCATCTGCATCTTGTTTTTGGTCCACAAGAAGCAGCAGCCCAACCCTCATTTTGGTTCGGGAACAATTCTACTTTGTGTCTCCACAAATTTGACTAGTCTGACCTCACAAAAGTGGAATTATACAGTATTTATCATTTTGTGAGTGGCTTTTTTCATTGAGAATAATGTCCTCAAGGATCATCCATTTTGTAGCCCATGTTAGGATTTCCTTCCTTCTATGGTTGAATACTAACCCTTGTAAGTATATGCTATAGTTTGTTTATGCATTCATCCACAATGGACAGTTTGCTTTCACCCATTCACTACTCTGAATATTGTTGCTATGAACATGGGTACAAATATCTCTTAGAGACATGGCTTTCTATTCTTTTGGATATTTACCCAGAAGTGGAATTGCAGAATCATATGGTAGTTCTGTTATTAAGTTTTTTTTAGGAACAACCATACTGTTTTTCATATCAGTCTTACTGTTTTACAATCCCACCAGCAGCGCACAAGCCTTTCAGTTTCTCCACATCCTCTCAACACTAGTTATTTTCTGTTTTGTAAAACTATGTTTATCCCAGTAAGTGTGCCAATACCTTTATTTCTAAAGATTTATTTCACCCTGGGCATGGTAGCTCATGCCTGTAATCCCAGCACTTTGGGAGGCCAAGGCCGGCAGATCTCTTGAGGTCAGAAGTTTGAAGCCAGCATGGCCAATATGGCAAAATTCTGTCTCTACTATAAGTAAGTAATTAAAAAATGGTCAGGAATGGTGATATGCACCTATAATCACGGCTACTCTGGAGGCTGAGGCATGACAATCACTTGAACCAGGGAGGTGGAAGTTGCAGTGAGCTGAGATCTTGCCACTGTACTCCAGCCTGATCAGTCATACTGCATTTCATAAAATGAAATGAAATGAAATAAAATAAAATAGATACATTTTAATTTTCTGTAACCACTTTCACTTGCATCCATGTGAAAAGCCCACCAAACAGACTTTGTGTGAGCAATAAAGATTTTTAATCACCTCGGTGCAGGTGGGCTGAGTCCAAAAAGAGATCAGCCAAGGGAGATATGGGTGGGGCCATTTTATAAGATTTGGGTGAGTAGTGGAAAATCACAGTCAAAGGAGGTTGTTCTCTGGTGGGTAGGGGCGGGGGTCACAAGATGCTTAGTTGGGGACCTTTTGAGCCTAGATGAGCCAGGAGAAGGAATTTCACAAGGTAATATCATCAGGTAAAGCAGAGACTGGTCATTTTCACTTTTTTTGTTGCGGAATGTCATCAGTTAAGGCAGAGACAGGCCATTTTCACTTCTTTTGTGATTCTTCAGTTACTTCAGGCCATCTGGATGTATATGTGCAGGTCACAGGGGATATGATGGCTTAGCTTGGGCTCAGAGGCCTGACAACCACCTTCTGCCTTCCTCCCTGAAGTATGGAGGCTGTGTGTAAGTGTATGTGTATGTGGGGTGTCCATGTATTTACAACTTGCTGTCTGGAAGAGGAAAAAGAGCAAGTTTTCATACATTTATCTTTTAATCTATGACACTACCAACTTTAGTCTCTCCAACTGTAGATATAGAAAGTGCTAATGTTTAATAATTTTATGCTCATTTTCATGTAGACTAAACCCATATTTAGGGAGAGAAGTCTAAAATGTACTAGAGATAACTGACATATTTTGTTGTCGGGATTGCTACCTTTTCTTGCTGGAAACTTGTTATAAAATTTTCTCACCTAGGGTCTCCTTCATTCCAGCAATTCAGAAAAGCTGAATAAAATTGTATCTCATGAGGACAGATGTTGTTAGAAATGCACAGGCTTTCATCTAAATTTGGCTTTCATTCATTCTTTCATCAAATATTTATTGAGTCTATAACATATTCCAGTTGCTTGGCATAAGAGTCAAGTTGTGGAGCTGTACAACAGAATTAGTGCAAGCTCCCTCCTGCTCCCACAAAGGTGCACATCCTGCCTTTCATCCCTTCAAACCCAAGACGATTTGCACCACACAGTGCATGGTTCACCACGTAGTTGACAATGTAGAGCTCTGGTATAAAGTTGACTGGAAGCAAGGGGCCTTGATGAGTTATCTAAGGGAGGATGTTTATTTTCTGCTTAATTGAAATATTAAGACCAAGAAACATGGCACACCTTGCAGAGGAAAACACAAAACAGAGAACATTAAGATGCTATGGTCTGGATGGAGTACCTCAGGCCTGTTATCTGAACACTTTAGGAGGCTAAGGAAGGAGGATCACTTGAGAACAAGAGTTTAGCACCAGCCTGGGTGCTAACCTAGGGGGACTCTATCTCTATAAAAAATAAATAATAATAATAATAATAATAATAATTAGGTTGGCATGGTGGCACATGTCTGTATTCCCAGCTACTCGAGAGACTAAGGCAGGAGAAACACTGGAGCCCAGAAGTTGAAGGCTGTGGTGAGCCACTACTGCACTCCAGCCTGGGTGACACAGGCTGTCACCCAGACTCTGTCTCAAAACAAAGTGTACATATATACAATATATACATAATTTAAAATGTGATACAGCCAGCTCAAGATTATTAATTTCAAGATTCCTCTGTAAGTAATTGTGACTAAAACAATTTCTCAGCTTCTCACCCAACTCCTCAGCAGCCACTCCCTAAAACAATTTAGGGAACAGATGAGCAAAGGTCACATGCCATAGGTGGTGGCAACAAAATTGAATAATTACACACAATCCTATGCCCTCAAGAGTTTGGGATCCCTTGGAGAGGAAATTCAACATGTGACATTTGAATTATCTTCTCATCTATCAGTCTTCCTAACAGGCATACAACTTTCTTCTGGAACTTTTAGAAATAGTTTATACAAGTGCCATTTGCATTTATTGTAGATTTACTGCATACTTTTTTTTTTTTTTTTTTTTTGCATGGGAGTCTTGATCTGTGATCCAGGCTGGGGTGCAGTAGCATAAACTTGGCTCACTGTAACCTCTGCCTCACAGGTTCAAGTGATTCTTCTGCCTCAGCCTTCTGAGTAGCTGGGATTATAGGGACATACAACCATATCCAGATAATTTTTGTATTTTAGTAGATATGGGGTTTCACCATTTTGACCAGGCTGGTCTCAAATTGCTGAACTTGAGTCACCTGCCTGCCTCAGCCTCCCAAAGTGTTAGGATTACAAGCATGAACTACTGCACTTGGCCAGATTGCATTCTAAAAACTAGTGATGTTAAGCCTGCTTTCCTTCCCTCCTTCCTTCCTTCCTTCTTCCTTCCTTCCTTCCTTCCTTCCTTCCTTCCTTCCTTTCTTCCTTCCTTCTTTTTTGACAGTCTCTCTCTCTGTTGTCCAGGCTAGAGTGCAGTGGCATGATCTTGGCTCACTGTCTCTCTCTGTTGCCCCGGCTAGAGTGCAGTAGTTTGAACTTGGCTCACTGCAACCTCTGCCTCCTGGGGTTCGAGTAATTTTCCTGCATCAGCCATGTGAATAATTCGAATAACAAATGCCCACCAACATGCCTGGCTAATTTTGTATATTTTTTAGAGACAGGGTTTCAACATGTGGTCAAGCCTGGTCTTGAACTCTTGATCTCAAGTGATCTGCATGTCTTGGCATTCCAAAGCCCTGGGATTACAAGTGTGAGACACAGCACCTTGCTGATTTTAAGCATCTTTTCATATCCATAGGCACAGGTTTTTCTCACAGCTTACAGACCATCAGAGGAATGTAAGGGTTTCACACACACACACGACATTTATTTCATGGTTACCTCTTTTGGCAGATTTTTAAAAGTAAAATGATTCCTCATTGGATACTTAAAAAATCTCTTTTTGCCATTTCTCTCCAAGAAGCAGTATTATTTTCAATATCTATGGCTTAGCATTTTTATAATCGTACAAAATGTAAGTATATCCATAAAAATTAGTAGATTTTATGACATTAGTATCTATAAATAATACATGGACTTTAACTCTCAGGTTTTTAAGAAATATTCACATTGTTTCAGGTAAATACAGTTTATGTATATTAAACATCCATTCATTATCTTATTATGAGAATATATCATGCAGCATAACTTTCGATATTAATGGACATTTGGGGTCATGTGTATGTGTGTGTGTGTGTGTGTGTCTGTATTTGTGTGTGTTCATGTCTGTGTTATATTTTGGGTTTTATTTACTTTTTTGCATGCAATACTACAGTAAAAATCCTAGCTAAACCCTCTATGAGGGCATATGCTAGACAGAATTAATAAATATACTAAAAGCAGACATAGAGGATTGAGGGGTTTATGTTCATTTTCAACCTAATAAATAATGATGTGTTTTGTTTGGTTTTGTTTTGGAGACAGGATCTCACTCCATCACCCAGGCTGGAGTAGTGGTGCAACCATGGTTCAATGCAGCCTCGACCTCCAGTATCCAATCCATCCTCCCACCTCAGGCTCCTGTGTACCTTGGACTATGAGCCTGTGCCATCATATCTGGCTATTTTTCAAAATTTTTTGTAAAGATGAGGTTTTCCTGGGCAACCAGCCTCTTTTGCCAAGGCTGGTCGTGAACTTTTGAGCTCAAGAAATCCTCTTGCCTCAGCCTCCCATAGGCTTAGCTCATTGTCCTTGGTTCTCTTTTTACTTTTTTTTCTTCGGTAGTGTCTTCTCATGTTGCCAAGGCTGCTCTCAAACTCTGGGGTCAAGTTATTCTTCCAGCTCAACCTCCTGAGTAGCTAATATTACAGGCCCTTGCCACAATGCTTGAACAATATTTTAAATTTTTTTTAGAGATAGGGTCTCCCTATGTTGCCCAGGCTGGTATCGAACTCCTTGGCCTCAAGCAATTCCTCTGCTATGACCTCCTGAGCCTCTGAGCCCGGCCAAGGCTTTTATTATTATTATTATTGTTGTTGTTGTTATTGTTGTTGTTGTTATAAAAATTCGTATTTCCATCAAAAATAAATAAGGATTGCTTACTCCCCGTAAGTTTACTTCCCCATAACTTCCAGGGTTCTGTGACATTAACACTTGATAAGCTATGATGTAAATTAAAATTACTTTTATTATCATTTATAACTTTCTAATTATAAATTTTATTTTTTCATGATTATATATTCTCTAGAAAAAAAAAATCATGCATTTTTCCTAATATTCTCTGGACAGATCTGTATTTACTAGAAAAATCAGATGCTTCTCTCTGTTTGTTTATTATACCTGTATCATCTATCTGTTACATATGTTGCAAGTAGGCCTTTGGAAGGTGAAAATTGCAATCTTGTTATGTCTAAGATGTCTTGTTGAAAATAAGCTCCTAATCATTTACCAGCTCTTTTCTTTATTGTACATATAAACTTATATGACATAAAAGTTCCAGTGGGTAACTAGAAGAGTTGAAGAATGAAGCCACTGGCAGTACTATCAAGGAACAAACTTTTCCCCGTGCACAGATTGCCTCTTTCAAATATCATCACAAGTGCACAGTTTTTATTAATATTTCATTCATTCCTCATCAGCACCATAAAATCTTTCCCATTCTTTTGTTTTCATTTTTTGTGTGTGTGTATGAAGAAAATATTTTTGAATTTTTAAAATATTTTCTCATTGTTGAATTGAACACAATGTTTCATTTCTTTGGGTTTTTTTACTCAAAATTACAGGCTTGAGTCTCTATGTCTGGCTTGTAGGAGCTTTTGAAGAGACAAAAGTTGAGCCCAACAACACTTAGGGAGAAAAAATAAATGAATTGAGGACGATACCTCATTTTTTTTTGAGACACTAGCATGTACTAGAAATCATCACCCATTAAGAAATATAGGAGAATAATAATATGGAATTTAAATAAATCATAGCAGCCTTACTTACTGTGTTCTATTTTCTTTGGTTCTTCTCAGTGTCCTAGAAAGTGCTTGAAATCAGCTCAGAGCTATAATCTAGGGACTGACCACTAGGATATGGATACCTCTTCATCTTTCTAGCATCCTGAGAGGATGTGATACCAGCAAGTGTTCAATTAAGATATATATACCTCTTTATTTTATTTATTGTCTTTGTTCATTAGTTCCTTTCAATTAAATGCAGACTGCCTATCTCTTCCCCACTATGTCTAACTGATTTTTTCTCCAGCTACCTAGAATACTTTAAATAATGATCATACTTAAGTAATCTCCTCCCAGGCTATTGCATTTTCCCTATTGCTGCTGTGAAAATCACCACTAATTTAGTTGCTCAAAAGGTGATCCAGTAGGATCTGGCAGCTCTCTAGATCAGAAGTCCAACACAGTTTCTCCAGGCAAAAAAATCAATGTCTTGGGCGGCTGGGTTCTTTTTTGGAAGCTGTTTCAAAGAATTTGTTTTCAAGTTAATTCAAATTGTTGCCAGACTAACACCCAATTTTGTTGCTGGCTGTCTGTTAAGGGTTATACCCAGATTCTAGAGGCTGCCAACCTTTCCTGACAAGAGGTCCCCTTCCTCCCCTAAAAGCCATTAATGGTACATTCATCTTTCTCAAGTCATACAACTTAGGACACCTCCTTATCTACACATTTTCACCTTGAAAATCTCGTGTGATGAGATATGGTCTATCTAGATGAATCACCCCTTCTCAAAGTCCTTAATCACATTTACAAAGTTCTGTTTGCCAGGTAAAGTCAAATGTTCACTGGTGTCAGAACAGCCACCTTTGGAGGTACATTCTTGTTCTTACCACATTGTGTCTCTTAATTTGATAGAAAGCTTTGGATTATTACTCAAGACTTTGTGAGGGATGATGATGCTGGTGATGATGACAGTGATGGTAATGATGATGGTGGTGGTGAAGGTGATGAGACTAATGGCAACGCTGATGAGGATGATGGTGTTACTGATGAGGATGATGGGGATGATGATAATGGGAGGATAATGCAGATCATGGGAATGATGATGATAATGATAGTGATGATGCTGTGGATGATGGTGATGGTGATAATGATAGTGATGGTGATGATAATGGGAATGATGGTGATAATGACGATAGTGATGGTGATGATGGGGGTGATGATAATGATGAAGATGATGATGGTGATGGTGATGATGGGGATCATGATGGTGATAATAGTGATGGTGGTGAAGATGATGATAATGATGGCAAAGATCATGGTGATTATGTTGATTATAATACTGATAATTGTGGTGATCATAATAATAACAATAATGGTGATGATAAGAATGATGGTGATGGGTGATGATGATGATGGTGACATTGATAATGATGGTGTTGAGAGTCATCATGATCATGATGAAAATGAAGACAATGTTAGTGATGATCATTGTAATATGGTAGTGATAGTAATTGTAATTATAAGATATAAAATCTCATTGCTGTGCAGATTTAATCAGGTAGATGTTATTGAAAAGCATGAGATAGTCAGGACATTGAGGTATTTTGTCTTTCTAACTTGTGTACAAATACCGTGTCCAACTTACAAACATATCCAGGACAAGACCACACTTCACGTTACATTTTTAAGGATTTACCTGTAGAATAAATTGAGTCTTTTATTATCAAGTTTTCTTACCATTTCTTAACTCCCTTGGCTGACTGCTATTTGGATATAGGTGATGTGTCACACGTTAAGGAGTTGAAACTGGCTGAGGTAAATGCTCATGATGGTTTTCCTAAAGTTCTGTAACTACAAGGCTTAAGAACCCTGTGGGTTTGGTGACCATACCTAGTTTAACCTTATGAAAACAACACTTTGACAAAGAATGGAAAGAAACTGTACTCTAGCAAAGGAACCCACCCCTTAGTTCAAATGTATCAACAGTGCCATTTGTAATGTTTGTATTTCTTTGATTTAAAAACACATTTATTAAAAATATATACTTAAAACCCATTTCTACATATTATATATGTGTGTGTGTATATATATATACACACACATGTTAAATACCCATTTATTAAAATACACACACACATGTGCACGTGCAAACACACAAATATTCCTGGATTTTATTTAAGCAAAGATGAATCCAGCAGATATGATTTGACTATGTCCCCATCTACATCTCATCTTGAATTGTAGATCCCCACATGTCAAGGATGGGGTCATTTGAATTATGGGGATGGATTCCACCATACTGTTCTCATGGTAGTGAATAAGTCTCGCAAGATCTCATGGTTTTAAAAGTGTGAGTTTCTCCATGCAAGCTCTCTTGGCTGCTGCCATGTAAGACATGCATTTGCTCCTCCTTGCCTTCCACCCTAAATATGAGGCCTCCCAAAAATATGGAACTATGAGTCCATTAAACTCTTTCATTTATAAATTAGTCTGTTTGGGGTACATATTTATTAGCAGCTTGAGAATAGACTTATATGAAATCTCACTCTGTCACCCATGATGCAGTGCAGTGGTTTGATCTCAGCTCATTGCAACCTCTGCCTCCCAGGTTCAAGTGATTCCTGTGCCTCAGTCTCTCAAGTAGCTGGAAACAGAGGTGTGCACTATCATGCTGGCAATTTTTTATATTTTTAGTAGAGACAAGGTTTTGCCATGTTGGTCCAGCTGGTCTTAAACTTCTGACCTCAAGTGATCCACCAACTTTTGCCTCCGAAAATGCTGGGATTACAGATTAGGCCAATGTACCAGTCCATTATCAGGGAATTCCTTAGAGAGGAGAGCAAAGATCCAAGTGACTGACTGTATTATAGCTTATAAAAGATCCCTTAAAAGAAATTAGAATGGGTGGCTCTGTTCTGTTAAGGTTGTACTCTTGTTTGACCAAGTTACTGATCTTCAGTTAAATACACTGCTACTCTCTTTGAAAGGTGTCCTTGGGGTGCTGTTGGTGTTCATTAACTAGTTATAATTTGATTCATTAACAAAGAGTGGCGAAGTAACTGGTTTGGTAGAGTTGGGGAATATTTTCTTTCAAGTTGTAACTTGGAAAACAACCCCAAGTATCCAATCTCTGCTTTTTTGAAGAGTAAAAGAACACTATGGTCCTTTAAGGAGTTTGTGTTTTAAAAAAACTAGGCAGAAATGTACACTAGAGTTATATTTTGGTAGTCAATAGGTGTGAGTACTGGCCTGTTCCCTAAAGCAATATCATAGGTATAATTATATTCAGGGAGGCTTCTGCAAAGTGGCAGAAGAAATCTGCTTTTACCTTTCTTTAATACCAAGTATACTTATTGGAGAGTAAAACTTGAACATACTGAATTGGAGCTTGGGATATGCCTTAAAATTAAAGGTAAAGGTAAGATATGTGTGTTTAGTCTTTATGAGAGCTTTCTGACCCTGTCTCACTCCCTCAACATGCACACTAATCATAGGTCACAAAAAAAGAAGGAAGATAATGATTCTCAATACAATTATTTGCCCTTTGAAGGTTACAGGACCAAACTATTGGGTCCTTTGATCCACACATTTGTCTTCATCACCTCTACTTATTCACTGCAAATAAATTACTAGACTAGAATTCTTTGCTAAGTTTTAGACTCTAATAAAACATGTATTATACATATTTATAGTATGTATTAGTTATATACTATAAATTTAAAACAATATGTTTATTTTTATTTTATTCAATACAATATTTAGATAATATATTTATAAGTATATTAAAATTAAACAATTACATTAAACATAAATATATTAAATATTAAATATGAACATGTTGAATATGTTAAACATATTTAACATAGTAAATAAATATATTTAATAAATATAAACATATTATAATTTTTTTTTGAGATGGAGTCTCATTCTGTTGCTCAGGTTGAAGTGCAGGGATGTGATCTCTGCTCACCACAACCTATGCTTTCCACATTCAAGCTATTCTCCTGCTTTAGCCTCCCAAGCAGCTGGGATTACAAGTGCACACCACCACACTGGGCTAATTTTTGTATTTTTAGTAGAGATGGGGTTTCACCATGTTGGTCAGGCTAGTCTCAAATTCCTGATCTCAGGTGATCCACCCACCATGGCCTCCCAAAGTGCTGGGATTACAGGTGATAGCCAAGATATTGGGATTACACCTGGCCAAGATATTAAAATAAATTTAATAAATACAACTGTACTTCACACATATCCATTTGAATATCATATAAATATCTTTAATACAATTATCCAAAATCAATCTAAAATTAGCTAAAGGATTCCAAAATTATAAGAGGAAGACTGTTATAATTTGCCCAAATTCCATAATATTCTTCCTCCTATATTTCTTATGGGATGATGATTTCCAACACATGTTAATATCCAAAACAGAAAATGAGGGCTCAAGCTTGATTCATTGTTTTTTCTCCCTCACTATTATTGGACTCATGGGGGCAGAGCAAGATGGCTGAATAGGAACAGCCCCAGTCTCCAACTCCCAGCACCAGCGACACAGAAGATCGATGTTTTCTACATTTTCAACTGGGTTCATCTCACTAGGGAGTGCCGGGCAAGGTGCTGGTCAGCTGCTGCAGCCTGACCAGTGAGAGCTGAAGCAGGGCGAGGCATCACCTCACCTGGGAAGCCAAGAGGAAAGGGAATCCCTTTTCCTACCCAGGGGAACTGAGACACACAACACCTGGAAAACTGGGTAACTCCCACCAGAATACTGCGCTATGAGCAAATGGGCCCACCACGAGATTATATCCCACACCTGGCCAGTAGGGCTCCACACCCATGGAGGCTCCCTCATTGCTAACACAGCAGTCTGTGATCTAACAGCAAGGCAGCAGCGAGGCTGGGAGAGGGGCGCCGGCCTTGGCTGAGGCTTAAGTAGGTAAACAAAGCCACTGGGAAGCTCGAACTGGGTGGAGCTCACAGCACCTCAAGGAAGCCTGCCTATCTCTGTAGACTCCACCTCTGCGGACAGGGCACAGCTAAACAACAACAACAGCAACAACAAAAAGCAGCAGAAACCTCTGCAGATGCAAACGACTCTGTCTGACAGCTTTGAAGAGAGCTGTGGATCTCCCAACACAGAGGTTGAGATCTGAGAAGGGGCAGACTGCCAGCTCAAGTGGGTCACTGACCCCTGAGTAGCCTAACTGGGAAACATACCCCACTAGGGGCAGACTGACACCCCACATCTCACACGGTGGAGTACACCCTTGAGAGGAAGCTCCCAAAGTAAGAATCAGACAGGTACACTCACTGTTAAGCAATATTCTATCTTCTGCAAACTCTGCTGCTGATACCCAGGCAAACAGGGTCTGGAGTGGAACTCAAGCAATCTCCAACAGACCTAGGGCTGAGGGTCCTGACTGCTAGAAGGAAAACTATCAAACAGGAAGGATACCTACACCAAAACCCCATCAGTACATCACCATGATCAAATATCAGAGGCAGATAAAACCACAAAGATGGGGAAAAAGCAGGGCAGAAAAGCTGGAAATTCAAAAAATAAGAGCTCATCTCCCCCTGCAAAGGAGCGCAGCTCATCACCAGCAATGGATCAAAGCTGGGCGGAGAATGACTTTGATGAGAGGAGAGAAGAAGGCTTCAGTCCATCAAACTTCTCAGAGCTAAAAGAGGAATTATGTACCCAGTGAAAAGAAACTAAAAATCCTGAAAAAAGAGTGGAAGAATTGATAGCTAGAATAATTAATGCTGAGAAGGTCATAAACGAAATGACAGAGATGAAAACCATGACACGAGAAATATGTGACAAATGTACAAGCTTCAGTAAGCGATTCAATCAACTGGAAGAAAGAGTATCAGCAATTGAGGATCAAATGAATGGAATGGAGTGAGAAGAGAAACCAAAAGAAAAAAGAAGGGCAGCCAGAGAGAAAGGTCGGGTTACCCACAAAGGGAAGCCCATCAGACCAGCAGCAGATCTCTCGGAAGAAACTCTACAAGCCAGAAGAGAATGGGGACCAATATTCAACATTCTTAAAGAAAAGAAGTTTAAACCCAGAATTTCATATCCAGCCAAACTAAGTTTCATAAGTGAAGGAGAAATAAAATCCTTTACAGATAAGCAAATGCTTAGAGATTTTGTCACCACTAGGCCTGCCTTACAAGAGACCCTGAAGGAAGCCCTAAACATGGAAAGGAACAACCAGTACCATCCATTGCAAAAACACGCCAAAATGTAAAGACCATCGAGGCTAGGAAGAAACTGCATCAACTAATGAGCAAAATAAGAAATTATTATCATAATGGCAGGATCAAGTTCACACATAACAATATTAACCTTAAATGTAAATGGACTAAATGCTGCAATTGACAACTGACAAACTGGATAAAGAGTCAAGACCCATCAGTCTGCTGTATTCAGGAGACCCATCTCACATGCAGAGAAATAAATAGGCTCAAAATAAAGGGATGGAGGAAGGTCTACAAAGCAAATGGAGCACAAAAAAGAGCAGGGGTTGCAATCCTAGGCTCTGATAAAACAGACTTTATGCCATCAAAGATCAAAAGAGACAAAGAAGGCCATTACATAATGGTAAAGGAATCAATTCAACAGGAAGAGTTAACTATCCTAAATATGTATGCACCCAATACAGGAGCACCCAGATTCATAAAGCAAGTCCTTAGAGACTTACAAAGAGATTTAGACTCCCGTACAATAATAATGGGAGACTTCAACACTCCGCTGTCAACATTAGACAGATCAACGAGACGGAAAGTTAACAAGGATATCAAGGAATTGAACTCATCTCTGCAGCAAGCAGACCTAATAGACATCTATAGAACTCTCTACCCCAAATCAACAGAATATACAATCTTCTCAGCACCACATCGTACTTATTCCAAAATTGATCACATAATTGGAAGTAAAGCACTCCTCAGCAAATGTACAAGAACAGAAATTATAACAAACTGTCTCTCAAACCACAGTGCAATCAAACTAGAACTCAGGACTAAGAAACTCAATCAAAACCGCTCAACTACATGGAAACTGAACAACCTGCTCCTGAATGACTACTGGGTACATAACGAAAAGAAGGCAGAAATAAAGATGTTCTTTGAAAGCAATGAGAACAAAGATACAACATACCAGAATCTCTGGGACACAGTTAAAGCAGTTTGTAGAGGGAAACTTATAGCATTAAATGCGCACAGGAGAAAGCTGGAAAGATCTACAATTGACACTCTAACATCACAATTATAAGAACTAGAGAAGTAAGAGCAAACACATTCAAAAGCTAGCAGAAGGCAAGAAATAACTAAGATCAAAGCAGAACTGAAGGAGATAGAGACACAAAAAAACCCTCCAAAAAAATCAATGAATCCAGGAGTTGGTTTTTGAAAAGATCAACAAATTTGACAGACAGCTAGCAAGACTAATAAAGAAGAAAAGAGAGAGGAATCAAATAGACACAATAAAAAATGATAAAGAAGATATCACCACCTACCCCACAGAAATACAAACTGACATCAGAGAATACTACAAACACTTCTACGCAAATCAACTAGAAAATCCAGAAGAAACTGATAATTTCCTGGACACTTACACTCTTCCAAGACTAAACCAGGAAGAAGTTGAATCCCTGAATAGACCAACAGTAGGCTCTGAAATTGAGAAAATAATTAATAGCCTAGCAACCAAAAAAGTCAAAGACCAGGTGGATTCACAGCTGAATTCTACCAGAGGTACAAGGAGGAGCTCGTATCATTCCTTCTGAAACTATTCCAATCCATTGAAAAAGAGGGAATCCTCCCTAACTCATTTTATGAGGCCAACATCATCCTGACACCAAAGCCTGGCAGAGACACAACAAAAAAAGAGAATTTTAGACCAATATCCCTGATGCACATTGATGCAAGAATCCTCAATAAAATACTGGCAAACCAGATTCAGCAGCACATCAAAAAGCTTATCCACCATGATCAAGTGGGCTTCATCCCTCGGATGCAAGGCTGGTTCAACATTCGCAATCAATAAATGTAATCCAGCATATAAACAGAACCAAAGACAAGAAGCATATGATTATCTCAATAGATGCAAAAAAGGCTTTTGACAAAATTCAACAGCCCTTCATGCTAAAAACGCTCAATAAATTTGGTATTGATGGAAAGTGCCTCAAAATAATAAGAGCTATTTATGACAAACTCACAGCCAATATCATACTGAATGGGCAAAAACAGGAAAAATTCCCTTTAAAAACTGGCACAAGACAGGGATGCCCTCTCTCATCACTCCTATCCAACATACTCTTGGAAGTTCTGGCTAGGGCAATCAGGCAAGAGAAAGAAATCAAGGGTATTCAGTTAGGAAAAGAAAAAGTTGAATTGTCCCTGTTTGCAGATGACATGATTGTATATTTAGAAAACGCCATTGTCTCAGCCCAAAATTTCCTTAAGCTGATAAGCAACTTCAGCAAAGTCTCAGGATACAAAATTAATGTGCAAAATTCACAAGCATTCTTATACACCAGTAACAGACAAACAGAGAGCCAAATCAGGAATGAACTTCCATTCACAATTGCTTCAAAGAGAATAAAATACCTAGGAATCCAACTTACAAGGGATGTAAGGATCTCTTCAAGGAGAACTACAAACCACTGCTCAGTGAAATAAAAGAGAACACAAACAAATGGAAGAACATACCATGCTCATGGATAGGAAGAGTCAATATCGTGAAAATGGCCATATTGCCCAAGGTCATTTATAGGTTCAATGTCATTCCCATGAAGCTACCAATGAGTTTCTTCACAGAATGGAAAAAAACTGCTTTAAAGTTCATATGGAACCAAAAAAGAGCCTGCATTGCCAAGACAATCCTAAGTCAAAAGAACAAAGCTGGAGGCATCACGCTACCTGACTTCAAACTATACTACAAGGCTACAGTAACCAAAACAGCATGGTACTGGTACCAAAACAGAGATATAGACAATGGAACAGAACAGAGTCCTCAGAAATAATACCACACATCTACAGCCATCTGATCTTTGGCAAACCTGAGAGAAACAAGAAATTGGGAAAGGATTCCCTATTTAATAAATGATGCTGGGAAAAATTGGCTAGCCATAAGTAGAAAGCTGAAACTGGATCCTTTCCTTACTCCTTATCCAAAAAGTAATTCAAGATGGATTAGAGACTTAAATGTTAAACCTAATACCATAAAAACCCTAGAAGAAAACCTAGGTAGTACCATTCAGGACATAGGCATGGGCAAGGACTTCATGTCTAAAATACCAAAAGCAACGGCAGCAAAAGCGAAAATTGACAAATGGGATCTAATTAAACTAAAGAGCTTCTGCACAGCAAAAGAAAC
This sequence comes from Trachypithecus francoisi, assembly GCF_009764315.1. Taxonomy (NCBI): domain Eukaryota; kingdom Metazoa; phylum Chordata; class Mammalia; order Primates; family Cercopithecidae; genus Trachypithecus; species Trachypithecus francoisi. The sequence continues at coordinate 14,771 of NW_022680478.1, read as the reverse complement.
TACCATCAGAGTGAACAGGCAACCTACAGAATGGGAGAAAATTTTTGCAATCTACTCATCTGACAAAGGGCTAATATCCAGAATCTACAAAGAACTCAAACAAATATACAAGAAAAAGCAAACAACCCCATCAAAAAGTGGGCAAAGGATATGAACAGACATTTCTCAAAAGAAGACATTCATACAGCCAACAGACACATGAAAAAATGCTCATCATCACTCGCCATCAGAGAAATGCAAATCAAAACCACAATGAGATACCATCTCACACCAGTTAGAATGGCAATCATTAAAAAGTCAGGAAACAACAGTTGTTGGAGAGGATGTGGTGAAATAGGAACACTTTTACACTGTTGATGGGATTGTAAACTAGTTCAACCATTATGGAAAACAGTATGGCGATTCCTCAAGGATCTAGAACTAGATGTACCATATGACCCAGCCATCCCACTACTGAGTATATACCCAAAGGATGATAATCATGCCGCTACAAAGACACATGCACACGTCTGTTTATTGCGGCACTATTCACAATAGCAAAGACTTGGAATCAACCCAAATGTCCATCTGTGACAGACTGGATTAAGAAAATGTGGCACATATACACCATAGAATACTATGCAGCCATAAGAGAGGATGAGTTTGCATCCTTTGTAGTGACATGGATGCAGCTGGAAACCATCATTCTCAGCAAACTATCGCAAGAACAGAAAACCAAACACCGCATATTCTCACTCATAGGTGGGAACTGAACAATGAGATCACTTGGACTCGCGGAGGGGAACATCACACACTGGGGCCTATCATGGGGAGGGGAAGGGGTGAGGTATTGCACTGGGAGTTATACCTGATGTAAATGACGAGTTGATGGGTGCAGATGAGTTGATGGGTATAGCACACCAACATGGCATAAGTATACATATGTACACACCTGTACGTTATGCACATGTACCTTAGAACTTAAAGTATAATAATAATAATAATAATAATAATATAATAATAATAATAAAAGATATTATTGGACTCAACCTTAGTCACTTCAAAAGCTCCTACAGGTCAGCCATAGTGGCTAAAACCTATAATCCCAGCACTTTGGGAGGCTGAAGTGGGAGGATCCTTTGAGCCCAGGAGTTTGAGACCATCATGCACAACATAGTATTACCCCATCTCTACAAAAAAAAAAAAAAAAAAAAAAAAGTCAAAACTTTAAGCAGGTGTTGTGACACATGCCTCTGGTCTCAGCTACTTGGGAGGTTGAGGTAGGAAGACTACTTGAGCCCAAGAGATAAAGGCTAAAGGGAGCTGTGATCACTTCACTGCACTCTAGCCTGGACAACAGAGCAAGACCCTGTCTCAAAGGAAAAAAAAAATCATATATGGAATTCCAAAGACTGAATTTGGACTGAAGATACTCTCTTTTTGAAGAGGGGAAGAATAGGTTGGTTTTTATACTTCACGGTTTCCATATTACATGATAAAGTCACACATATTCAGCAGGGTTGGGAAGAAAGCTATTCACATTTATGAGAGGATCCAAGTTCATGCAGATTGGGTAAACATATATGTAACATACATCCCATAGTCACTTTGGTGTTAAGTTTTAACATTAAAATAGTGGTGGTTGTGGTAGTGGTGATGATGGTAATGATAATACTGATGGTAATGTTGGTGCTGCTTCTGATGATGGTTATGACAGTGATAAGGTAGAATTAGGCTCTTTATGTCAAGAAGTGAACAACCAGACACAAAGACAAGTTTGTATACAGCCACTGTAAGCCGCTGAAACTGATGTTAGGTCTGCAGTTGCTTATCGGAAAAGAATGTTCATAGGGTCTGTCCTCTGTCCAGTTAACGTTGTAGTGGTCTGGGTTCAAAATCAGAGTTGGAAGGTGTTGGATAATTTCTCTGATTGCTTCTATCATGGGGAGTTGAGCCATAGGAATTTAGAAATTTACCTTCCCAACCAGAGACTGGATGCTTCACCCGTAGATAACTTTTGTTTTCTTAACTTTAGGATCCCTCTTTTTGGATAAAAGGTCATTTCTCTCTGGTCTGTGAGATCACATAAGACTGGTGAGTTAAATGACACATAATTAGCATTCATGGAAATAACGGCCAGTGCTTGGCAGTACTGAAACTTAAAAGACAATCAAGGTTGGGCATAACTTTAGCACTTTAGGAGGCTGAGGTGAGTGGATCACTTGAAGTCAGGAGTTCAACATGGTGAAATCCCATTTCCACGAAAAATACACACAAAAAAGTAACTAAGCATGGTGGTATGTGCTTGTAATCCCAGATACTCGAGAGGCTGAGGCAGGAAAATTGCTCCACCTGGGAGGCAGAGGTTGCAGTGAGATGAGATTGCCCCACTACACTCCATCCTAGGTGCCTGAGCGAGAACTTGTCTCAAAAAAAAAAAAAAAAAAAAAAAGAAAAGAAAAGAAAAAAAGAAAAAAAAAGGCAACCAATATAATTTTTTGCTCATTACATTTGTCAATGAACTAATAATTTTATTAACTCTGAACAATAGGTTGGAGATCTTTTGAGAAAAATTTTATTCCTGACTATTAAGTTGATGGCCTTATTTAATAGAAGCACAAGGTTATTTTCATTTTCAAAGTCTTTTGAAATGGCACATTTGTTCTACTTTACGGGGCCACCAGCTATTTTTGGATTAGGAAATCCATGGATTATGGCATGTGTCTCACATATTTATGATTTTTCTCTTCCAGCCACAAATATGTCCCAGCATGTTAGATGATCTGCCTAATTACATTTCAGAAGAAAAACCTTTATTTTGAATATTGAATGATTAGCAACCTGGTATCGATTGAAAAGAAGAGAGAATTAGGACTGTTTCCATAGAAACTTACTTGTAACCTTAAACTTTAAAAATACTTCAAAAAGAGTTTGATACAGGTTATAAATTACACATGTTTAAAACTAGAAATTTTCCTCTGTGCATCCTATATTTATTCTAACGTAGCATTATTTTCTCTTCAGAATATAATTTAAATATTAATTCAGCTCAATTTTATTGCATTTATCTTTGCAGTAAGTCATTTTACGGTCTAAGTGGAGTTTTCAATAAACTATTTAGAATGGCAAGAATATTGCCCCTTTGACACAGATATATTGCTGAATATTTCTGCATCTAATATTTGGAATGTAGTTTTAAAAAGTAATTGTTTTATCCTGAGAGTAAGTGTTTAGTGTCATTCTATTCACTGCATTAGAGGATAAGTGAATAATAAAAATTGTATGTAGCTCATTCTACGAGAATATCAAGTCAACCCAGCAGCATCGGAGTTAACTATTCTAAAAGCTTTCGATTTTTTTTTTTTCCTGGAGATATTCTGAAAATATGAACAGTTCACCAAAATGCTTTTGAGTGATTTTGAAAAATCAACAATTGTAATATTTATATTGGAGAGTGAAGCATATATGCTGTTGGATTTTATAGAATGATTCTAAATCCTTATAAAAAGCTGTAGCTTGAAAACAACAATCTTCTTTTCATATTGATGTTTTATCTTCAAAAAAATCTGTCATCAATGTTGAATCAAATTCTAACAGCATTGATGTTTTCTGGGTATTTTTTGGCTTTTGGTATTTGTTTGTTCGTTTGTTGGTGAGGCAGAATCTCATTCTCTCACCGACCCTGGAGTATAGCAACAAATCTTGGCTCACTGCAATCGCTACCTCCCAGGTTCAAGCAATTCCACCGCCTCAGTCTCCTGAGTAGTTGGGTCTATAGGCACCACCACCATGCCCTGTTTATTTATTTATTTATTTACTTATTTATTTATTTATTCATTTATTTATTTGATGGAGTCTTGCTCTGTTGCCCAGACTGGAGTATAGAGGCACGATCTCGGCTCACTACAATCTCTGCCTCCCAGGTTCATGTTGTTCTCCTGATTCAGCCTCCCAAGTAGCTGGGACTACAGGTGCCTGCCACCATGCCCAGCTCTCTCTCTCTATATATATATATAGACACACATACACACACACACACACACACACACACACACACATATATATATATATATTTGTATTTTTAATACAGACCAGGTTTCACCGTGTTAGCCAGCAGGATGGTCTCGATCTCCTGACCTCATGATCCACCCGCTTCAGCCTCCCAAAGTGCTGGGATTACAGGTGTGAGCCACTGTGCCTGACCATTTTGTGTGTGTGTTGTTATTAGAGACAGGGTTTTGCATGTTGGCCAAATTGGTCTCCAACTCCTGACTTAAAGTGACATGCCTGGGTAGCCTTCCCAAAATGCTGGGGTTACACGCATGAACCATTACTCTTGGCCCCTCATATTGAATTTCAATAATTGAGTTGGGAATCTGAGTACACATTTTAACAAGTATTTATCTAGTGCCTACTTTGTGTGCAAACCAGCAAAGTGCTGGGAATATAGCAGCACACACTTACAGAGCTGGAAATCATGTAGGGAGAGAGGCAATAAACAAACTTATATGACATGGTATCAAGTCCTCAGTTGCAGGCACTACACCAAAACGATTGTAAGTATAGCAAATAGTGTCTGGCAACTACTGCCCATGAGTCAAGTGTTGTTCGCCACCCATCTTTGTAAGTAAAGTTTTATTGGAACACTGCCACACTCATTCACATATATCATATGAATGCTTTCCCACTAAAACAGCAGAGGTAAGCATATGTGACTGAAACCACTGACCCATAAAACCTAAAATATCTATTATCTGATCATTTGCAGAAACAGTTGGAGACCCCTGGTACAGAGATTTTAGGATTCTTCTGTTTTTATTACAGGATAGAAAGAGGGTGACTATGAGGATGTGAATTTTCAACAGCATAATTTCATTTGAGAGGCCCCCTACAAAAAAGAAAAGAAAAATCCAAGTCAAGTCACAACACAGCATACTGGATTTTAAAATGTGATATGTGTTGGAGGTGGAGTGTCCATATTTTCTTTCTTTCTTTTCCTTCCTTCCTTCCTTCCTTCCTTCCTTCCTTCCTTCCTTCCTTCCTTCCTTCCTTCCTTCTTTCCTCCCTCCCTCCCTCCCTCCCTCCCTCCCCCTCCCTCCCTCTCTCTCTCTCTCTCTCTCTCTCTCTTTCTTTCTTTCTTCTTTCTTTCTTTCTTTTTTTGATGGTGTCTCTCTCTGTCACTCAGGCTGGGGTACAGTGGCACGATCTCAGCTCAGTGCAACATCCATCTCCGAGTTTGAGATATTTCTTCTACCTCAGCCTCCTGAGTAGCTGGGACTAAAGCCATATGTCACCAAACCCATCTATTTTTTTTTATTTTTAGTAGAGACAGGGTTCTCCATGTTGACCAGGTTGGTCTCAAACTCCTGACCTCATGTTATCCGCCTGCCTCAGCCTCCCAAAGTGCTGGAATTACACATACTTTATTTCATACTTACAAGAATCCTTGTGACTTTAATGTTTTACTTTTTAAATTTTGAAATGATCTCCTAGGAACTTGTGAAAATAGCAGAGTCCCATGTAATGCTTTATCCCATCTATGTGCAATGGTGACACCTCATATAAAGTAATATCTTATAAAAACCAGGAATTTGGCATTCATAAAATCCTGATAAGGAACTACATACTTTATTCTGTGTTTACTACTTTGTATAGTCCCAAAATAATGTATTCTTGTCTTTGTGTGTATAATTCTATGCCATTTTATCCCATGTGTAGATTCACACAGCTACCAAACAATCAAGATTAAAGTGTTCCATTGTAACAAAAGATGCCCCTCCTGGTGTGGTGCTTATGTTAGCACCTGCTGCACCCCAGCAATTTTCTGACAATCACTCATTTCTTCACTATCTCTGTCATTTTGTCATTTTGAGGGTATCTTATAAATGAGATCATACAATATATGATCTTTTGAGATGTACCTTTTTTCACTCAGTGTAATGCCTTTACATCTACTTTGGTGGTTGTGTGCATCTATATTTAAATATTTACTCTTTTCTTTTCTTTACTCTTTATTTATTTTTATTTATTTATGTATTTATTTTTTTGAGACAGAGTCTCACTCCATCACCAGGCTGGAGTGCAGTAGTGTGATCTCGGCTCATTGCAACCTCTGTCTCCTGGGTTCAAGTGATTCTTCTGCCTTAGCCTCCCCAGTAGCTGGGATTAAAGACACCCATGACTATACCCAGCTAATTTTTGTATTTTTTGTAGTAGAGGAGGGCTTTCACCACATTGGCCAAGATGGCCTCCATCTCCAGACCTCATGATCCCCCTGCTTCAGCCTCCCAAATTTCTGGGATTACAGGCATCAGTCACTGGAACTGGTCAATTATTTATTATTTTATATTGTTCATTCATATTCCATGGTATGGCAATACCATAGTTTATTCAACCATTCACTCATTCAATGACATTTGGGATCTTCTTAAGTTTTTAATCTTTTTAATTCATTTTTATTTTTTAAGGCAGTGTCTCACTCTGTGAACCAGACTGGAGTGTGGTTTGTGCAAACATGGTTCACTGAGTCTTGACCTCCCAGCTCAAAGGATCCTCCCACCTTAGCCTCCCAAGTAGCTGGGACCACAGGCACGTGCCACCAAGTCATGCTGATTTTTTATATTTTTTGAAGAGATAGAGTTTTACCATGTTGCCTAAGCTGGTCTCAAAATTCTGAGCTCATATGATCCTTTTGTCTTGGCCTCCCAAAGTGCTGGATTACAGGTATCAAGCCACTGTGCCTGGCTAGATTTTTCTCTTCCAAATAAAGTGCCATGAATGTTTGTGTACAGGTTTATATCTGAAGGTTGTTTTTATCTCTCTGGTTTAATTTCCAAAGAATACAATTATGTGTTGTGTGTGTCCGTGTACATTACAATGGTTTCTTTCTTGATATTATACTTAATCTACTTTTTACATTTTACATGTATTATTGGCAATAAGATGGATGGGTTGTTAACCTAAATTATTTAGGAAGACCTACACATTACAATTTTAATTCTTCTAATATTTTTCTTTGCATACCAAATGTAGATTTTCCAGACCTTTTTAGGTATCTGATTTGGTAGAAATGATGGTTTCTTCTATATGTCTAGCTTAAGAAATCATAATGAATTGACTTATAATATACTTTTAATTTAAATTTAAAAAATCATTTTGGAAATTACAAAATTGTATGTCCTAATCACTTACTTTATCTCATTTAAAAGACACTAGTTTTATTTTGCTTAATGTGTGATTATTTTTCCATTGTCTTAACACATGGCTTGTGAAGACAGAGTACTGAAAACTTCCACAAGCAGAAATGTTCTCAAAGGGCAACAGATATTTATTTTGCCTTCACTTGTCTCATATACTATACATCTTTCCAGAGGCACGTTCTACAGTGTATCACAATCACAGAAAGGACATTGCCATAAACGGATGTGTATGCCACCCCAGACAGAACTCAACAAATCTCAAATACAAAGCAAAATAAACCTTTAATAAAGTGCCAACAATGGAAAAATACAGTGCTATCAACAGGACCCCCTAAACTTATGTTCGGAGAATGACAGAGTCAAGGAAACTCAGAGAAAAAAGAACAATGTTTTAGGTAAACTACATCGAATATCTGCAAAGACATTGTCTGCCATATGTTGGAGAATATCACATTAGAAAGAGAGGAAGAAAATTCATTTTTCATCATTGACATACAAAAATGAATGGATGGTGTGAATGGCAATTTATATGGCTGAACAAACATGAGATAGAATTTTAAACCAAGAATTATCATGAGAAAAGAAAGAAAGAAAGAAAAGCCAAGCCACATTAAGGCTTAATTAATTCATTATGAACTTGAATTAAAAATAAATTTCATGACAAGAGAATAAACAGAGTAGGCTGTATGCAAAATTTTTAATAGTACAGGAAATTTTTGTGAAGCTGAAGAAATAAATATATTCTATATTAGGAGACCATAATGGGCTAAACTTGTGACCAAAAATTTGTAACTAAGCATAATATGTGCACATTTACAGTCTCAAGAACAGGACTGGAGCTGGTGGCTTATGGCCGGAATCTCAGTGCTTTGGGAAGCTGAGGCAGTATAACCACTTGAAGCCAGATTTTTGAGACTAGCCTGGGTATTAGGAAACCCCATCTCTACAAATAACAATAATGCTAAAAATTAGCTGGGCAGAGTGGCATATGCCTGTGGTCTCAGTTACTCAAGACACTGAGGTTGGAAGAATGCTTGAGCCCAAGAGGTCAAGGCTGCAGTGAGCTATGATTGCAACACTGTACTCCAACGTGGGCTACAGAGTGAGACCCCGTCTCAGGGAAAAAAAAAAAAAAAAAAAAGAGAGATATTAGTAAATACATTTCACCTTTTCTCAAGACACAATTTGAAGCAGGGACTTCCCCTTTGTTAAACACAGCCTTCATTAGTAACAAGATAAAGATACAATAAACAAAAAAGGATGCCATAGAGTAAATTGTATCCTTCAAAGAAAATGCCGATACAAATGGAATGATATATCTGTTATATAGCAGCAACTTTACCTTAAAAATTCAGCATATCTGAAATATCCACGTGTCTCAGCATCTCAACGAACATCATAGTCAGGTTTTTATTTTGGGGGGTGGGATTTTACATGGAAATCAAACATGGAAAGAAGACACCAACGCAATGCCAAAGATACCTCAACCCAGATAGTCAATGAAATAGGGTAAAATAAAGGGAAATTTTCACCATCAATACCATGAGACACAACAGCGACGTGTATGCAGACCTCATGGTGGGAGAGGAAGTCAGAGAGAAACATAACCTCCCACCTCTCATTTGTTGACCTTCAGTGAGAGACATAGTGAAACCATCCAGTATCAATGTGGACTTTGACAGCAACACCCAGGAAACTTTGAGGAGGAGAAAAGCAACAAAAAGGACCCTGAAAGGGCTACAAAATAAAGACTTTTCATTAGCTCACCTCAGAAGTTCTTTGTAGACTGTTAGAATTAAATGTATGGCACAGAATTAACTGCATAATGTTCTGATGGAAGTTTAGCACTTGAGTTGCCAGTGAAAACTATTTTTTCTCTACTTGGTTCCTATTATCTGACCTCAGGAGACATAGATGGATTAGAGAAAGCAAACCAGTATCAATGACCAATTTCTGATACACAGTTTATGATATGTAATGACATACTACAGTATTATTGTTAATGTGTCAGATATATGATGTCAGAAGCCAACAGTGAGAAGATGTTTGTTAGATATCATGATGAACAGATTAGACAACACATAGGCTGCAGTGTGGACATCTTTCTGGATTAGGAGTTGGTAACTTTGTGAAAAAGAGGAAAGGTAGAAATTGACCGATGACAGGAGCTATATTCCAATAGATTTTGGAAGTTTTACGTAAAGTGTCAGAGAAAGAAAATAGAGTCCTGGGATAAAATTGAGTTTAAAATCCATTTTTAATTTGCATGAACACTCAGTTGTCATGGAAGCTTAATGTAGATAATTATATGAGGATGATATGAATGTAAATAAAATTAAATCATTTATTTGAGTGCAAGAGAGTGTGCACTTATCAATGTTAAGGATATTCTTCAAGCAAATGTCCCAGAACTTGTATGTACGTATGTATGTATGTGCATTAGAGGCAGTGTTTCACTATGCTGCCCAGCTAGTCTCAAACTCCTGGCCTCAAGTGATCCACCCCCTCTGCCTCCCAAAGTGCTGTGATTACAGGCAATAGCCATTGCTCCTGACCCAGAAAGTCTTGAATAGTGATTTGACAGAGTACATGAGAACCCAAAATAAAGTTCGAAAAATTGATTTATTTTAAACATGCTTACACTACCACACATGTTCATCTATGCCAATGTTCAGCCATGACTCAATCTCAGTCTAACAGTGCTCACTTCCTTTAGCTTGAAAACAGGAATGGACAGTCTTTCTTACTTAAATGTTATCTTAAAAATAATTAAATATTATCCTTAATTAAAGATTATCTTGGCCGGGCGCGGTGACTCAAGCCTGTAATCCCAGCACTTTGGGAGGCCGAGACGGGCGGATCACGAGGTCAGGAGATCGAGACCATCCTGGCTAACAGGGTGAAACCCGTCTCTACTAAAATATACAAAAAATTAGCCGGGCGAGATGGCGGGCGCCTGTAGTCCCAGCAACTCGGGAGGCTGAGGCGAGAGAATGGCGTAAACTCGGGTGGCGGAGCTTGCAGTGAGCTGAGATCCGGCCACTGCACTCCAGCCTGGGCGACAGAGCGAGACTCCGTCTCAAAAAAAAAAAAAAAAAAAAAAAAAGATTATCTTAATTTAAAGATTAGACACTGCCAACAAATCTTCCATGGGTTACAGAAGTCATCATATTTTGTAATTTTAACCAAAATAGATGAATATTTCAACATGCTCCAGGCACAGAGAGACAGATATTAGACATTAGCACTGAGTCGTATTGTGGGAAAAATGCATAATTCTTCCCTGGGAGCCTGAAGTCAAAGTGAACTGATAGTTTAATTAAAATAGATGCCTGAAACAAAGAAAATCATGTGACTGAAGCAAGGTTACATTACCACAATGTCCACAATGCTGGTGTTAATAATAAAACTGAAATCATTAGAATTCAGAAAATAATTAACAAACACAAAATAATTACTTAAGAAAGACTTGTTTCAAAACTCACATGAATGTAACAGTGTGAAAGTTAAGCAAAAAATTATTAATTTAAAATCATAAACTACCTTAAATACAAAAATTTAACAGAGAAATACTGCATTCAAACATTCAAAAAAGTACTTGTGGGCCAGGCATGGTGGCTCACATTTATAATCCCAGCACTTTGAGAGGGCAAGGTGGGCAGACTGCCTGAACTCAGGAGTTCAAGACCAGCCAGGGAAACATGATGAAAATAAAATATTAAATTAAAATTAAAAAGATTATCCAGGTGTGTTTGTGGGAACCTCTAATCCCAGCTATTCCAGAGGCTAAGGCAGGAGAATTGCAGAAACCCAGGAGGCAGAGATTGCCGTGAGTCAAGATAGCACAACTGTACTCCCATCCTGGAGACAATAATCAGACTCTGCCTTAAAAAAAAAAAAAAAAAAAAAAAAAAGGGTTTGTAAATTTTGCATAAGTTCTCTGGGAAATATCTGAGATAAATGAGCATGCAGTAAAAAGTTTTTATTAGTAGTTTTCTTCACCTACTACTACAAACTGCTTGTGATTAAAAAAAAAAAAGTGGTAGAACATATCAAGGTTCTGTGCAAAGTTACTAAAAATAAAAGTTCCTTTGCTTTCCTGAGATGTTTATAGACAGTATATCTCTTGGGAGATAACCAAAGAATAAACATGTTCCTCTCTTGCAGAGTACTTTCCTCTCTTGCAGAGTATATTCAGTTCCATATCATTACAATTAAAAATTAACTTGTCTTTATTGAAGTAGTTTATTCTATTAAACTTCTACTCAGGGAAAGGGTCTTGATAAGCTTTTCTACTTTCATAGCAAAACACCATTTTTAATCCACAATGATGTAACTTTTAAAAAATTTCCATTATTATGATACCATTCTTTACAATTTACTTAAAAATAACATGAATTCTATATAGAAAAATTTCAAAGAGAGATGAAGAAAACGAAATAAGTCAAATGAAAAAAAATCAATTCTATCAGGTAGAGCAAACATTACACACACACACACAAACACACACATACTTGCTGACTATTCTTATATGTTGTTCTAGGGTGGTTATGACATATTTTGGATTCTAGCTGTGGGAAAAGTGCAAGAACAAGAAAAATGTTGCATTCCTTTTTAACATATCTCCAAGTCATGGCGTAGTCAGAATTCCACCCTGAGAATGAGTTAGTCAAAAACAGACCGATTGCCCTCCTAAGTGAATGTCCGTGAGAAGAATTGATCTTGCTGTCATTTGTATATACATTTCATGCTTATTTGTTTTTATTTTGGGGATTTTTTTGTTTGCTTATTTTTTGAGACAGTGTGTTGCTCTGTTGCCAAGGCTGGAGTGCAGTGTGTTATCACGGCTCATTGCAGCCTTGACCTCCTGGGCTCAGTAGCTTGGGCTATAAGCACACACCACCACATCCAGCTTTTCTTTTCTTTTCTTTTCTTTTTTTTTTTTTTTTTTGCAGAGATAAGGTCTTGCTGTGTTTCCAGGGCTGGTCTTGAACTTCTGATCTCAAGTGATCCACCTTCCTCAGCCTCCCAAGTGCTGGGATTACAGGTGTGAGCCACTGCACCCACCCTATTTGTTTATTTTACCTTTTATGGACTAATTTTAAATGTCTGTCTTTCCTTGGTTAACTTTTAATTCTATATATCTGTCAAAAACCATCTACTTGTTTCTTGGCATATTTTGCATGTTTAAATATACGTGAAATACAAAATTGTACTTTCCCATACTTGATGAATTCTTTATGTATATAATTTTTTCTTCTTTAATTGTTTAGAATATAGGATAGTTTTGGACATTTCTGTTAATTCATATTAATATTTTATATTTAGCTTCCTTTGAATAACCATTAGTTTTACTTTATTTTGTATATATTATGTTTTACCATACTGCCTTGTTAATTACTTGTCAATCAATGTTAGGTAAAAAATTAAGTTGACTAGGCCGGGCGCGGTGGCTCAAGCCTGTATCCCAGCACTTTGGGAGGCCGAGACGGCGGATCACAAGGTCAGGAGATCGAGACCACCCTGGCTAACACGGTGAAACCCCGTCTCTACTAAGAATACAAAAAACTAGCCGGGCGATGAGGCGGCGCCTGTAGTCCCAGCTACTTGGGAGGCGGAGGCAGGAGAATGGCGTAAATCCGGGAGGCGGAGCTTGCAGTGAGCTGAGATCCGGCCACCGCACTCCAGCCTGGGCAACAGAGCCAGACTCCGTCTCAAAAAAAAAAAAAAATTAAGTTGACTTTTGTCTTTTCCCTGGCTCATCGTGTTGACAAAGAAGAGTCAACTCTGTAAATACTGAAGAGGTTTATTCTGAGCCGATATGAATGACACAGCCTCAAGAGTTCATGAAACCCAAGGTGTTGGGTTACAGTTTAGTTTTGTACATTTTAGGTAGACAGAAGTTACAGGCAAAGGCATCATTCCATAATTGGTTTTAAATATACATTAATTATACATTTAAAATATACATTGATTCAGCCTGGAATAATGAGGCGTCTCCAGGTAGGAGCTTCCAGATCATAGGCCAATTCAAAGATTTCCTGATTGACAATCGGTTGAGTTAGCTTTTTATCAAGAGTTAAAGTCACCCGACAGAAATGCTTGACTTAAGGGGGTTACAGAAGCCAAGGTTCTGTTACATAGATGAAGTCTGTAAGTAGCATGGTTCAGAGAGAATACATGATAAATGTCTCTCTTTTCAGGGCTTAAATGTCAGTCAGTTAGTTAAATCTCTCAGGATCAGGAAAAGAAAGGGAAGGAAATGTCCAAAAAAATGCACATATGTCCCAAGAGCAATGGCTTTGCACATCCACTTCAAAATATGTCAAAGAAAATCTATTTTGGAGTAAAGTACTTAATTTTATTTTAGGGTCTGCAATCTATCATGTGATGCTATGCCAGAATCACAGTGGAATTTGGCATCTCACTGTCACAAACTGTCTGTTTTGTCAGTCTTATGAGCTCTGTTTTAGCCCTAGGTCAGTTGTACCTAAGCTCCAAAGGGAATGGATATAATAAGTCCTGTCTGATGCCTTCCAGTCATGGTCTGAATTAGTTTTTCAGATTTTTTGGAGGGGTATCCCCTTGGCCAGAGAAGACGGGGTCTATTCCGTTGATTGAGGATGTAGATTTCATTTCTGTTTTACAGTATAGCAATATAACCTTAATGAATACTCCATAGTCTCCAAAGTCACAGCTCTAATTGCTTTTATCTGGATTCATACAAGTATTCCCAAATGAAAAAGGTCACTAGGAGGATAGCAGAGGGAATTGGAGGTGTCATTGATAACAAAGGATGCAGATAGAAATTAAGCAATATTAGAATATCATAGAATGTCACTGTTTTCTCAGTAGCTAACCAAATGTTTGGCACATATATGCTGAAATAATATTTGTAAGCTATAGTTAGAAAGCAAATGCTTAACTATTATGCCAGTTTTCATAAATCAGAGAAGAGTCAAATTGTTATATAAGGCTACTAAACTATTTCAAAAACCCTGTATTTTCAACTACCACAATTATTTTTTCAGAGCAACAATAATTTTATGATAAAAGGCACTGCTCATTTATTGATGAGAAAAATCACAGATTTTTCTTTTTCTGTGTAGCTGTTAGTAAGATAAAAAAATTTAGTGATTACAATTAGCCAAAAATATCTAAGACTGCACAAACTCTGGACTTATCTGAATATTATCAGTAGTATACTTATTATTGGTGGATAAATAACATCTCTGAATGTACAGATTAGACCTTCAATGTGTGCATTTTCCAAGTGTATTAATTTATATTATAAATTTTATGTGTTCAAATGATTCAATGTTAGTGATTATTGCCCTAATGAATGTCTATGTTTAAATATTTTAATGATTTGTAATATAAATTAAAATAAATTTGGAATTATTAATATAAGAATAAAATCAATTTCAATTATAAGATGTCCAGTTATAGATGTGAGTCTATATGGTGTTCAGAGAATCTCTTTAAATCTTGGTTTAGTTGGAGACAGTGGATTGCACCCCTAATCCTATCACTTTGGGAAACCAACCAGGTGAATTGGTTAGAGCCCAGGAGTTCAAGACCAGCCTGGGCAAC